>NC_045749.1:3619726-3632503 GCF_008692095.1 Etheostoma spectabile | reverse complement strand
CTTTGACAGGAAATAACTTTACATCTCAAGCGTTTAAAGACTATCTGCCCATTGTTTATTACTTAAGAAACACAATGTATAAAAAGGTTCTGTTACCTTGTATCTCACATCATGGCCTCATAGCAGCTGTTTTTGTAAAATGATTGTGACTCTGTCGCACAGAGAAATTACCATATAATCAGGAAAAGCTGTTTTGACTTACAGTACTGTTTACATTTAAAAACAATTGTTAACTAGCATTTTAGTTAGTAATAATTACCCTGTGCCTATGTTATCTCCTAACATATACCTACGCTCTCCGTCTCGGCAAGATTCGGATGACAGATTTTTCTTGGCACAGCTACTAGAAGACTTACAACTTTCAGACAGGTTGCTCACGTCACATTACGTCACCAAGCTCAATTTAAAGCTGCGCGGTAACGCTCAGCCATCACCGGAAAAGTGCTTCTAATATCCTTCACGGGCCTCCGTAGAAGTCTATGGCGTCGCTGTGTGTGTGTGTCCATTTCTTCTACTGTCTATGGACTCCCCCTGAACTGTTCCTGCTTAAATTCTTAGACCTCTATTGGGTTTGTATTTTTCACATTAATCCAATAAACAACTTTATTTGCATTGCATTCCTGAAGTGAGTGTCACCCTCGGTTAGCCATACAGGACGCGTAACGTTAGTTAGTGCATCGTTAACGTTACAGTCTCGTATGGGAGCAAGGCTAACCGAGCTAACGTTAGTCTTTGCTACATAAACAGATAACGGTGGACAAGAGCAGACCTTCGCTGTAATGGTTGAACAGCTGTGTTAAACGACAACTGTCACTTACCTGTAATTAACGAATGCAAGCTAGCTACATGGCTGTCAACGTTAGCCGATGTTAGCTGGCTAAAGCTATCTTAACAGTCAATAACAGAAGCGCTGTGTAAAGTCAACACGTTACCTGCCATCTGCGACACGAAAGCCTCTGCCGCCAGAGACATTGTGATGTTGATATGTCCGTAATCGCTAAATAATAAGTGACTATAATGACAGATAGGGTCAATTCCACTACAAGCAGGTTTAAGGGCAAGTGCTTGTTGTGCAGTCACCGACTGGTCCGCCCGCGATTAATGTCCCGGGAAGTAAATATTACAACGATTTAGTTCCGCTTTACGCCTGAGCTGGAGACAACTGTTTGCTGCAGTCGCTGTGTGTGTATTATCTAATTCTCTGTCGTAATGAAATTTCTCAACAGTCTGTGGTGTGTTGACAGTGTAAACAGATTGTAAAAAAAACACCCCATAATGGAGTCCAGTACAACGCCACCGCAATTTCTACCTTCAAAATTGTCGTGTTTTTGAACCAGTCTCTACCACCGCTTTGCAAACAGTGGTGGGTATTGCTGGTTTGTTTGAGTAATTATGTTATTTAATAATCAATCCGGACACTAATGCAATCAATGTTAATCATCTTAATTACATCCCACGTTTCCCTAATCCAGGGGACTGTGGGCCTATAGCAAATCACAAATAGCCTAAGTTGCCTATCTAAAGGGTGTATTTGTTTCAATTTGTCAGTCTGAAAGATGGAGCTTTTTTTACATGCTCTTTGTTTAATTCTTTTTTTACATGCTCTTTGTTTAAGTCTTATTTTACATGCTCTTTGTTTAATTCTTTTTTTACATGCTCTTTGTTTAAGTCTTATTTTACATGCTCTTTGTTTAATTCTCTTCCAGGCTGCAGTACGTAGTGCAACCAGCCGGGGACGTTGTTGCTTCACCACAGTCAGACTGCAGAGATCAAGGTTTGTGTGATATACACAAGCCTACATGAATAACGTCCACCAAGCGCAAACACATGCATTACTGCCATTACAAAATATAATAAGAGATGTTTACAATAAAGAGAGTACAAGCACAATTAATGATAAAATATATGCAAGTGGAAATATATTCAGCGGAAATATAACCTATTTGCACACTGGCAATCTTTGTTGTCAAGTTTATTTTTCATTATTTTTGTTCACTGGAGTTTAAAAAACAACAACATATTGTTAATAGGCGTATATGTTGTTGT
Source organism: Etheostoma spectabile (assembly GCF_008692095.1). Lineage (NCBI taxonomy): Eukaryota > Metazoa > Chordata > Actinopteri > Perciformes > Percidae > Etheostoma > Etheostoma spectabile. The sequence continues at coordinate 3,630,457 of NC_045749.1, read as the reverse complement.
TTTTTTTTTAATTTTTTGGAAACGTTTATAAAAAGGCTATCACAAAATATAGCCTGATCAACCAAATAGATCTGTCAGTTACATTTTGCTGCTGTCTCAAATTGCAGACATGCAGACTATCCAAAACTTGTCGTTTGTGAGTGAATATGTTGACGTCTGTTGGCTGGTCAGCTATGTGGAGGATCTCCAGCATGTGAAATATTCCATGTTGCCCCGTTGTGCCTTTCCTGCACATTTTACCGCGTCTCGACCGGAAGCCACCAATTAATCACCAACAACCCCCCCCCCGGACACACACACACACACACACACACACAGAATTTCTTTGACCTTAAGTAGCCCTGCACTGTGCGTAATCAATGCGTAAAATGAGCATACAAGTCACAGGACTGCATAAGATCCTCCGACTGGCTAATAATGACTGATAGCCTATGTTAAATGCTACAGTGTCTACCATGTTTAAAGCCCTTATAGGCTGCTCTCTTGGCTAAACGGTTTGTGATCTTGGCTAAAGACAGAGAGCCGTTAAAACAAACTGTCGCTCTAATGATTAAACGTTATGGATCACCGTTTATCCGCAGAATAATTCAGTGAACATTTTTAATCCTCGTGGAGGGAAATCTTCACATTTATCACGTACTAGGTACTAGGTATAAGTGGCATGACGCTAAGTTAAATTACGCGTGTACAACAAAGATCGTCTACGTTACAGATGATCACTCTAATAGGGTTTGTAGTAACAATGTACACATGCACATGTATTGATGTGTCAACAGTAAAAGGAGCTTCTTTTATGCATAGTTTTTTGACTCTTTGTTTGTAGATGAAGAATATAAATTATCGTGTTGCATTTTTATAACGTGGGTGTGTGTGTGGTGTGGTTGGTGTGTGTGTGTGTGTGTGTGGGTGTGTGTGGTGTGTGTGTGTGTGTGTGTGTGTGGTGTGTGTGTGTGTGTGTGTGTGGTGTGTGTGTGTGTGTGTGAGAGAGGAATATCGCAGTTGGAAACATCTTTTTTTCGTGAAGTATTTTATCAAAACATTTCCACTTATAAAATTCATACACAAAGAGTTCTTCTTTTTTTCAAAGATTAACACATACAAAAGAACAGACGCTTGCTACAAAGAATACAATGCTTCTTCTAAATAATAATAAAAACAAATAAGTACTGGCGTAGGCTATAATAGAAATCAATAGCATATTAAACTGGAATCAAAGAGAGAACATATTCTTTGAACATGCAACAATATGCTGTTTCATAGAGGATTAGCCTATTTTAAACCTCTCGGTGCTAAATCAAACAACAAACGTTTCATAAAGGTGTGTTCGTTAAAACCCTGTAACCCTGAGAAAATACGTTGGATTTACAGTCAGCGTCGTGCATTAAAAACCTGTACATCCAATTCGGCTGTTTTTTTTTTTTAATTATTTATTTATCCATTTCTGCGTGTGTAAAAATGCAAAACTTTCCCCTAAATTAGTGAAAAATTCTGCTCGATATGGCTACGTATCCTAAATGTGTATTGTTTTTGGTTGCTCCTCTATGTACAAAATAAAAGCTAAAACATCAGCTATTCTGCAAGTCAGCCGTCGTGTCCGGTCTTCTGTTTCTTCTTTTGCCCCGTTAAGCGCCAGTTTGTGGACACAACATTTTGGTAATGTGCATATTCATAAGTTAGGCTAATTTAATTTTTAGGTAGCTATTATAAAACCCTGTATAAAGTTTACCCTGTAGAAATAAAACCCTGTTTTTTCTTTCTCCAAAAGACACAATCCGCCCATCCAAATAGGCATGCGCCCTTTATATCCGAGCTATTACCCAATTTCTCCAGAGAGATGTCAGACCATCAACCTTGAAGTTTATCTAAATGTAAGACTCAAAACAGGAATTAATGAATGAAATATCAAACTGAAATTGGAACCGCTACACAACAGAAAAAATAAAAACACTTCAAAGTTCAAATGTAAGGCAAAGTACATTAACGAATTTGAAAGCCTTGTTTAGAGCTATAGATGGATAGCCTGCACTTTTAAAGCAGTTTAAAATTGTTTCAGTCCCCCTGGATCAGCTTAGCACCGTCAGACATCAGATTTGGAGTGAAGGTGCTAACATGGCTGCCTCTGACGGCCAAACTCTGCTTCTGTTCTCAGACGGTTATCACCGCCTTCACGTTACTGTCGCTGCTGCTGCTGCTGCTGCTGCTGCTGCTGTTATTGTTGTCCGTTGCCTTCTTATTTTTGCTCCTTCCTTTGGTGTTCGGCAGCTTGTTGTCTTTCTTCCAGCGCATGCGTCGGTTCTGGAACCACACCTTCACCTGGCGCTCGGATAGGCAGAGCGTGTGGGCCACCTCGACCCGGCGGCGGCGCGTGAGGTAGCGGCTAAAATGGAACTCCTTCTCGAGCTCCAGAACCTGCTGGCGCGTGTAGGCCGTCCGTAGTCGCTTTGGCTCCGGGCCCATGTGGTTCGGATTAACTGTTTAAAAAAAAAATACATTCAGCCTATGCTTTTGATTTCGATTCACTCATTCTATTTTCATTTATTAGGATGAGCCTATAATAGCATATTAACATAAAAGAAATTAAATTAGCCTGCAGACTTGCATTTCTTTTTAAATTTTAATGAAACATGATTGCAGTTATTATCATTTGGTCATAATTACTGTCTGTCGAAGAAATATTTTTTATTTTACTTTTACTTACAGGATTTCGTTTAACCGCAGCGTTGCACACCAGAGGCAAACAATTCCACACACACACACACACACACACACACACACACACACACACACACACACACACACACACACACACACACACACACACACACACACACACACACACACACACACGCACGCACTCACACATATGCACGCACACGCTGCACACACGCTACACACACACACACACACACACACACACACACACAATGGCAGGGCCATAAAACTTTATAGGGGTTGTAATTCTCCCTGACTCTCACTGAGATCATAAATAACTCGACAACAAAAACGATGCTCACAAATGGACACAACACTGGAAAAAGAAAGAAAGAAAGAAAGAAGTGAGAGTAGCCTAAGAGCAGACAAGAAAATGTAAACATAGGAATCAGACAAACTGAAACGATGCAGAAATGAAACTGAGAGGTTGTGAATTCAAGATGAGATTTTTATCTTTCTATCTCACCATGAGCGATGTGCACTTTCTTCATCCACGGGTAGACAACAATAGGCGGCTTTTCTTTTCCCTGGCAGGCCGTTTTCCTCTGCACCTGAGCGGGCTTTGCACAGGTCATCCAGGCATGGCACTGCAGGTCACCGACGGAGAACCTCGACTCTTTACCCGGGGCATTTGTCTCTCTGTATCCGGGGAAGGGAGTACCTTGGTGCTGCGAGTGGTCCTCTCCATCCTCCCGGTGGTGGCCCTGCAAAGAGTGATAGTCGGTTTGTTGTGGTGTGTATGAAGGCGGAGGGGGCTGCACGGGCTGATAGCCCCTTCCATAACTACCACTGTCCTGGGGGTTATTGTAATACCCCCCTTGGTCACTAAAATTACTGTAATCTTCTTCACAAGGCGGGAACTGCGGCTCAGCGTATTTACAGCTCACCACGTAGGACTCCATGATTGATTTATAGCGAGGCTAGTAGGAGAATACTAATTTTTCTTTCTCTCCCCTCTCTCTGTCTCTTTTTCCCCCTCTGGCATCAAGCCATCCTGCGGCTGTCAAATAGACGGACGGCCGCGCGGGCCACGTGACCCTGCGGCCAGCCAATGAGAGAGGACACTTGGGGTTGTTTATGTCAGACGTAATGGGATAATTTGAAGGGAAAAAAATGTTCATTGTTGGACTAATGAAGTTTTGCTGGCGGGGAAAAATGGTTAAGAAGAGATGTTTGTGGACTGAAAAAATAACGTTATTTGCCATTAGATAAGCCTAATTATCACTTAAATTAATTTCATAGATTGTTCTCTAGCGATCATTTATCTATCTATCTATTCATCTATCTATTAATCTATCTATTCATCTATCTATCTATCTATCTATCTATCTATCTATCTATATATATATAATCTTTTTATCTAATCTTTTTATCTATCTAATCTATCTAGCCTATCTAATCGTGTGTCTTTATCTGCCATGCACTCCCCACCCCCTCCCACACACAGCACCTATTGAAAACGCACGGACTGTAGATTTATGACTTTTAGCTGACTGACTTTTACCCCCACACAGATGGCCCGAGCTGAAAAATTAATCTCGCCCATATTGAGGGACTGCGGGGCCATATTTGGCCTTGTGGCGAGTCAAAGGACGGACAACAAAACATGGCCGGTCAGAAAGGTCTCCAATAAAAGAATGAGATAAAAGGTTCCCAGACAGTGACTAGTAGTTGGCTTTGTTAGGCCGGGGTCAGCCCGAGGTGTCCCGTTCACCACCACGTACTCGGCTTTTAAAAGCATTGCTTGGCTTAAAAAATGATGCGAAAGTCAGTCGAACGAGAGAGTAATGCGACAGGGCTGAAAAATGAAAGCGAATTAAGCTGAATCCAAAAACCCAAAACGTGAAAGAGATAAGTGAGAATATGCTAAATGTAGGCCATCCCACGAATAATCAGGAGGGTGATTTGTATTCTGTGCGCACCTCATGCGTAAATATCTGGTCTTTCTCTAAAATGAAAAATGTCCAAAATGCTGAATCACAAACACCAGGGTCCACAAAAATAATCTTTGCAGTGAAGAGTTAACCATAAATCCGTTTTATAGCCTTCAGGATTTCATGAGGATTTCTGCTTTGGCGGCAGCTGCACTCTAAGGATGATGAAGCTCTGATGTTCAGCCAAAACCTCTTAATAAGCCCTGGGATGTATTACTTCTGCCTAATATACCCTGTAATAAAACTCTAATGAAGAGAGGAGGAAGAAAACGGTTTTGCTTGGCTTAGGTGTTACAGGAGCTGATGCGGAAGATGATTATGGCCGACAGAGTACAGTAGGCTACATGTTAACTAAATATTATTAGAGCTTAATTTATCTCATCTAATGAGTCATTTGTTCCGAAAAGCTCATAATGAATCACATATAATGACTGATATGCTACCAGATAGGAGATAAAGTGGCTAAATCTCATTTGTATGTCAAGAAAAATATCCTTCTGTTTCATAGGCACAGAGCCTTTTAACGTTAAAACCTAGGTAACGAGTGAGTCCCTTGCTCCTCTTTACTAACTTCCACTGAGACGCAACTGAGCAAAGCACCATTTGCAATGCTGCACTGAGAAGCCCGTGCACATTAACAGCTTGCAGGGGCGATTCTAGGTTTAGACCTTTAGGGGGGCTCAGACCCTAATGATAATGTGGCGCGGATACAGTGGCTTGCAAAAGTGTTTGACCCTTTATAAGTCACAGTAATAACAACTAATTTGACACAATGTTCTAACATTGAGCAATTTTAGTTGCTTACGTTTCAATTTGGGTTCTAATCTGCGCCATTAAATGACCAACCTCTTCTCTGGGGACTACCAACGTTAAACCTCACAACCGTCTCCTGGTCTCCCTCTGATTAGATAGAAACTCAGCCAGAGGCGGGAGTCTGGCACAACCACCTCCGATTGGCCAATACTACGTTTCTGTTCAAGCAACTAAATGCTAGAGCACTTTTTGTACCTTAAAATAATGTTTCTAAAAGTGTTTCAGTAGTTCAACTTATAACAGGGTTAACGGCACTTCTGCATTCGCTTTGCAGCTCTCTACCGGCTATAGCCACACTATGCAAGTTGGCCAGATCGGGTCACGGATCTGTAGTTCCAGTGAGACATAATGGGACATTTCTGCATCCAACCTGTAGGGGGGTCAGTGTCTTTAACCCTTTCCTTGACGGGGTTACAGGTGCGTAGCATCAGCAACAGCCACACATGATATTAAACCTATTTCAAGCCCTTTGTACCTGACTGCTTGAATTAGAAAGGAGGATTTCTAATACAAGGAGGATTTTTAGCCACTTATGTATTATTTAAAGCTTTGTTATCAGACTTATGGCAGCAAGATAAAATAACCGTGAGCTGTCAATAACAACAATTTGGAAACGCAAATGCCAGCAAATTTAAGTTATTTATTTTAAGAAAATAAACTGAAAGGTAATTTTGGATTTTAGGTGTGTAGTCTGTGTCATCAGCCGTGTAAATGTGGATGTGTGTGTACTGAAAAATGAAACAAAGAGTGACTAAATACTTAGCTACAGCTATTTATACATACATCATTGAGAAAGCAAGCCATGTTGTTCACTTTATTTCTGTGTTCAAGCTTTGTAATGTGACCTAATCGATTTCTTAATCAAGACTCAACTGAGCAAACATTATTGCTACCAGGGAATTAGATCCATGGTGTAATCAGATCGTATCCTGTGTACCTTCCATGTGCAAAACCATCCCACTCAATTTGATCCAAATCAGTTTGGATGCAAATAGCAAAGTGTGACGTGACCGTACTTCCCCATCACCTCATTGCAGTTACTCAGACAACTGTCAGCCCCTGGGAAAGTGTGAAAGAGAGCAGGACCACAGAAGCAAAAGCACCGTTAAGTCAGTTTTTTTTATTTCTCTTCCTTTGAATTTGATCGATGGTTAGTCATCACCCATAGACTCCCCTAGAACCCAATCTGTGACTGCGGCAGCTCCACACACATTCGGTTCTACAGGGTATGTATAGGCGAAGGTTCACTTCACGGCTGGCTGCTGATGACTTCTTTTTGTTGCTGACAGAGATTTACACTCACATGTTCCCACAGAGATTTCTGTAGTTGGATTTGCGGTGACTTATCATTCAACACATCCCTTCATTTTTAAGCTGTGCATGTTTTCACTGTAAAACATGATGTGTCAGTGTCATTGTATAATTTATTGAAACCATTAATGGGGCTTGTAGAATGTAGCTTTTTTGACATCAAGAACTCATTAAGGTACACCACATTCATTTTGATACACAAGTGCAATTACAGTAAGTAAGAAAGCCTTTTATCTAGACAACTGGCAGCCTCCGTAGTGAATGCATTCTCATGAACAGTTTTGTATGAAATACGTAAAGTTACGCACAAAGATTTGTTTGATATCGTATGAAAATAGGTGACTGTCGGCGGGTCACGTGGCGACCGGTCACATGACAGTTGAGTTTACAGTTACATTTAACCGAGAAAATGTTTCAGCAGGGTATTTGTTACTGTGAGGTGCCGGTCGTTTCAGAGGCTGATGCAGTGGAGTTTAGCCAACAAAAGGTGGCTGGAAGCCGGGTACAGTGCAACGCAAGGGGACGGTCCTTTAACGGCCGCTGCAGTTAAGTTTAGTCAACAAAAATTACAGTCATCCAGTGACGACGGTTAAGTTTAGGCACCAAAACCACTAGTTAACATTAGAAACAAAAGACGGTGGGTAGTATACTCCTGAGACATGAACACACGTTTCCTGGGTGAATCTCAGGTTTTTTTCCCCGGGACATGAAATCCGCTCCCCCTGCTCGAAAACGCGGTGTTTTATGATCCAACCATCCGCACCGACCTCCTCCCGACTCGGACCACAGCAGTCTTGTACATCCAACAGTTACCGTGGTGCATACAGCGATAAAAACGTGGAATACATACAAATTACACTGCGTTACTCTTAGTAGCGATGTGTACCAATGATTCATGAGAACCGCCTGCATCAGTGCATTGTGGACGCGGTGGACATTGGGTTGGGATATGTGCATGAAATCAGTCTTGTAGCTCAGTGGAAGAGAGATTTACAGAAGTAAATTAGCAAAAGTGGCTGCTCTTCCACTGGAAAGGAAGCTATAGGTTGATTGTAATAGCACATGGTGTAACCAGTGAAATGCCAATGAAAGAATGCACACCAGTGGATGAGTTTGTCCCAGCGACAGTCTCACATCTTTGTATTCATAGAGAAGTATCAGAAATGCTTTGTAATCATGTAAAGATGTTTGAACACCACTAAACTGTGCATTACAATGCAAATGTGCAATACTATTTATTAATTTACAAGTGCAATACATCACATAGTTGTACGGACAAATATTCCACTGGAAATGATGTATTCTGTTTTTTATATCTATTCACAGAGCTCTATTTATTACCCTGTTTTAATCTGTTTTTAAAAGGAGCCATGTTCGTAATTTAATGACAGTAAAAGGGTTCTTGAACACTCTCCATCATAATACATCATTCAGTTCAGCACTGCAAGAGCATTTCTAAGTATGTGTGGCCGTAGTGGTATTTAAGCACCGATAGCTCTTTCATCGAGGTAGACTGGATTGGAAAAAGGTGTGTGTAAACAGACCTGTAAAAACAGTGGAAATGAAGGATTTGCTTCCACAGAAGAGAAACATGCATTAAGATACAGTTTGTTACTGACGGCCTCATTTTGTTTGAACAAGCCTTGTGAAAACAAGAAATACATACAGTATATATATGTATTTCATTTTTTTTCTTCATTTTAAACATTTGATAACAACCAGGAAGGTGTCAAGGCCACTGCAGTTGGTAAATCGAACTTTTTCACTTCTTCACAAGCCACCTCAGTTTTGAGGACAGAATAATTGGTCACCTGCCAAAGTTTCTAAAGAAGCCACCAGCTTGTTTACAGGCTAGCAGCCGCAGTGCCAACGTGTCCAGCATTGAGATGGGGGCTAATGGCAATTTACGAACTTGGCCTGGACTTCAGATTGGACTAAAACAAAAGAGACAGTCGAAAAGATTTGAAAGAACATGGCCCTGAGGACAAGTCAAAATTGAGTTGCAGCTGAAATACATTTATGATGGTCCCCAGCCCTTACAGATGTTTTATAATCAACATCTGTCGTCTGCTGGCCACTGGAAGCACCAAAACATATTCAAGGATGATTAAATTTAAATTAGGCAATCTGCAATTAAAGGCACATTTACCAATATGACTGATATCACAGACATAGTTGGTGTTGTCATCATTGTTTTTGTCTCTTTGTATGCTCTCTGTCTTTGGGTACAAATATCAAGATTATGTATTTGATCTTTATCCCACTCTATATATCAATACCCAGGCTCAAAAGGCAACATCATCATCTATTCCTTATGTCTTTATTCACGCATGGTAATATATTATTAGAAGTGACTGACATTTACTTGCATTTACATCTCAAAACGAGGTGCTGAGCGTGTGGTAACTGTAAGTTTTGGTCTCGGGGCCACAGAGATTGTCCGTTTCCAGTTCTTGCCTTGGGCATTTTCCTGAGCTCTGGCAGGGACTCGTTTTTGCTGTTTACATTTACTAAATTCCCACGGCCGATTGAGTGAGGGGCTGGCGAAAACTGTGGTCTGAACCGTTGCAAAAGAGCTTGGGTTGCATGAAATGAGAAGATCAGCAAAGCGTACAATGTAAAACAAGATCGGTTTCATTGTGAAGCCATAGGAAAAGTAAACGCAAAAGATGTTTTAAAGCCAAACGTTGGTTCTTAACATTTTGAAATGGTGAGTTCAGGGCCCATATTTGCAGATACAAGTACTAATGGTTAAACATCTGTTCAGTTTAGAACTATTAATCCATGCCTTGGCTAAAAAAAAGGACTTTGACCTAAAACTTTCATTTTTCACAATGATTCCAGCCCAAACTCTCCTGCTGAATAGGGGTTTGAATACTGGAATCATTAGCTTACATCTTTTGAATGGCGTTCCCTAGCTCTGAACTTTGGCGGACTCCTTTTAGAGGCAACACCAACAACGGAGTGGTGTTTCGCTTTTTGAAAGCGCATTCTTCTTTAAGAATGTAGCCTAGCTGCCATCAGGTCGCGAGAGGGTCAATCAGAAGCGTTGACCGCTGGTTCACCGTTTCATTAGTCCTCGCGCTGGACAGGGCCAGGCAGGGGCTCGCGCTAGCTGGGGACCATCCAGAGTTCACGCGGCCTGCGGGAGTCGCGAGCCCATTGTTTCACTGGTCTCTCTCCCTCTCTCTCTCTGGATGCATTATTGTTGTGCAAAGGCAGTTGGGAATTGAAGGGTTAAAGTGTGAGAAATAAATATTGTCCACGCATTTCATTTTAACAGATATCAGGAATGAAATGATTTGCTGCTAGGCTACGTCTAAAATTTTAATTAATTTATGTAGCCTGTAGCTGCCGTTTAATTGTCCATTTTCAATTATTGGTAACGTATTGATTAACGTGAGCGTGTAGCCTAGCAACCGATAGCCTACTTTAGGACGAATGGCTCTCTACTTACGGATTTTAGCCTATAGCCGAATATGATGTCTTTCTCTAGCTCGGCCTGAAGTTTCACTTTATAGATTTTTTTTTTCTGTATAGTGTTGCATACGGACCTCAGTTCTGATTTCAACGGGTCATATAGCCTCGGCCTAACCACAAACGGCTCAGTAAAGAGATTATCTCATAAACATCCTTTTAGACCATTTCTTGTATATATGTTCCAACTATATTGGCCTCTCATTCTGAGTTGGGTCTGTGATATAAAGCCATTCAGATGTGGCTTTTCTTTCTCGGGGTCGTTTCACTTTTTCATCTTAGACAGGCTGACCGCCGGCTCACCCCTCCGCCCCCGGCCCGCTGCCGGGTCAAAGCCGAGCTGAGAGCAGCTTTAACCCGGTTTAGACATTAACTGCGACCTCCAGCCCTGGTGGGAACACATGCACCGTCTCGGACTGACCAGCGAACTAGTAGTAGCCTAGCCGCACATTAGGACTGTAAATTAAGACACAACACACACACA
>NC_045749.1:3612613-3619716 GCF_008692095.1 Etheostoma spectabile | reverse complement strand
ACACATGCAGACCGCATCGTGTTAAGACTCAAAATTGCAGTATTTTAGAAAATGTTATGCCCGCATGAGACTGGTCGTTTCGTTACGCACGAGGGAATTGTGATTCCGATTTAATCATATCAATTTAATGGCTTTGAAATTAAACGGGATTAGCCAAATAACATAACTGCAAATTATAATCAAAAAAATGTTTCATACACTAATATAGGCCTACATTTAAAAATCGTAAAATAAATATAATCGAATTAGGAAGTAGCCTAGTCTTAAATTAGACGTTGAATTAGTTATTTATTAAGCCAACTTCGACTACATCGCACAAATCATATAGGCTAGAAAACTACAAATACCAAAAGCAGTAGCATATGTTATGAAGAAAAAGTCTGGACTTAAAAACCTTTTCTGCCATAATAATAAACGATACTATATTGGGTAAAATAATAATATATTTTAACCATTCGTCTACAGAACACTAAGCTGTTTGTGTACAATCTATACGATAAAATGAGCCTGTAAACTAATGTATACCTGAAGTATTCTACAACACTGAACCTTATTTAGTTAAGCGTTTTTAAAGATTAATGTCCGTGTGTTTTTCCTGTCTCGCGCTCGTGGAACAACGTCCCCCAAAATGTTCTGTGTATAGTTTTCTTTTCGCTCCTGTTTTTATGAGGCTTGGTGTGACCAGAGATAGTCGTAAAATGTTAACATAACTCAAACTGTGTTTACATACATACACACACACACACACACACACACACTCACACAGACACACACCCCACTGCGAGCAGAATAAGAAATCATTTTTCCCTGCATGCTTCCAGTCTCACGGCAGGTTATGTTGCTGAAGTTGCTCAAACCTTTAATCATCCAGCCTGCAGACATAAACAAAATGTAAAATGTGCTTTCTGATACGATTTGGTCAAGGCTTCGTTTCAATGGCGAATATTAACCATCCAGCCTTATTTACAATCATCTTTATTATTAGGCTAGCCTTTGTGGTCCTATGGGAGATCATGATGTCAAAATCCTAAACCTGATAATCCTCCACATATGGAAGAAGGTTTTGCCGCAACAGAAAGTAAAGGATGTACTGCCCACTCAAGAACACACATGCTGCGGAAATTGCGCACACACACACACACACACACACACACACATATGCTGTATAATGCTCAGGTCTTCCCACAAAATGTGTGAAAACATAGACCTCTGTTGACTTTAAAAATATATACTATATATGTTTAAACAAATAGGATCACAAGGACATGATATATTTAGTTACCTATTAATCATTCTTCAAGATTTTCTTCCCTGTGAGGGCACACAGCAACATTGCACATATATTTTTAACTATATTTCATTATTTAAGAACGCGGTGTGGATATATAAGCATCTTAAAATAGCATTAAAATGACGTAATACCCCCGCTTCATTGAAGGTTTGTCCCTTGTATTTAGTTGTTTAGATGTAGCAGCATCATTTGAAATTATCATTTGACTTTATAAGCTCAAGATTAAAAATGAATTAAAAAAAAAAAAAACAGCATCAACAAAATATCTAATGTGAACCAATGTCAGGTCTTACCACTGAGACACGTCTTGAATTTCCCCCAAACGAGGCCTTGAGAGGAATAGATGTCCGAATGTCCGAGAGAACAGGAGTGCCCTTTCTGCCCAAACTATCACCTCTGGAGTGAGTTAATTAGATTATATGTTGACTACAGGTGGATCTTGGACCCCCCCCCCCCCCCTCACTCACTTGGGCCTTCAGGGGCTCCTACCCCCCCTCCATCTGCCCCCTACCCTTTACAGTCATAACTCCATATCTATGTCAAATATGAAAACAAAACCCCACTTACTTGTTCTGTTCTAATCTCGCGCTAAAACCCGATGTTCGTTTCGGCAAAATCCCGTTGGAGCGCGTCGAAGCCGATTATTGGAACCGTCTCCGTGGTTTCTCTCTGCGACACAAAGAGCATTCTGTTGATTTCGGACAAATATCGGCTACCAATCCCATCTGGCCGCCTGTCGGCTATTCTCTCTGAGTTATATTTTGGGGCTTGTCAAACCGCCGGCAATAAAACACACTTTATTACCGTCACGTGCTCAGCGTCTTGTTTTTTTCCTTTTCTTTTTGGCTGCTCCCACGCGGGTTCATAAATTATTAGGCCCTGCACAGAGAGCCACTTTACTCGATAATGGCGCTTAAGAAAGAAAAAAAAGAAAAACCCTGCTTCAATCTCTGTGGTTTCGTTGAGCTGTTGGAGATAAAACAAGAGGCTCTAATGTTGTGTGCTCCTCTGAACTTGCAGAAAGTGGTTGGAGTGGTTTCAATGTAGTTGTTTCCTCTTTTCAATTCTATTTTTAGCCTATTTCTAAATACGGGTTCTCTTCTCTCTTTTTTAAGACAGCAAAGAAAACAATTGATCTTTGTGTTTCTGGTGTTTGAACTGATTTGCCTTCTTTGGTGTGATCAGGGCTTTTGTTGCTATAATATTGGAAGGCAACCCCTGTTCCTTGAAACTGTGTTGGACATTTGTGAATGGTGTTAAAAATCCGTGCGTAGGCTAGATATTATATTTCGTGTGCGTAAAACGGAGTCTGCATGCTGTCCCCGTGCTGAGACCCCCACTGCACTCCTTTCCTCCAAAACAAGCAGAGACTAAGCGCTGTTTGCATTTTTCCGGATGTTCCTGGAATGCTGTTTGGAGCGTTTGTTTCCTGCTTTGATTTCCGTAAATGGGTAGCAATAAAGCCATAAACTGGCTCTGTGAAAACACTCCGCGGGTCTGTGTGTGTGTGGTTGTGTGTCCTCAGCACCCCTGCGGCTGCTCAAGTGTCAAAACAATACATTGAACCAAAAGTTACATAGAAATATCTTTTTAAATAAATACGGCCTGCTTGAAATTAGACCCACTTAACGATACATTAAAAACAAAAGGCACAGTAGCCTAGTAATAATAATAATAATAATAATAATAATAATAATAATAATAATAATAATAATAGCAGAATGCCAAACAGAATTGGAAAAGACATCTGTCAATAAGACAGATAACGCTCATTTCATTAACGCACATGTCTATCTAATCACGTGCAGCGGAAAAAAAAACATTCAAATCATTTATTATTTTTTCCAAATCGTTTTTTTTTTTTAATTTTTTTTAATTTTTTTGTTTGTTAGGCTAAATAGTTATTTGTGTCGTTTTCAGCAAATTTTGAAAAGTATCCCCAACAATGTTAATCAGCCGTAACCGCCTGTGACACTGGATTACATAGTTAATGGTGCACAGGTTACGGCACAGTGCACTAGATGTTCAGTGGTTGGAGAAGTGCTGTGGAGAAGAACCCGTTTGCTTTAATTAACAACGTGTCAGCGCCGGTTTTACACCGCAGCCCACTTGAATCCCTGATTTATAGCGCCCCGGCTTGGCGTTCTGCCTAATAACGCCTCCCAGCAGCTGTAGCATAAAATCGGGTCCAGGCCAAGCAAAAATGTCCCGGGACAGCAGAGCGGATGAAGTCGCCCTCTTCGAGGTGCATTCAAGGTAACTGGGAGAAGAGAATGCTCATGACTTCCAGGTTGATTGAACCGGAGGGTGAGGGGAAGATGGTGACGTTATCGCCGATTCTGAACACAGAGTACTGATGCTGTTGGATCCAACGTCAGCCCTGAGTCTGTAGCGCCATCTAGTGTTTAAAGGGCACAACAGCGCCAGCTCCGGCCTGTGGGAAGCCCAGCGAGGCTGGTTGTAGACTGTTACTTCTTAAGATTTAAGTGATGGATACGGATGTAGCTGCATCAGTACCAGGAGCTATAAGCAGGTATTCGTCTGATTGATCCAAGTATCTGCATTCATGATGCATGTCTAAAAAAAATTAGTTTCATGAAGATCTGCATTCATGATGCATGTCTTAAAAAAAATTAGTTTCATGAATATCTGCATTCATGATGCATGTCTAAAAAAATAATTTGTTTCATAAAGATCTGCATTCATGATGCATGTCTTAAAAAAAAATTAGTTTCATGAAGCCTTGCATTCATGATGCATGTCTTAAAAAAAATTTGTTTCATGAATATCTGCATTCATGATGCATGTCTAAAAAAATAATTAGTTTCATGAAGATCTGCATTCATGATGCATGTCTAAAAAAAATAATTAGTTTCATAAAGATCTGCATTCATGATGCATGTTTCAAAAAAACTCATCCTTTTTTTAAAGTTCATGTAACAAATTAATAGAAGTGTGCAGCTGTAATGCAGGTTTGTGTCTTTTGTTTCCTTTCCCAGCATGTGCCATCTACTTCTGTACTGTTACCTCCCTCTGGTGGCTCATAATAATAATAGCACTTTTGGCAACGATGTTAAATAGGATATAAGTATGTGGTTGTCCCCACAAAAAAATGTTACTATGTGACATAACATTATCTCAAACAGCTACATTTGTTATAATCTTAGTGTTTAATCTAACAGAAAATTACTCAACTATATGTTAAACCGTCTTTCTATATGCTACAAAATGCATTACCAGTTTGAATCATTGTTGAAAAATAATTAAATAAAAATAAAAAAATTTTTTTTTTTACCTGCATCAACTGCTTCACTTCAGATAAACTGCTCCAGCTGCTTGAGTTCTGGAAAAAAAAAAAGAAGAAAAAATTGAAATGTCCATGGGAAAACATCAAAGACAAGCTGTGACAGAAAGGCCCTTTAGCTGAAAATGATCACTATCAATTATCTGGATTGATCAGGAGAAAGCAGTGAAATCAGCCTCTCACGACAAACCTGCACGCTGGTTTCTTCTTTGCAAATGTGCGGCTGCATATGGAGTCTTTGCACCGTCCTGCAAGGACGCAGAGACAGGCATTTTTTGTAATTTACTGACATACAAATGCATTTATCTCTATGTAGTTTCTATCTCAGGCTCTGTCTGTCCGTCTGTCTTTGTCTTTCTGTCTGGCTCTGGGTTTAATCTAATGTTTGTCTCATTCTCTGCATCACTGTCTCCTTTTGTCTCTTTCTTTTGTTTCTTTCTCTCACACATATTGGCCCATAAACACACACACACACACACACACACACACACACACTCCCTGCTGCATTGCAGTAGGTTGTAAATACTGAGTGCCAGCTGAGCTTGACTGAGCAGCACCAGTGAAATACTGTCTTTGTTTCCCTCTATCTCTCACTTCCCGCCTGCTGCCCCCATGAGAAAAAAAAAAAAATTTAAAATTCACAAAAGTAGAGAAAATACTGTCTCTTTGTCTCTCTGACACTTAGGCTGCCCTCATAAAAAAAGAATGTCAATGAAAGCAAAAACACCGGGCAAAGGCTTCTTTCTGTCTTGTTCTGTCCATCTGTCCCAGTACGTTTTTTATGGAGGAGGAGAGAGAAATTCCATTTCTTTCACAGAGGCCTATGTGATTTAGTATCAAGAAACATAGCCAGACAAAGAAGGAGATGCTAAAATGTAAAAGGAAGACATTTTCTTTCAGATTGTCTGTTTAGTGCAGATGGGCAGATGATCCTTTGTGGAACCAAAAATCCCATTTTTTAAAAGCTTTTACTGTTTGAAAATGAAAACCAAACACATACACTAGTTATCCTTTCACATAACACCACATATAACAGTACTTTATGTGATAGACAATATATTGGTGGGATAAGACACCTGCATATGTATGAATATAGCCCAAAACATGCATGTACATTTTACATGATATTGCTTGAGTGTGTCTTATGACCACTATGAAGACTGCTATTCAGGGCTGCACTTGCCTCGTAGCATCATCCTTAAACAATTTGTAATCTAGATATATCCTTCTTGTTTATATTTCAACACAGTGAAGTATCTGTTGGTTTGTACACAGACATATACAGCCTGAACTGTAGATATACCATTTTCCGCATCAGGACTGGTGATTGTAACCAAATGCAAATGGCCCATAAAGGATGGTGCTGTTATTCTCTTGTTTCCCTTTCCATTAGCCGTAGGACTTGGCAGGAGCATTTGGAAATACAGGAACAGTTAGACAGGAGTCCTTGTATCTCTAAATATGCAATCTAGTCATATAGCAACTTATTTTAGTTTGATCCAATGTGCTAGTGAAAAAGACATTCTGCTGGTGCCAGAGTGCAGACAACATAGTAACTAGTGTATAATTTGTTATACAAATTCTGATATTCTGTCATATTTAGCAGATCCTTTTAAACTGTGACATACAAATAAAGCCTCTTGATCCATAGACATGAATAATAAGCAGCAGGAGAGCATAATAATGACTGTATCAGATCTCCACACACATGCATCTAGTGGAGCAATGATAGATATCTACTGGTTTTCACACCACAGCTGTATAAGCGCTATATAAATACAGTACATTTAAATACAGCTGTATTTCTGATGCCAAAGCTCAGTGTTGGTACCTGATGTGAGCAGCCTGCTGGACTCCATTTTCCTCTGCAGCATCCTGAGAGCAACACAACAAAGTAGGAAACCAATTAAAAACTTGGAGGGAATTTAAAAAAAAAACGAAATTGCAGTCAGAAATGAGTTGGGAGAAGTTTGTAGGACAAGACAGTCGAAACAGGAGAGAAAAGACTGAGAATAAATCTACATACGCATCGTTTTCCGCCTGGGAACAGCCAGGTTCTTCCTGTCGGAATGCAACGTTGTTTTATATCGGATGTGTTTGGGGGAATTTGTTTTAACATTAAAACGTAACATTTAACGAATAAATTAGACACATCCGGTTATAGATATTGCAGAAAGATGCAAGATATAATGTAGAGAGAGACCGTCCATGGAGGCGCGCGGGTGCCAAGAAGCAGCTCTGGGCTACCGAGAACGCGCGAGGTAAAGGGAAGGCTGTCCGTGAGGGTATGCGCTGCGCGCGCACACATGACCGTTAACGGGCCAATGGCGCGCGGTGTCGGCTCGTAAAACGGTTTTATGGCCCGCGTGTGTAAATCGTGCAGACAGAAAGTGGAATTTGTGGCAGCTGGAAACTGAAGCAGCAAGAGAAAGCTGCATCTTAAAATAAACACACACTTATAGGCTACATCCAGAAACCCGGACTACACACACACACACACACACACAC
>NC_045749.1:3605131-3612603 GCF_008692095.1 Etheostoma spectabile | reverse complement strand
ACACACACACACACACACACACACAAACCCTTGTTAATCCGGCCTAAACACCTCCAGGCCTCTGATGATTCAGTGTTGCATTACTATTTGATTTTCATCTTGTGGATATTTTGTGGATAACGACAGAAAAAAACATGTCGGAATTCTAATATAGGCCTACATGTTATTTTTGCCTGATATTTAGCCTGAAAACCAAACTCAAACTCAAGGAAATCAAAACCTTATACCGCCTTTACCAAAATAACTTCATTCTGTAAATGGTGTAAGCTAATCCTTTGATACAAACCGTCATTAATGCTCTGTTTTTTCTTTGACATTTTACCTCTGGCATAGCTAAGAAACAGCATCCGTTGCTCTCATTCAGCTTTCTGCTTCATCATCTGTAAAGAGGTCAGAAATCTCTCCATTTCTTCCTGATCAGGGTGAAAGAATATCCACTCACTGCATTCTTTCTGCTAGACTGAGTGCATTTTAATGGCTACAAACCTACCAGACACTTGAATAAAGTCAGTTATCAGAGCAAAAAATTAACATCTTCTAGATGAATGAAATTAGCTGCCATAAAACATTGGCTTCTCCCTCATCTCCATTTTCAAGACAATGGCAGCCATTTTATTTTAGGTCGTTAAACTCAGCCTACCACAATCCACCTGTGCACGTCTACCCTTTTAGTTTAAGGTAGGCTGTCTTGTAGATAGATAGATAGATACATAGATACGTAGATACATAGATACATAGATAGAGATATAGATGGATCCCAAAAAAATGGGAAATTAGTGTTACAGCAGCAAAACATCAGTCACATAGCACAGAATATAAATATAAATGAAATGCTAGGATACAATGTACAGTACATACATACAATATACATGAAATAATAATAATAATAGGATAAAATACAAGAACAAATATTTGAATATATACAAGTTGGGAATACAATAATAGTAATGATTAATGATAGTTATGATATTGTGCTAAGTTGCACTTAGTGCAGTTGTGATGTCTCAGAGTCTTTTTGCCTGTGGTAGGAATGATCATAAGAAAAGGCTTCAAACCGGGGAGAAGAAATAATAACCAAAAATATCCATCAGATGTTAAAATGCATGTTTTCTCTCCCCCTGAAGCTGCCACACTAGTCCCTCCTGCATTTGGCACCTCGTCCCAAAGAAACACACATCTGAGTTGGAATACGCCTGTCTCAAACCACAGTGATGCTGCATGGCTGGTTGGAAGAGAAGCTGGCTTTTTTTACACTGTTGCTGCAGGTTAAACTCTGGGAATTCGTTGATATTTAAGGATTAATATATTACATAAGACAAAAGCTGGTTTTAGTGGTGGTAATATAGATCTTCTTTGTTTTGTTTTTTATGTCTTTGATTT
This sequence comes from Etheostoma spectabile, assembly GCF_008692095.1. Classification (NCBI taxonomy): domain Eukaryota; kingdom Metazoa; phylum Chordata; class Actinopteri; order Perciformes; family Percidae; genus Etheostoma; species Etheostoma spectabile. The sequence goes on along the minus strand of NC_045749.1, from coordinate 3,611,223 downwards.
ATGATTTGTCTTTTTATAGCCTCTGAGAGCACGAGCAGAAAGATGTATTAGCAACATTCGAATGCCATCATTAATTTGAAAACTCAGTAATTTATATCAAAGCCAATCAGTGGGAAACAGAGTGCTCTTTGCTAATTATGTTCCTGCTTTTCTAATTGAGAAATTAGCATGAGAAATTTACCTTTTCTCAGCTTAAAGTAAACACATGAAATGGGTCATTTTTGAAATACTATGAGAGAAGAAGGGATTTTCTATCCAGTTTTGCAAGGGACAGTATATGTCAACCCGTCATGTGCTGATTGTATCAGTGTGCTGGTTGAGGTGACTGCAGAGAACGTTTTATTTCTAAGATGGACGTATATAATCACCCCTCTGATTGTAGTAATGCTCCCAGAAAATAGCAGCTATATGCTTTTATGTGTAAATATTGTGAATGTGTTTCTTATTGTAACTTCATCGTCTACACTGAAATAGGATCACAATGAGAAATGCCTCATATACCACACATAATTTGTCATTTGTAATTTAACATCTCTGAATGGCGCTTTCCCTTCTTGTATTATGCCCTATTGTCCAAGTCAGATCATTTTCTTTCTTTGATGATTTTAATTAAAAAAAAAAAAATATATATATATATATCTTTAGACATCTTAGGCTATTTCTTGAGAAGTTCAATCTTTTAACCCAGCAGCAGAGTGTAGCCATGATGTAGTCTTAATCTGGAAGTACAGCCGGTAAATAGGTTACTTGTCATGGAGTATTAATGCTAAATGCGTTTAATTACACTGTTTCAGTAAACAGTGACACTCATCTGGCTCTGATATTGGAAGATGAAAACACAGGTTCTACTGAGATTTGAACTCAGATCGCTGGATTCAGAGTCCAGAGTGCTAACCATTACACCATAGAACCGCTGTGGAGAGCCCTCAGCTCAGATACAACAACACCTCCACCCAGCGGACACACACAGCCACTACACACAGTAGGCCTAGGCCTGTTGTTCGGATTATGTGAGTCTTTATAAAACACCCGTCTTAATCCTAAATCACTTTAAGACAACAATCAAGCAAGGTTTAGTTTATTAGGGAAAGAAATGATTTCTTGCCACTTATGATTGTCTTAATCCTAAGAAACGACGTTTGTATCATTTCAGACCAAATATTATTTATAGGCTGCATAGTAGGTTACATCTCCCTCCTTAGAATACACATGCTGGCCTATGCAGATACTGAACCATACTGCAGGAGTCCTCTTTCTAAAGTATCATTTTTCATGCAGCCTAACTCACTTATTACTGTTATTATAGAAGTCTAACACTAGGTGTCATGGTGAATTCATTTCATGTTATTGCAGACGTTCATGTTTTCATAGAAGAGTGCCTTGGACCTTCTGTTGTTTTTCATCTCTGTGCAGACGTTGGAGCAAACCTTTGAACGTTACTTGCCGTCCGATTTAATTTCTGCATTGATAAGTGTTCCCTGCAGCTGATTGGATGCGGGGGTTAGGTTCATTTTATTTCATGGCACCGTTTGTTGAGTCCTACATTAATCGGAATTTCTAAAGTCTTTTGCGAATTTCTTTTCTTATAACCCTTTTTGCCTTTATTGTACAGTCGTTTTCTGCGTATTTCAGTGTGTTTGGCGTGATATTAAATCTCGCGAGAGCACAAATTTTAATTTAATTTTTCGGATGTGGGTTTGGATTTCCACGCTGGTGATATTGTGTAGTTTTATAGATTTTTTATTTAGTTATTATGGAATGTTGACAGAAATGTGAAGGGGTTCATTTGCAGAAATGGGTAACGACCATTCTTATAATGGATAAGCCAAAATCTGGAGCGCCAACACATGATGTAGGAAAATAAATCAATAAGATATAATATGAGATATCTATTTTTTTATTTATTTTTTTACAAATTAGTCCTTATTTGTATTTTCAAGCTTTCTTGTTTGCAGCTTTTGTCTAGTCTGTCTTTAACAGTTTTGGATATCAGCGCGCAGTCAACATGTAACTCCCACATAGCCTATGTGCGTTAAAAGCACTGCCATTTTAAGTTAGAAAATGACACGAGAAGGTCTGCAAGAAAATGTAAATTGAATTCAAATCCTGTCATGCATTAAGCCGAGATAGCAAAACGTGGTGTTGACGATTTGTGGCGTTAAATCTGTTGGCCTTCGACAGCCACACTGAAGTGTGTTCCTAAAACCATACCAGTTATCCGGGTTTTTCTTTGAATAAAAGGGCTACAGTTAGAGTTAGAGATCTTCGATACAACCAGCCTGAAGTCGTAACAAGAAATAACCACCGCCTTTGTTTTCCGTTTTAATTCCCTGTATAATAAAATGCCCAGGGTGTTGGGCTCCTGCGGTCTGTAGAACTGGGACCGAGGCTGTCTGGGCTCATCTGCAGACAATGACTTTAACATTTAGAAGGACAGTTGAGGCTCCAAGGCAGGAAAGGGTATCCCAATAAAACCATATATAGTCAGGATGACTGTCTGCCTTAAATGACTTTATGGTGCCCCTCTCTCTCTCTCTCTCTCTCTCTCTCTCCATGCGGGTCTCTGTGTCTTGAGTTGGGGGAAAGTCACGTTTATTCTCCAAATGCATGCTGTTGGTTTATGACCCTGCAGTAGGATGAGCTGAGCGCTTTATATGGCCGCAATAAATGAGGGAAGGAGGCGCTGCGCTGACTTTGACAAAACAAGGAGGCAGAAATGTCTCTGTGGACTGAAACTCACACTGCATCTACCTTGGAGCAGTGAAACACCTTGACGTTGGAATAATATAGCCTAATAATAGTTTAAAAATAGATAATAAATCGTATTACTGGGCTATAATCCGGTGTAACATCCAACAGAGAGCGCAGTGTTGGGGTCATACCATAATAAAGTAGGATAACACGATGAGAACACGACTCATTTTAGTAGTAGGAGTATTTTGGAGCATTATAGTGTTTGTGCGTGTTTCTTTATATCATACAAACACATTTACATTATTAGAAAAAAACAATCCAGCTGTGATTTATTACAGCTAATAATGCAGGCTGCTCTCAGGAACCATATATGTCTAGCTATGAAAAGTAATTCGTATGTATTTATTGCCAGGCTGGTCTCCCTGAACTAATCCCATCAAACGTAGTACTAGCAGTTTTTTATGAGTTTATGTACTTCATACAAACATATAAGCATTTAATACAAGATTTATAAATTGCAATAAGGCTAACAATACAACTAAACTACATGTATTTCATATATTTTAATTAATACGGCTAATAATCTAACGAAACGATTGCGTAGACTGCATTATGGTCATAATTAATTATAACCCTTAATGTTGTAAAACCGTATTTACAGCCTACAGCTACGACTAATAGCCTATTATTGTGAATATTTAATAAAAGCCGAGATGCAAAATGAGCAATCCGCTGCATCAAATTAGATGAACTGAAAAGAAGAATAAAACAACAGGGGAAGCGCATAATTAACAATGGTGATGCCATCCATCTTTTATTTCGGTTTTTTTTTTTTTAATCCCCGCGAGCAGCAAATTGAGGCTAAATCCGAGCAGATCGAGGCCTCGTGTCATCCCATCATGCCTCCAGTCAGATCTCAGCGCAGTAGGCTAACATAGCCTGGTGTGTTTCCCTTTCTCTCAGAGAGAAGGGCTTGGTTTGGAGTCCATCTCGTCCTCGTGAAAAAACCCCACTAAAGTAGACCTACTGATATCCCTATAATATTCCTCTAATATTTTAACTTGTTACCGTATACCTTCAAAAATGAAAAATAGGTTGTGCGTTGTTTGTACATAAAACGTCTTACATGAACTGTAGCTGTTTATTCTTACAGGAGGTAACAGAACGCTTAGATAGCTGTGTGTGTGTGTGTGTGTGTGTGTGTGTGTGTGTGTGTGTGTGTGTGTGTGTGTTTGGTTTGTGGTGTGTGTGAACATATCATGATCTCCATATATCCCACATTAACAACAGATATACCTTGTATACAACACAGCAACAATAACAACAAATACATCCATTCGGCTATTCATGCACAGTTCATAAAAAAAAAATAAGAAAAATAAAGATAACAACGAAGCTTAGTCTTCTTCCTCTTTTTTTTAAACAAAATGATAAACGTATCTTTTGGATACTATTTTCGCGGAGACTGGGGTTGGTTGTAACACAGATAATTCATCCAATCAGCAGCCAGATTAAAAACCTGTGTCTGCCTCTCTGAGAGCGTCATCCACCTGGACACACCTGAAATACATTGCAAGGTATTTTGATATTACTGCTGATTCATTGTATTCATTTCATAATTTGCTTCTTGGTTTATGTTATAGTGGAACTGTTGCAAACTTGACATACTTTTCTGTTCCTGTGTTCCAATTACGAGCTGTGTAATCCTCTATGAGGCTGTGGGTGGACATAACCCTAATCTCAGCCAGTTGATCTCTACACATTCGTCTACGTCTTTAGCCCCGGAGAGATACAATGCTCCTAGATACTGAAAATCTGAACTATTTGCAGGGTTTTGTCTTCTATGGTGACAACAGGTAATGTAAAAGCAGTATTGGAGCTTCAGCCAACACAGCAGAGCATCCCGAGTCAGTTTTATAACATCTCACCTTGTTGTTTCTGTGTGCATAGCAGGACAAACTTGTATGCTTAAGTTGTTGATTTACACACTGAACATCGCTGGACGTTTCAGTTTAGCAAACACTTTGTTTCCTTTCCTTTGCAAAGGAGCACAATTTATCAAAATTAAAACTCATTTCACATGTTCAAAATTCACATTTAGCAACATGTTTTCAGGAAGTTCACATGTGTAAAGATCATTAAATGTTATTTACATATATTTCACATGTGAAAACAGCAATTTCACCTTTAATATCTTGTGTGAAATGTTGCCGTTTTGATAGATTCACATTTCTGTGAGGGTAAGTAAATAAATCACTTCAAGTTACAGTTATTTAAATCAAGAATATTAACAGATTCCTTCTTCTAAATTAAAGCTAACAAAGGGATCAATAACTGCATCCGTCTGATTCTGTCTCACTCTCTTATCTATTTTTATCATTATGGTTATGATTAAGTGTCAGGCTTCTTTGTTCAAGGTTTTGTTCCACAAGTATTATATTTTAATTTCAAATTGTTAAAAAACTCTGCGACTATTTCAGGCCATAACAGATGTAGCACAGTCACGTCTGGCCATCTGAAAGCAGTTTTTATGAGGACAATATAGTTTTAGCATTAAATCATAAAACGCAATTCAGATGTTTGCAGAAAGCACAGACAATTTATGGGAAGTCAAGTATGTGTCAAGTAGTTTTAGTTTTGGACATGTGAGATTGCAGCTATATCAAAAACAGATGTGAGTCTTTGAATATCACCTAGTATGATTTTCTAAATTCAATTAATGGATTTTTTATTCTGAGCATTATGTACAAGTACCCCAGGTTACAGGTTGACTAACGTGCAGGTGGAAGAACCAGATTTCAGAAGATCTAACATTGAAAAGACAGTGAAAGGAATAGTTTTTGTAAAAGTGTTACAACACATCCTGGTCTCCCCTGCAGAGTTTCACCACTGCAGTTTTCCAGGGCAGCCATGTTATAGCTTTACATTCCGTTGCTTAGTAACAGCTGCTCAAGATGTTGGGCATGTTGGAGCACTGCGTTTCTTTTCTCAGATATAACATCTCCACCTCCTCACCTATTCTGAAAGAAAGACAAAAAAAAACCCCATCCCTGGCCTCTTCTCCAAATCCATCATTCATTCATGCTCCTCCTCTCCCGGATCATCAGCTTCTTCATCTTCATCCGTCTGTTCTGGAACCAGATTTTGACCTGTCTCTCTGTCAGATTTAAGAGTCCTGCCACCTCCAGGCGCCGGTCCCTGGTCAGGTACATGTTGTAGAGAAACTCCTTCTCCAGCTCCAGGGTCTGGTGTTTGGTGTATGGACACCTTTTCTTCCGGGTGGACTTAGCATAGATCCAACTAGCTGCTGGATTTTCTGTAGAAGAAGAAACAAGGTGGTATAGATTTTTACTTTAAAACACCATATATTTACTTGCTGTGTGTGTGTGTGTGTGTGT
>NC_045749.1:3557184-3605121 GCF_008692095.1 Etheostoma spectabile | reverse complement strand
GTGTGTGCGTGTGTGTGTGTGTGTGTGTGTGTGTGTGTGCGGAGAAGTTCAAAGACTAACATAAATATCAGAGAAAATATTCTCAGGAACAAATTTTATGAGCCTGCAACTTTTGGCTCATTAGAAAAAGAAACAATACCACATGCTCAAAACACAGCCGCGTAAATAAAGACAGCTTACTCAGTAACTCAGGTTTATGAGGATCTGGTTTGTGTATGCCCTCGTTTTACCCTTCCTTCATTTTAATAATTTAACATAATGTGACATTGTGTAAAATTATGTTTGTGGTTAATGATAGAGCCATATAGCCTATACCTTTTATTTAGGATGAAAACGTTTTTGGAAGGACAGCAAGCAGCAATAAATACAGCAGAGTGCCCAATAAAGTCTAAATCTCTTTGTAAGTGCAGCCAGCCTTGGGAAAAAGCCAAACTGAGCCTCATTTTTAGAATTATGAAACTGCAGTTAGGATATCTAAACATTTGATTGATCTGAAATGTTCTATTGGTCGCCTACAAAAAGTAAAGCAGCCAGAGAGTGCTGTGAAATTATAGTTCTTAGACAGCCAGCAAGACAGCAACAAGTCCTTTGGCTTTAGAGTGGTAGTCCTACACGCATACCTCGACTGAGGTTGGCACATCTCCTGAAAACCTTTGTTTTCCAACAGTAGAACTCTTAGATGAACCCTGGCTATTCAAAAACTTTGAACCCTAATTTCTGACACAAAAAGTTAATAGTAGGTCATAGTGCTTTACTCAGTTGGACACATTTTGACATTAAACCAATAGCCTACATTTACGGAGAGTTACAATGTACAAAATGATATAGCAAATATAAATTGCAAATAAAATGCAGGCCTGTTATTATTATTATTATTATTATTATTATTATTATTATTATTATTATTATTATTATTAGAAGCCCAGTCACATTGTTTTGCTTCACGTGGTGTTCCTCTGTGCTTTTTGTTTAGGCTAATTCAAACTTTTTCAAAAGCATATACTTCTGTGGATCTATAGTTAAAAAATAGTATTATTATAAAGGATATTTGTTGCCGTTTGAGGAATGTCACATTATGAAGTTGCTCCTGTGCAAGCTACAAACAATTAAGGGCTTTTAAATTATTAAGGTCATTTTGGATAGACATGTTTATACAATGGCCTATGTAAATATATAAATACTCATATGAATACTTTTACGCTTCGAGCATTAGCTGCAAGAAAAATAAATTGAATAACTTATCAAATCCAAATTCAATCAGAGAAATGCAGCGCAAGCCTGCGTTTTCTCTTTAGTGACAAATTGTTAAATAACAGCAATAGCACCTTAATTATTTTAATGGACAATAAAGTTTTACATTTTACTGTTTACAAGACATTTATAGGGCTATAAAAGTCACACACACTTACTTAAGCTACTTAGGCCACATTCTCTCTCTGTTTCACACACTCACAACTACACACCTGTGTAGCCTTTGCCACTTCTTAAACGCTAACAAATATCCCTGAGTTTGGTAGTTTCTATCTGTCTTTACCCGGGTCAAGCTGTGGCTTAGCTTTTCTCTCCTCGTCCACTTTTTTGGGCTCCGGTTTCCTTCCCAGCTCCTTCGCCGTGCCAAGCCGCTCGAGGACCACCTCAGTCGGGCTGGCGAAGCTGGAATCTTCGGGGCTGTCATGTGACGGCGGTGAACTCTCGGGTTTAACAGCCTCATACCTCGGGCTCACGTTGGAAAGGTCACCCTGAGCGGGGACACACCCGGGGAAAATGACCGGCGCATGTGACAGAGAAGTCTCCGATGAGGGAGTCGCCCCCTCCCAACAGCGGACGAACCTGCCCTCGGCAGCGGCCGCGGATGAGAGGTGTTCGGTGTGGGTCTGCGTCTGCGGGCCGTAGTATGGGTGGTGGTGGCTCAGGAGGTGATGTGGGTGAAAAAGACCGGGGGTGGACTGCAGCTGCGGAGAAGAGGGCGAAGTTGAAGTAGAGTTGTTTGCCCAGGGAGAAAAGCCGTTTAAGCTCGTGTGTTTGCTCGAAAAATGGGAAAAATCTGGAATGTGTGAACCGGGGGTCCCCTCCTCATCCTCCGCTCTCCGGGCTGGCTTTGCGCAGCCGGCCGTCGAACCCTGCAAGCCTCCTGGGATGAAATGTGCACCGTACGGCTCCTCAGTCTGGATCCCCATCATGGAATAATAATTCGTTAGCGACATGTTTATTTTATTATTTCAATAAAAAGACACTTAAGTGCGACTGTAAAACGTTAGATGGGCTGGTATAGTGGCTTACATCCTCCCCTAAAATGGTAGTATTTTTTTTTCCAGCCTTACCGTCTTCTCGGCTGCCCATTGGTTATACGCGGATCACATGGTTAGACTGTATTTACCCAGTATAGGAAATAAATCAAACATTTCTTTTGTGCTCAAAAAGGTGATGGAAAGCCTTCTAGTCTGCTGCCAGATGGGCCTGAATGTAGCATCGTTTTTTTTAAAACTGTACCCTACTTGAAACACCGTTTTACAAGCACAGTAAAAAAGTAGCAGTTTACAAGGGCTCGTGTGTGTGCGTGCGTGTGTGTGTGCGTGTGTGTGTGTATGTGTATGTGTGTGTGTGTGTGTTCTGTCAAACCACTTTTTATTAGGCCGATAAAATAAGAGCTTATTCTGTGTTCATAATTGGTGACAAAGCGCGTCTTTGTCGACTCAAAGTTTAGGAGGAGAGTTTATAGGAGAGGTGGTTTTGGGGTTTTCTTTGTCCCGAAAAGTACTTCCCTTGATCTTGATTTTGTTTTTAATGAACATAGCCTAATGTGTATTTTAATTTTTTAATTTTTTATTAAATAAGACAAAAACTCTCCCTTGAAGTTAATGGATTCCGCTACGGGGACTTTTCTTTTTGTTGGCCTACTGCAATGTCTTTATTGGATTTGTGTCGGTGGACTGCTTCACTCGTTAAATCGTTCCGTTTCAGCTAGGCCTACCTGTTCTTCCATTATTTTTTTTGTAATTCAGGCTATTAGTCTACTTACATTCTCACTTATCCTACTCAATAATTCCTGAATAATTGATTGACCAACCTAATAAGTAACAATCATATCGCCTGTTGGAAACGGAATACACGGAAGTATTTTGATGTCTTATGGATGTTTGTGGTTGTTAATGCCCGTCGCTGTCCACTCAGATTTTGGTGAGTGTGAATTTTCATCATAAAAACTGAAGGATTGAGTGTGCCTGGGAATAAATAAACCATTAACACCCCGTTGGATGATCTGAAAAATGCATCGACACGAAGGTAAAAGCAGGGGCTGTTTGTGACATTCACATGAATCCATCTATTGGTCAAAGGAGTCGGTGGTTGCTTCGGATGTAGGATAACATTATTTAGCTACATTATTAAGTTTTAAGAGGCTGAAAACGTTGCCTTTAAAAAAAAATCCTATTTGGCCCCTTGAAGACTTTCTTCATTGTTTGAGTGTGAACGTGAAATCCCATTGGCTAGAGAAGAGGTTGACAAGCAGGATAGGGGCGTAAGCTTTAAGACACGTTTTTCTTAGAACCTTCTAACCATAATAAATCCATTTCCAACATAGACCTTGATCGCTGTCTCTGGTGCACCCTTAGCGCCATCTGCTGGCTGGATGAGGCTAAACTGTGCAGGACAGGCTTTATACAGGAAGGAGTCTCAAACTGCACCATGCAAGATGAGACATTTCACCAAGCGGGGCACGTTAATACATTCATGCATACACTTTTTTTTTTATTTAGCATTTGAGCAAATTAGTATAAGCTCTGTCATCTGGTCTCAGTAATGCAATAAAGAGACACGTCATCACTTCTGATTTAACTTCGGCTGTACCCTTGAGGATTCAGGCTGAAAGATATTATCGAGTCCCTCTAGATGGCAGTAACCTCATGTCTGCTCTAGTGATGCAGCGGGGTGTCGAGCTCAACCTTCTGTTGCAGGCTGACATATACATGTCATGTGTGACAGACTGTAAGAAGTAGGGAAACATACTGGCAACAGTGCCCACAATGCATTGCCATGAGCAAATGCCAACCGTTTCAGAGATTTAGTGAGTTAGAGAGTTAGTGTAGCATTATTAGTGCTATTGCATTGACTACATCTATTGCTATTATTTTTAGCAGCATCGCTTTTACTATTACAGTACTAGTTGACTACTTTGTTGTTGCTATTACTAGCACTATTACCATTACTTACTTATACTCACTGGAAACTGCTAGCACTTATAACCAGTAGAAACACATTGTTTATAGTATAAGATAAAAGAGCTATAAGGTATGTAAAATGTTGAGTCCTTGAATATTAATATTTGTCAACAATTATTACTTCTCCCATGACATATTTTAGATTACAACTGTGTTTGATTGTCATTTATCGGAGTTATCGCAAGAGTTAATTGTGTTAATAGTTAACAACTACATGAATCTGCTTCAACTACATAAAAGTGACTTATAAATCATTTATTACATGTTTATTTACTGCTTATAAATGCTAAACAGTGAGGTTAATATAAAGTGTTGCCCTTTCACTCTTATGTCTATTATTAATTCTGGTATTATTGCTACAAAAAGCTACTACTGCTGCTGCTAAAATTACTACTGATACCAACCTCAATTTAACTACTACCAATACTGCAATACTGCTACTGACACTTTTTCTCCTTCCAACAATAATGCTGTGGCTACAAATACCACTACTATCACTACTGCTGATTTTACCCCTAATACGCCTCTACAACTTCTTTATTTGCTAAACTACACACATGCCTCTGTTACTGCTTCTACTATAAGTTCTGATAGGCCTACTTTCTATTTGTCTACAATTACTGTCAATCCATTATCCATTTCTTTAAGACAGTAAAAATAAAAAAAATAAGATTAAAACAAGGCTTAGCAATAAAAGGAAAAAAAAATCTGTTTAAAACGGGCCTGTGTTAGTCAAAGAAAAAAAGGCTCTAATGGCCGAGTTTATTGTAGGTCATTAGGTTGAATGTCTTTACTTCCAACCAGAAACACAATCTCTCCTTTCATCTCCTTGTCTTTCTTTTTACGTCACACACAAATACACACTCATGCACAGCCGTACTCACACAAACACACACAGACACACACACAAACACAGAGACTGAGTGCAATGTGTGAGACAAAGAAAGAAAGAGACAGCAGACCGTCTGTATTGCCCCAATAAAAGTCATTAGGTTGAGGAAATGGTGGTTGTGACGGTGTGGTGTGGTGTGTTGTAGTTGTTTTGCGGTTCAAGGTTCATGTGCAGCCTTGGACTCACTCTTCAAAGTCTGGGTTGGGACCCCAGATTGGAAAGAAGAAACAAAAAATGACAAAGAAACTACATACCACTTTTACATATTATCTTTTAAAGTTTGACGCTTACATTTTATATCAATTCAACCTTGGGCAGCAATTATCTTAATAACCTGCTTTTTAGTTATGGTTGTGTTTACGATTTAGGCTCATCCAACTAAAATGTGAGTCTATTTAATTGTGCTTCTGGGTATACATTTTGTTGCAGATGTGATCACAAAATATGTTAATTTACTTTTTATTACTATGTAAAGCAGTCCGACAACATCCTGTGAATTGCTTCAAACAATGCTGTTACAAACCAGCATTTAAAATAAGCAATACTTATATGTGTATGTTGTGTAGTTATGCTCTTCTTATTTTACAAGACATTTTATATGATATATTATAACACATTTTAAAAGTGTCTGAACTGGTTTATGCCAACAGGCAATAATTTAAAAAGTCTATTCATAATTTCACAATCAGACGAATCCAATCCTCTAAATGTCACATAAATTGGCAATGTTTTTTGTTTTTTTTCCAAATGTTTGATTTCCTTGTAAATTAGAAATGGATTTAAATTCATGAAATCATATCATAAAGTTTACCTCAAGTTTTTTTTCATCCAATTAATGATTAAACCCTCCGAGAAAGCCCCGCAAAGCCCTTTCAAAACAAGCAACAAACAGTTCCTCTTGGAGATATATTTTAATACCTTGTCTTCAAGTGTACATGTTCTGACATAAAATGCATGCATACATTGAAATCCAAACTGCGTAATGGTACAATAAATGCAAGGACACGCACTTGGAACAAAAGTAGATGATAGGCATGAACAACTCATTGATTGTCATTCATTATTTAATCACATTTAATCACAAAGCTCATCAAAGTTAACCAACCAATAGGATTGCACTCATATTGCTCTCTTATGCAGTCAGGCTTTACAGTATTTTTCCAGAAAACACAGAAGCAAAATAGTAACAACAACAAATGTCACAGATATTACACACAAAAAATTAGATTGTCTTCAGTTGCCTAAAATTATTATATTTACATGGTATTTGGTCTTTACCTTTTAATTGTAAACAATTTCACAGCAAGCGGATTTATAATCCAAAAACTGTGACTATCAATACAGATTGGTAGAGCGATAGAAACTAACTAATTTACACGCATAGGGCCTGTGTCAATAAACTGTCAAAACCAAAACACACAATAAAAATGTGACGTCCGCAGTTGAGCATATCAAGAGCTAGTACATCTGGATTTAATGTTTCCCTACATTTAGTTTTTTGAAAGGATAAAGAATGTATATGCTCATTCCTTGGTATTTATAGGACATGAGGCAGAGAGAGGTTTCATGTCTTCCCAGTGAGCCACATGTCTTCAGATAAGGAAGTTGGGTTCAAATAAGACAAGAATGCCTTTGATGAAAAGTCAATAAAATCAGGAGCCAGACAGAAGAATATTCATTAGTTGTTGGTGTTTTTGACTGCTCAGGATTTGATTGCACTCTAGAAAAACATGGGGGCTAAACCTGAGCCTTGGGGTTCTCCTTCGATGGCAGGAAGGAACGTTATCTATTTATCTGAATACAATGGAGCCTGGTCTTTGTGATGATCGCATACAGATGCCCTTTGGCTAATTCAGACGTACTGTGCTTATTCCATGTTGTAAAGGGCTCATTTCATGGATTGAAAGGTTATATAAAATGCAATTCTCTTTCAAAAAATATCCAAGGCACACTATAGGGTTTGTGCCTTGGAAATTAAAACCAACATGGCAGTATGTAGCCTATATTCAAAATGACCAGCCTATATTTTTTTATCTAGTATTTGTTTTACCTTTATGTTTGTCTCTATAACCTCGCTACAGGGTTGGAATGATACAGTGCTGTGACAGTGTTTGCAGAGTTGTCACACAGTTTGCGCCTCACACTAAAAGAAAGACTCTCTTACTTTTTTCTTCCTCATCCGTCCATCAGAACAGGTGATATCCTGCGTTGTACAGCAGCCTCTCTCTTTTCAATTTCTTCTCTTTCATTCTTCTGTTCTGGAACCAGATTTTCACCTGTCTGAATGAGCAAGGATAAAATAGATGAATAGAATTGGATTTGTTTGCGCTGCTGTTCTAATAGAGATGTAAGTTATACTGAAATAAAAAGCAACATATCAGACAGAATATTAGTAGGCTACTCAATGTAAACACATGATACACATCCCCAACATTTTTTTTTTTAATTTGTTTACGCCACAACAAACAATTATATTCATTATCAAGACATCTACCAATTATTTTCCTGATTAACGCCATAAAATTGTAAAACATGCCCATCAAAATTTCCCAGAGCCCAATGTGACATTTTTAACTCTCATGTTGTCCTCGGGTCAAATTGACCCGTTTTACTATATCAATGTTCTTTTTAATTACCCAAAATAAAATGATTGATTCCAAACAACGCTCTTTGGCAAGTACAAATCTCTACTTTCATTAATTTTGTGGTGTCTTATTCAATTTGATAGCATTTAAAGAAAAAAATTGAAGTGGTTTGGAAATAGTATTGAGTAAAAGTTATTTTTATAAAGACATATTTCAGTCTGATTATCAACATCCATTCCTTTAATTTTAGTCTAAATAATTTCTAATTTCTGCTTTTCTAACTCAAACATTAGGTATAATTTCCTATAAAGGAGGTTTATTAACCATGAATTCCAAAAATAACTGTAAAACTAAAGTTAATAAGTTGGTTTTATGTAGTATTAAAAACGTCAAAAAAAGTGACTAACATTAAAAAACAGTGTCAAGAGTCTTGAAAAAAGGGACAAAAACTAAGAAAAAGTTAAAAACGTTGATAAAAACCATCAAAAGAAGTGTTGATATTCAATTTTGACGGGAAGACATCACGAGGGTTAAATCTCTGTTCAGCAGAAATTCAGTCCTAAGGATATAAACACAGTGGAGAATTAGAATTAGCCGTTATCAAAATAGTTTCTGATTAATTTTCTGTGATTAATTCCCTTCCGATGTATTCATGGTTACTTTAACTCTCTTAATTCCATAAGACTTTGCTAACAACAAGAACAAGACAGCCGTCACCAGCCATGCAGGGAATGGAGGATTTAATCAGAGTGCTCCTCTGCAGCCTGAAGCGTAGGTGAGTGGAGAAACAATCACCCTAGCTCTAATTTACCCTCATCTAACCCCAACGGGAGCAACGTTGGAAGTGTTCACACCCCATCCCACCCCCTACCCCACCAAAAAATTAAATCTTGCCATTAGAAATTGAGTAAGAATACTTAAAAAGAATGTCCTCAAACCTGCATATAACTTGTTGATATGTTTAATATTTATACATGTAGTCCAGCCAGTCTTCTATGTAATCTTGGAACTAAATCTTCCAGTTTGTGATGGAAAAGAGTGTTGATGTGGGCATGTGTTTTGTTCTGCCAGTTTATTATGTTAAGGTTTTAACACAGTTACAGGTGTGACTGTGCTTCTATGACCCAAAAAACAGCTTGTACTTTTTACAAATCTCTTCATATATGAGTCCGTGATTTAGAACTGGGGTCTAGTCCTACCCTCCAAAATTGAATTGAAGAAATGTTGCAACATGCACGCACCGATCTGTCAGGCGCAGAAGGTGGGACAGCTGCACGCGTCTTTCCTTGCTGATGTATACGTTGAATAGAAACTGTCTCTCCAGCTCTCTGAGCTGCTGCTTGGAGTAAGGACAACGCTTCCTCCTCCTCCCACAGGGCTCTGCAGGAGAGAGAGCGACAGGGATACACCTTGAGAAAAGAGTTATTATACACAGAATAGTGAAAAAGCAAAATTTTTATCTAAGTGTGTCTAATGTAATAGAAGAACATTACTAATGTAATACAACATGAATGTTTAGAGGACACCTGTTTTTTTTTTAACATCTAAAAAAGATGAGTGACAACCAGTCTGTGAATTAGTCTGAGTTTAATGGAACTGATTTTGTTTTTGATTATTTTAATTTTTTATTGTTTTTAGCCTTTAATGGCTAGGACAGATATAGACAGGAAAGTTGAAGAGAGATGGAGGATGACATGCAGCAGGGCCACAGGTCGGAATCGAACTCGGGCTGCTGCAGTAAAGACTGAACCGTAATATATGGGGCGCACGTCCACCAGGTGAGCTACCAGGGCGCCCTTGAAATAATTTTTAAATTCTAAATTTTGATTTTCTTTGTTACATTGCACACAGCCACGCATTGACAGGAAAACACCCAATGTACATCTCAGACCTCTCAAAAAACCTATTACCAGACAATAAAATAAATTATGACACAGCAATTCAAATTCAAATTTAACGGGACTTTTGAGAATAAGTAAAACAAAGAGAAAAAAAATTTACCACAGTAGAATGGTTTTTGACAACACTAGTGTGGTGAAAATAGAGAGACCAAGTAGGCAATCACTCATGTGAAATGGGAGATTCTCCATGTAGACAGACAAGTTTGACATATTTTTCATTAACAAATGTCTTGTGTCTTGGTCATTAGGTTATCTTTTCCAGATGTATGCAGCTGTTCACTTCTGGAAGCTATAATCCAACTGGCAATGGGACTTCTTTTTTATTGCAATACATTTTTTGCCAATGGCTGGTAGGTTTTTTGTAAGCTTGTTGGAATGATGATGTAAGATTTAACCCAAAAGGAATATCTCAGGACTCAGGATGTATCGGGAAGGTAACTAAAGCATCACAGATCCCCTGTGAAGAGCCTGTTTTAGTATATACACTGCCAAGTGAAATGAAAGAAAGTAGCCTACATTTATATTTCTTACATTTAAAACAAAGGGGTGAGAAGTTGAGGTTGACTCCATGTAGCTTGGAAGAGGCGAGCTAAATCTGATGTAAAACATTGAGATTTGTAACTTTTAATTTAAGGATAATGTCAAGGTCGAAGTCGGAACAGTGAGTTCAAGAACTGACTGACCAGAGCCAGAGTCGATAATTACATTAGTGTTTACATTGGGTTATTTGTTTTCATTTGTAAATGTGTAAATCACAAGCAAACCATGCTTATTTAGGCCCACATGCAAAGTTAGTAGGCTATATGTGACTGGTTACTATTTCAGCCAGATGGGAGTGCAATTGGCAACAAAGAAAATTGGAACTAACTTTATTGTGTCATTTGATAAATAATCACATATCACTGCATAGAAGCCTACAATTTTAAAATAGCTAAAGGCTGAACACAGCATGCGGGTTTCCATTTTAGAGACATTACGTTGCTACATTGGGGCCATTAAATACATTCCTTAGGTTGTAGACATGTAGAGAAGGAAGAAGCTAAAACAGTACACTATAGGCTACTAGCGTATGTTTTATGGTGTTGTTAATTGTTGCATTATATTCAGTCCTGTATCCCAATAGCTTTAATTTGAAAAGACAACCCTGTTCTAATCAATCAGAATCAGAATACTTCACTGATCCCCTCAGGGAAAGGATTTAGTTGGAGTTGCTCACAGTCAATTCCAAGGTAAAAGAAGAGTAAGGAAAGTCAATAAGTGTATAAAGTAACATATGAGAAATAAATAAAAACTTAAGTACGTAGAGATTAGGTTACAAGTAAGATTTGGTTAAAAAGATTGTTTCAAATGGCTTGTAGCCTACATATTCTACTGTAGCAGTGTCACGGATATAAATTAGTAGACTACAGAGTAAATATAAGTAGGAGCAAAAAAATTAGATTGAGTAAAGACATAGTAGCAGTCTACACAACAGCAACATATAGGCCTATAAATAAAAAGAGTCAACAAAAGGTCTATAAATGGCTGCCCCCGTTGGGCCAAGCATTTCACAACATTCAGGGAGTTTATGTGTAAGGAGTAGAAATGATAATGTAGGCTAATGTGTTTAATGAAAAACATATAGGATATCAAATAGCAAGTTATCTGTTGCGCAAAATCTCTCGTGACCCTGCCTGAAGCAAGACACAGCCCGTGGGTTCATCACGACAATAAAGAGTGCTGTAGGGTTTTTTAGGGGGCTCTAGCCTACGTGGTCTCAATTAGGAATTCAACTAGCCTGTTTATCTAGCCTAGGCCCTATTTGTTTTTAAATAAATGAAACTATTTATCTCATTGAAATTGAAGTAGGCTAGTCTGTATGTCTTGCACTTACCCAGGCCTTGGCTGTAGTCTCCTGCACTGCCGCTGGATGACGGCGCATCCTCCTCGTCCTCCTTCGCAGCCTGGGGTGACTCTGACCCCTCCCTCACCTTGCTGCTTTCCCCGGTGTGACAGCTCGTCCACTCGGCCGGAGTCGTCTCTTTCTGCTGTTGGCTCCCAGGTGTAGGCCTAACCTGGGCTCTCGGACCTACTGCCTCTTCCGTATAGTCGAGAAACTGCTCGAAAACCTGCGGCAGGACTCTGTTTTGCCCTGCCGGGAAGAGAAGTCGAGCGTCCGGGTTGAACGCCGTGTGTCTGCCGGGGAAACCCCGCGGGTCTCCGGGAAACGACTGTGCGTGGAAACGAGAGCCTGGGGCGCCGTTAGCCGCTCCGCCGTACAGAAAGCAGTCGTTACCGGTGTTGAATATCGTCTCCGACGACGATGGTAAGCCCTGGTACTCGTGAAAACCCGCTTCCCCCGGGAAGCTGAGGCGGGATGGCGGCGCAGAGCTGATGGGACGGTTCGCCTGGTGGAGACTCCATTTCCACGGAGGAGGATACTGCTGTCGCGGCTCGTGGTGGCAGTAGCCCCGGTAATCCGGCAGCCTTCTCGCTGAAGCGGTGCTATGGTCCAGGAGAGCTGCGCCGTTCTTCGTTAGGAACGGTGACGTGATGGAGCCAAAGTCAGACTTTGACGGATAGGTACAGCTCGGTAAATACATGGACAATTAAAATTCTCTCAATTCTAACAGGCTGTGGTTTGACAAACTATCTAAAAAAACCTGCACGCAATCATACACAGGGTAAAGGTAGCCTACCCTTAATTACATTTTCACATGGGCACAGCTAATTAGTAGGTTAACCCTAAATGTAGAAATTAGGCTGTAATCAATAGGCTTATAAACATTAACCTAAACCTAGCTCTGTGACCTAAGCCCTGACAGGTAAAACAAGAAACATAAATATTGTAGCCTATAAAAGCCTATCTCCCCATCTCTGCATTAGCCCCAATGAAACCACCTCTCAATGGTAAGGGAGGAAAACAGTCTTTGACCTTGATCCCGCCCAAACTGGGTCTGCTGGGTAAAATTAAAAAGGCTGGGCTGCACGTTTTCCTTGTCAGGCCATGTCAAACCCAAGCCACACACACACACATACATACACACACATATACAAACTATGCCAACAATAGTACTTTAGTTAAGCTTTTTCTGTATAAAACATAAATACAAAGCCAGGAGGTGACATTTAAATTTAAATCAAACAGTGAAACAAGCAGTTAAGTGTTACGTTAGTAGCCTGTAATAAACAAATCTGTTTTTAAGCACAGAGAAAACCATCCATTTTGCATGCACACTGAATGTTGTAAGACTTCTTGGATATTTTTGACTTGTAAAACCAAAGAGCAATGTTCAAAGTAGCCTATAGTATTTCTTTGAATAAGGAGCACAAACAAGTCTAAAAGCTGGATTTTAAAGCCCATTTTGAGCATCTACAAGGGGAGCAGTTGGAGCTAAATGTATTTTAGAGCCCTTTAAATATTGTTCATCCTCTGTGATCACCCATCCTGTCCTCTGCCCAGACCGGGTCCAGTGAAAGAAAACACTCACATTCCTGTTGGATATAAGTGTATTGGTGTCTGTGGGTGTTGCTTTTTTTTTGTACTGAAATATTGTGGCTTAGTGATTGATAAGTATAATATGGAGCAGCAACAATCCACAATTTTATTTTTAGAATATGTATATTCTACAAAAACTGTCAAATTTATGTGTTTAAAGAGGGGAAAATAATAACTCGCATGATTTTTATAGCTTTATTAATCTGACATTTTGCTGATTACCGTGTTTCACTACACAATTAAATATCTTTAGATTTATAATTTTCCATCCCAAAACATCAAAATGATTTTTAGCATTGTGCATTGTCATAAATATTGCAAATTTCCATTATCAGATTAGTATTTTGCAAACTAATTAAAGGAAATGTTTTTCTTCTTAACCAATTAGTTTTTACTTTTTGATTTTGCATTATGATCATTACGTAATGCCTCACTAATTACTGTTTGGAGGGAAAGCTTTCCAACACTACCGTATGTCTTCAGACTTTAGTCTCAAATAGGTCTAACTAATGCATATATATTAAGGAAAATAGCATCACTTTGATATTCTTATGCTTTTTGTGCAACGCAAATTGTTATAGGGACAATAAAGGTTTAATTTATCAATACATCCTGTTGGCTAACCTATCAATATTATTACTTATAATAACAACCTAGTAACAGTGGTCAGTGGTCTAGTTAACTGGAGTAGCTGTAGTAGCAGATTAGGGTTGCTACGATTATTTTCATTGCTGATTAATCTGTCAATTAATTTCTTGATTAATCCATTAGTTATTTGGTCTTTACAATTTTCTACAATGTTGAAAAATGTAGATCAATGTTTTTCAAAGTCCAACGTGACGGCCTCAAATGTCTTGTTTTGTCCAAAAGATATTTAGTTTACTGCGATAGAGGAGTGAAGAAACTAGAAAATGTTCACATTTAAGAAGCTGGAATTAGTAATAAACTGTATAAAAATAATAAACTGATTAATCCATTATCAAAATTGCAGATTAATTCAATAGTTGATCATTTATCAATTCATTGATTTATCTTTGGGCTACAGCAGATACAGTAGAGTACGCGGCCCATGGCGGCCCGACACTCTCCATAGATCATTACTGCTTAGAGTACTTGTATTGTTTTAGAAGTACTAGTATCAGCAGTAACACACCCAATGTGTGTGGTCAACAGTAACAGTAATAGTTGAGCAGTTGTCCTCTGGTTATATTTTTGTCATTCCCTTATATATTACAAACAGCTCTGTAAAAGGAAAGCATTGTTGTTAAGGGATTTTCCAATTTTTTGCTCAGTAAATATGTGTCTAATCAAAAGACATTTTCTTTTTTATGCATTCACTTATCATGAGGACATCACGCTGAAACACATCGGTGTTATTGTTCTGAAGAAAGTTCATTGACACTCAAGGCCCAGAGTTTTTTAGGTTGTTGTTGTTGTTGTTGTTGTTGTTGTTGTTGTTGTTGTAGACATACCATAGGTGGGATTCTGACATGCCCTTTGATCAGCCTGCATGAAAGTGCAGCTGAAGATGCATATGACAGAAAATTAAATCTTAAATGTCGTTGATTAAGGCTTCGCACACACTCACGTAGGCTCAAGTAAAGACCATTAGATGCCACTTTTTTTGTTTTGTTTGATAACCCCGATTTAAACTTCCAATCCAGGAAAAGTGGCTGCTTAAGAGAGGGAAGCCAACGGCCAACCAGCAACCCAAAGGCCTATGAACCCAGGCTGTAAACGACCACAGGAACTTAATTACTCCAAGACAAAAGCTGAAAACAGGCCTAACAGCCTGAATCAAAATTAGCTATACGACAACAAAAGGCTTTGTGCTGGTGGAGCTGGGCTCTCCCTCTCTCTATTAACACCATCTAGCCTGTGGACATAATCAGCCCAAGTTCATTACTCAGGCTCTGGAGAGAGAAGACAGAAGAAGAAGAATCAGAGAATGAGGGAACGCCATCAGAGGGTTGGCTTGCTGGCTGACTACCTTTCTGTTATTGTCACTGTTGAAAGAAGAGGCCTTAATTATAAAAATCATGGCCTGGAGAGGCTTTTTGATAACATTTGTGCCATATAATGCAAATTGTCAGCTTGTATATTACTTTTGCATGAGAGTTGAGTTATACGTAGCATTCCCTTGCCAAACAAGGGGTATTTTTGTCCACACAAGACATTTTGACAGTCCACAGTAGGAAAAAGCACAGGTGTGAAGGATAAAATGGTGGCTGAATTCCATC
This sequence comes from Etheostoma spectabile, assembly GCF_008692095.1. Classification (NCBI taxonomy): domain Eukaryota; kingdom Metazoa; phylum Chordata; class Actinopteri; order Perciformes; family Percidae; genus Etheostoma; species Etheostoma spectabile. The sequence goes on along the minus strand of NC_045749.1, from coordinate 3,589,808 downwards.
CAGCTGCTTCAGTTTTCAGGGTCTTGCTCTTGCTGACTCTCACACTTTTAACACGTGTCACTTCATAAATACATTTAAAAAATGATTTTTAAAAAAAATTATAATTTCAAAATACATTTTAAATAGCCTGAATAAAAATAAATGCAAAACTATTTAAAGTTTAATTAAAAAATAAATCCATAAAAGGAGAAAATAAATAGGAAAGTAAATAAATAGACAAATTGTTGCCAAGGCAAATAAATGAAGAAACAAATTAAAACAGAAATATCAATGTATGTTACATTGTAAATTGAACGCCTTTATTTATTTTGAATATAATTTTTGGTACATTTAATTCACATTCACATAAGTCAAATTAATATATTTATTGAGTGATTTGCATTTTTATTTTTTATTTTGGCAGCTTCCGTCATCCACACACTGTCATGTTCCACTGGGACCAGGGGCGTAGCACATAATTCTGGGCCCTGCAGAAAGGCATTTTCTATGGGCCCCTCCCCACATCCACAGCCAGTCATTCTAGCATCTTTTTGGGCCCCCCTTACATGAGGACCCTGGGTACTCAGTCCCCGTTTCCCCCCCAGTCCAACACCCCTGACTGGGAGACTTAAGAACCAAACCAAGCAAAGTTATTTAGAACAGCTGACACATCTGCTGTGAAAAATACCAAAAGTTCTTATTTGCTTAACAATGTGCTGGATGGCGTGACTGCTGATGTTTCATCTGTGTATGACGCTGTCTTGGGGGCCTCAGCAGGTGTCTGCAGGTGGGCTGCTACACATCTCAGACGTCCGCACACTCAGAACAAGTGACTCTGCGTTGACATGCATTCTTCACACCAACCGATTCTCAGGTGGGGGGTTTTGTTGGTTACATCATTTGGATGGTGTGAGTTAACGTTAACTTACAGCAATGCAGGGCGGTTGCAGCCAGTGGACATTTCTGTTTAACAGTTAGGTCATTGAGTACTAAACCTTATCAACTAACCAAAAAATGTGCATTATATTAAGGTAATCACATTCCATAGGGTGATTTCACCCATTTATTGCATATTCTCATCAAAAGATGAGCTAGGCTACTTTATGGGCTAATGCTCAACAGGCAAGAATGTGTTGCAACAGGACATCTGAATTTAACAGATCAAGACAGGGTTTTTTGTGAAAAGGGTTATCTCTGTCAACCCATGTTGAGCTTATTAAATTGCTCTAATGTTTAACATCCTATATAGAGCACACAATGTGTTCACCAGGAAAACAAAAGTAGTCTAAATGCAAATATAACTAGGGGGAGAAAGGCTTATTATTTTCTTCTAGCTTTGTGCTTTTATGTTTTGTTACACATGTTATGAGGACAAACGGCAAATATAACAGAATGAATGAATGAATGAATGAATGAATGAATGAATGAATGAAGCTCATAATAAAACCCCTATATCCAGTTGTGCCAGTGGAGCCTGTAGACCTGTACGCCAGACTCAGGAAAAGAGTCTTTGAAGACCGAGATACAGTCCCATGTCATTACAAGCTACAACAGGCACCTCATTGCAGCAGTATACACCAATATAAGACCTGGAACAACACCACCAAAGACCCTGACCAAAGACTCAGAGGATCAGCTGGGGGGGGGGGAACAGAAGCACCAACATCGGTGTTCCTGGGCCACATGACCAGCACAACAATAAGGTATCCCAGCTCCGGTAGACCGGCATGTCAGCCGCATGACCGACACGTCTCCTCCAAACGGGTCGTGTAGCCCAGCTCCCAGCTGAAGGAAGGTCAGCCGGGCCCGGGCCCGAAGGGCAAAAAATTCCCTTCAAGGACAATATCAAGGCCAGTCTGAAGACACATCACATGTAGCACCATGGGAGCACTTCGCACTGGACAGGCGCTGTGGAACTGTGCCGTGCCGTGGAGACCAAGCGACAGATAGAAGAGAGGGAGAGAGAGAGAGCTAAAAGGCTCAGTCACTTACCATGGATGTGGATCATGGCCGCTGCAGACATCTGAAGACCGATCCAACACAGAGGACAGCGTCTAGGCCTACTCGCTTCGAGTGACCGCCGATGATGATGAGAGGAGAGGTTTTTATTTTATAGCCTAAGACCTGAAATCTCACAGCAACATTCACGCTTTAGTGTGAGGGGATGAAAGTCATCGTTTCCCTATTCAAATATGTTTCTTAAAAGCATAGACTATTAAAAAAAATCAATATAGACCTATATTAACCCCTATCACTGCGCGCGATCCTGTAAATAAATAGGCTTAATGTGAAAATAATTCAATGTTAATTCGTAGGTCAAAAAATCCCAAAATACGGTGTAATTTTCCTCCTTAGGCTTGCTCCTGTGTAGCCTATTACATAGTAAAATAGTTGTTTATTGTAAGTAAACGAATCTATCTTGTCTAAGCTTTAACACATCTTGTGCATTAAAACGCGATGGTTAATGTAACATTCAGTGAACGTGCAGGTCAAAACGTTGGTGCGCTGAAAGGTGGACACGCAAACTAAGGAGAGCAAAGGAAGACACGGACAGAAACATGAAAGAATCACGTTTGCAGACGGGATTGCACGTGAATGACTGAGAGGTTTACCTTAGGCGGATGAAAGGCCGAGCAGCAGCGAATGCAGCCCAACTTCATGTGCGTCGGCGTGGACATTTGTCCAAAAGCAGGTGTCTCCTTGTTCTGACAGACACACACTGACTGCCAAGTGCAATAAATGCTTTTACCACCCAAAGTAAATTGTCTTTGAAGCATGTGCCGTCCACTCGAAATGTTCAATCAATAAAGAGAAACGGACAGCAAATGGTGGGATGCGGCCCTTTCATCCTCACTGGAAAGACTTTAGTCCTATAGATGTGGATAATTTAGGCAATATCAATGCCGCTATTACATCAAACCACGGATTTTAAAATCATACCATTTAAGTACCACAATCGAGATTTTTAAAAACTGAGATTAGAGGTTATTTGAAGGCTCACATGCTTTTTTTTTAAAATAACATAAAGTAGGCTAGTCTAAAAGTCTTGGCTGCTCTGTTGTTCAAAATCACTTAAAGATCTATTCACGTCCATTCTTTCATTAACAACCTTTCTGAAAGAGTATGTGGTTGGTGTTCACTAACTTTGCAAAATCCATTACACACACAAACACACTTAGTGTGTATCTGGGTGTGTGCTTTGTGACAGTGAGGGTGACTAGTGAGCACAAAAAAACAAGTCCCCACTTTTCATTTTCATCCAGAACGTTTAATTCATACGGGTTAATGAGACGGAAATACATCCGCATCAAGATTACTCATCATCAGTCTTCAGTTATAATACATTAGCTTAACGTGTGTGTGTGTGTGGTGTGGTGTGTGTGTGTGTGTGTGTGTGTGTGTGTGTGTGTGTGTGTGTGTGTGTGTGTGTGTGTGTAAATTAGGGGGGTTAAAAAGAGAGAGCGTTTTATTAGGCCTATAACTCTTGAGACTCCAGAGGAAGCTGTAAGCATTAAAGCTGAAGGCCAAATCTCTGCACACTGCAGCCTAATCTGAAACAGCTCAGCTGGGAGCTGAGAAAATGCTGCTGAATATCAGAGAGAGAGATTCCAGGCTTCTCCTCACAACATTTCTACAATGCATATGATAACTGGACAATATGTCTCGAGCTGAGCCCTAGTTTGTATTGGCATGTAACATTCAGCAGGCCAGATTTATTTAGTAGAAAAAGTCACTTAAATGAAAATTATAAAAAAAAATTATCTTCTTGTCAATGTATGTCTGAGATTCTGAGTCATTTATAGGTGGTGTAGGGTCTCAAAACGAAGCCATCAGGGCCTCATGATGTATCATTTGGTTAGTTGAAATTATTGCAGATATTTTAGAAGTAATTGTATTCAAATTTAAAAAGGCTACATGGTCGCATGCCTTTTGACCAGAGTATTTAATTTAAGATGTTGTATCATCACAAAAAAAAAATCTATTATCTGTCACGCTGATCAGCTCACAGTGGATGCTGCGTTGCATGACGAAGGCCAACGTCAAATAATAAAATGTGTGCGACATCTAGTGGCGGAAATGGGCCTTACATTGAGAGTCCGTGCCGTAAAAAAGCATGATGCTGTGTAGGCTACTTAAGATGTGCAAGGGATCCTTTTTGATGACTGCCTTTGTAATATTCCACGTTTTTGTCATGGCTGACTCTATTATTTGTAATAAAATGTGTAAATCTTATGTTTTTTTTTTTTAATGAGATGCAATGTGTGGCCTATTTGTTAGGCTAATTGATGTTTGGCTTTTCATGATTTACTTTAAATATTTATTATTTGAAAATGTAGCCTATATATTCAATAATTTTTTTACTTAGTTGCTGGATAGTGTGTGTGTGTTGTGGGTGTGTGTGTGTGTGTGTGGGTGTGTGGTGTGTGTGTGTGTGTGTTGGTGTGTGTTGTGTGTGTGTGTGTGTGTGTGTGTGTGTGTGTGTGTGTGTGTGTTTTGTGTGGTGTGTGTGTGGTGTGTGTGGTGTGTGTGTGTGTGTGTGTGTGTGTGAGTGTGAGTGAGAGTGAGTGAGAGTGAGTGAGAGAGTGGGTGAGAGGAGAGAGAGAGGAGAGAGAGAGAGAGAGAGAGAGAGAGAGAGAGAAGAGAGAGAAGAGTGAATGTGTGTGTGTGTGTGTGTGTGTGTGGTGTGTGTGGTGTGGTGTGTGTGTGTGTGTGTGTGTGGCCCCAGTATTTTGTAATGGTGACATTTTCTTTCCAATTTTTGGACATTCCAATCTACTACTATTCTACTTGGCTATTAAACAACACTGGTTTAATCAATTAGTGGATTTAATTGAACAATACTGTATGTCAAGTTGTTTCTAAATGAAGTCCTTCTCTTAGTCTAAACGCTTAAATACAATGCAAAAAACTCAATCAATGACTTAACCAAAGGACCCATGGATGTATAATAAAACGAAAAGACCAGAAAAAACTACAACGAAAAGGACTGTGGGAAACAAGTCAACCTCTACTCCCGGGTGACGTCATCCATGTGTTACGTTCGTTACGTTTTCACGTCGCGTCAATATACGCTTGGCAGTTGAGATGTCAGGGAACAGCGAAATGTCTTTTTCTAGTTTCTGTAACTTGACCTACGCTAGCTAAACTACCGCTTAACAGCAACACTTAAACACCACCTAATGTAAGTACTTATTTAAATTAAAGGCTTGATGAACCACCTCAAAGACATTGTGTTGCTGGTAACGGTGCTAGTCTGTTATTGTTGCAATAGATAGCTAACGTGAGGTCTAGCTAGCAATTAACATAGCTAGCTGCTAACAAAGCTAACCTAGCTAGCTAACGTTAAGTTACACTTTAGGGACATTTTTGTTTAACTCACACAAAGGTTTTGTCAAGTTCCAGCTAACGTTAACGGTCTCTCAGTCTGGTTTAGTGGTGGTTATATAACGTTCCTGTTGCTTGCTAGCAGCGGTGTGAAATATCTAATGTTATTGTTTCGATGGAGCATCTAACATGAATTTATGTTCAATTAGCTTACGGTTTAATTGTCTTTTGTGAAAGTGTAATGCACTATTTGCCTGCTAAAGCTAACGTTATACGTTTTAAATGGGAAGTGTTTAAAGAATAAATAACAGTTAACGTTGTAACATTAGGCGACATTAATATGTCTGGTGACCACCCTGGGACTACTAACTAACCCCAAGTCTTTTTACCATCTTAGTTTAGAAAGATGAGGAAAGGAGAGCTCTGCATTTTTTAGTTCAAGTAATTTACTTAAAATGATGCCATTGCAAATCAACAAAGCCAATTATCTCATTGAACATTAAAGCTTTGGAAGCCACACTAATGCTATTTAATTGTAAGTGCATGATGTCTAGTATGTAACGTTCTGCTATTGTCTCTCTCTCTCTCTCTCTCTCTCTCTCTCTCTCTCTCTCTCTCTCTCTCTCTCTCTGCTTATTGGTAAACTCGTATAATGAAAAACACTGCACATGTTTTATTTTCATGCTGATATGCCTGTTGTGATAAAACAGCCACATGTGGACCTTGTCATATCTAACTATGCAAACATCGTTTGTATTGGTCATGCAGAAAAAAGAGACTGTCAGGCTTAGCTACATTACAAAATATGTTTTTCAGTATGAATTACATCTTTGTTGTTGCCTATTATTTAAGTTATATAAATAGCCACAAGCAAATAATTCAGTAAATCCACAACAATGAATAAATCCACAACAACAGTGGCAACCTTTGTCTCCAGTTTTTATATCGGCAGCCTTCTAAATCCTGTTGTCATAGCCCGGCTTAAACATGGTATTTAACTTCAGGAGCACACATTGTGTGTCTGTAACTGCCAGGATTATGTGCTAACAGAAACTTTCTGCTCCATAGTGAACCAAAGGAATCAAAGAGAAGACTACAGTGATTTGCAGATATGGGGGGCCTAATATCCCGATGGAGGGTAAGGGAATGAGAGAAAAGGAAGAGTTAACAGGTCTTGAAGCTACATTAGTGTACGATGAACAGTTAAGGCACAGCGCCATCTCATGTCAAGTCTGTTTAATATCTGTTGTCTAGTGTCAAGAGTTAAAGGAACATTTTTGATTGAAGTGATTAGAGCTAAATAACTAAACATCTAAATGAGTTGTTGTTTTTTAAATTATTTTTTGTTAAGCTTCAGTTTACTAAACATATTTTTCACTGCTTATTTTTGTTTTGGTTTACTATAATAACGCTGGTTAGGTGACGACACACTGAACCCTGCACCCAAGCCAGATGAAAATAAATGAGTATACTATTTTTAGACGTACTAGAGAAGTCAAGGGAACTGAGTGTGAGCTAGAGAGACAGCAGAAGAGAGTGAGGAATAGAAAGTGCAACCCATGGTTTTTGAAAGCATACATTTTCAGAAAGAGAGGAGGAAGTATGTATACAGAGGGATATACATATGTACAGATGTAGAGAATTGTGAAATTTACACTCAGCCGAGATATGTCCAGGTGAACCAGGAGCTGACCCCTTGATAAGTCACAAATCTGTTTACAGCAACAGGATTGTTTATTGACAAAGGGCTCAGTTCTGAATATGTTGGCTGTGAGCAACACTCAGATCCCAGTGTTAATTTGTCTGATCAACTGGATTTTCTTATCTTTCCAGAAAAAGCCAACCACAATTGAGCTCCTGGAGATCCATGAAAAGGTACTGACTAAATAAACTTTAAAAAAAACGTTTTAATTGCACTCACACAATGCTTGTAGCACAAAAATGCATGCCATCTCTTTCTCAGTGTCCCTGTATATGTATATATGAGTGCAGTCAAATGAAACATGCATGCCCTGCATTTTAGTTATTCATAATGAATATGTACAGTACAATCAACTGTGGCCTGTATCAAAAAAGGGATTATTGAATTATGGGATGAACACACTAAACATGGGGCAGGAATTACACGTTTTACATAACATAGTTATCCAGTTTATGTCATCAATTCTGATTCTTAAAAAACTTTTATTGAAGACGGCATGTGGCACCTACTTGTATCAACCTGAAATGGTAATTCATATTTTAGCATGCCAAATGAAATCTGAGAACAAATAGAACATAACATGAAGTTAATGATATGGATTTCCTGCAAATTCACAGTTGTTGAACTCTAGACGTTACATCTGATTATTTGAGATTCTTTGGACTGTTTAAATAACATATAACCTCCATTTTTTCCTTTTGAAGGAGATTAAAGAGCTGGAGGAGTTCAGAACAAAAAACCAACGTTTACAAAAGGTAGAGACGGCAAAACATCCAAGATGTGCTGTGAAATTCTTGAATTGCACTTTCTTTTCTCTCATTGATGTGTTTGGGTGTATCTGTCTGCAGCTGTGGGTTGGCCGGTTGCTTCTCTACTCGTCAGTCCTATATCTGTTGACCTCTCTGGTCGTGTACTGTCTCTACCTACCTGAACAATGGCTGCCGAGACTAGCCATGACTCTGCCTTTCTTCATATACCCCGTGCTGTGAGTGCTCATGTTGTTTTACAATATCCTTGTCATTTTTAATCTGGTACAAAGAACCTTAGATGTGTCATCTTCAAATATTTTAATACCCTGTTGGATGCATGTTTTCTTTAATGTATTTGATAAACGGTACAGCGTGCAAAGGGTTTTCATGTTGGTTGACAAGTTTGAGTCTGCAGATTATATTAAGAAAAACAACATCTCTCTACTGGTTTCTCTTTTTCTTCCTCGTCATCAGGGTTTGGCTCATCAGAAAGTTGTTGATCTTTCTCTTTTACAAACGCACTGAGAGAAACAGTAAGTTGTCCATCAGTCCCCCTCTATCCATTTGTCCATCCAGCTAACACACAACATACCTGTTCAGGCTTTTGTTGATTATAGGATGTACCAAATTACACTTTGACTGTGCATTCCTTCAGAATTTGTATTACCTCCATTTCCCCATCGTGGACTCGAACTCACCACACTGTAATTATTGTCATACTTATCTCTCATGCATAATAAACTGTCCTGCTGTCTCATACATGAAATAGTAACATATGAAACTGCTTTGATTTTATAGACTGCCCAATAAAGGCAAACATCGATGTCGAGTTCTAAACATCAGAAATCAATCACTGTGGTAATTTAAACTGCACACCAAAAAAAAAAAAAATATAGCTTGATAATGTAAAAAAAAAAGCAAACTCATTAGCTTAATAATATGCGGAGTACACACCACTTCCAAATATGTTTGACATGATATATTTTATTGGATAATGATCTAAAGTGAAGTCACTAAAGTTTTTGTGCTTGCTTCTTTTTTTAGATGATAAACTGGAAGATTTAAAGGCCTCCAAAAAAAAGATTGTAAGTGTCCAGATTACATTTCATTTATGTGTCTTTTACTGACTTGTTTAAAGAGTTTGGATGTAATGGGGGGAGGGAGAATGTCTTGGAAATGCAAAACTTTGTATTCCAATATGCAAACTACTATTTTTTGACGACTCGTCAAACAAGAATTGCTGCTCATTAATTTCATCTGCCTCCTAATGTTATATTTTCAGTTTCTTTTATTAATGGCTAATTTCAACTTAGAAAACATCTACTTCTTGTTCTAGTTTTTGTATGTTGTGACCCTTCTCAACATTTTGGGTTTTCTACTTTGAGATTAATCATTCTAGCCAAGTTGTTTTTTCATCAGGGCTCCTTTTGTGTTTTAGTCAGTGTGTATGTTAAAATGAATGTTTTCCTTGCGTGTGTTTTCAGCTGGAGGAAGTGATGGAAACAGAGACGTACAAAAACGCCAAACTCATCCTGGAACGCTTTGATCCTGAAGCTAAAAGGAAAGCTGTGAGTACTGTTGTCTTTTTTTGTTGTTGTTGCTTTATCTCTGTGCTTGTTTACTTTCTATCTTTTATTGTATCTTTGTTTTGTTTGACTTTTGTTGGTATTGTTTGCTTTTATGTTTTAGGAGCTGGAGTCGACTCCGGTGCGTCCTCAGATGACTCCCAGGCCAGGACAAGGTATAACACGCATCATTGTGCAATAGAAAGATAAAGCATCACGTTAACAGTTTGTTGAGTGGTGTTGATGACAAGCTACAAAAAGTGATTCCTTCCCACTAGAATATAATCATTAAAGGATAGACACAGATGCAAATTCTTACATCTGTAAAAGACCAAATTCTTTGATTAATTCCTCTCCTCTTTGCAGAGATTCGACAGAGAGGGGTGGCAATGAGACCCATGCCGATGATGGGCACCCCTGCTGGAATGGCAATGACTCCTTTACCTGGAGCAGGGCCCCGATATGGACCAGGAGGCACACCTGTAGGTAAGGGGGCTTACAGAGATACTTAAGATTAAGTATGATGACACAGTTTGGAAGTGCACCGTCTTTGATGCCCAGCACATCACCGTGAGTAGACAGTGAGAGCTTGTCAGCTGCATTCTTTCACCAAGGAATAATAGAAAACAATACTGTCTATGCAGATTTTCATGGGCGTAGTACTAACCCTATGGCAACAGGAACAAAAAGCAAGCCCAGTTGCCTTTGAATTTGTTTTTGTTTTTTAGACATGTCAGTGTCTTTATCCCATGTTGCTGTGCCAACAGAATTTGTCCCTCTCTCAGCTCCAGGAGGACCGCCGGAGAGATCTGCTCTGTCTGCCTCTGCCCTCCAGGGCGCGGTACCCAGGACCCCCTGCTCTCCAATACCAGGAGTAGGTAGGTTGTAAAGCCTTTGAATGCATCTTGGCAAAAATGCTTCTGTGTGCATGAAAAAAATCTAAGTTTAGGTTTTCTAAGACCAAAGTACTTAATTCTGGCACCACTTCTGCACATTGTATTGAGGCTGAACACAGCAAAAGTATGTGAACTGAACTGTAAAACCATGAATCTATGAATGCAAATAATATTTCAGAATTTTTAGAAAGAGCAATGTATTATTTTCTCTATGTGTTTTAATTTCCATTTGTCTGGACTATTTTTTTAAGGCATGCACCCACCAGGTCCCCCATTAGCAAGACCCATTCTGCCCAAAGACAGGGGAGCCGTGGACCGAGTCATTGAATACCTTGTTGGGGATGGACCACAGAACAGGTAACAAGCCCTTTGTCAGATGTAAAACCCCTTGTGGAAGTAACCTGTAACTTACTCACATTCTCTTTTAGCAGTCTGTAGATTCCCCACAAGGGAGTGGTGTTGAGTCATTGTTTGACCATCTCTACCCATATCAACCTGCACTCTAAAGGATTGGGAAGTAATGGCAGTAGTAGTTTAATCCTGTAGTTGAAGACCCATTGATGCCGCCTCCTACTGGCAAAGTTAATATTAGCTGCACCAGAAACTGTAAGAATGAAAAATGCTGCAGTTGTAACCAGAGTACAAAATTAGCACCACCCACCAGCCAAATGTTGGTTAAATGTGCAAGTAGCTGGTATCTTTGCTTCACTCTTTTTTGTTGAGTGGATGATACAATTTTAACATTTACCAGCCATTTGCAGGTGGACTGTTCATTTTGCACCCCAGGTTGCCTCATTGCCAGCATTGTGTTATAATTTCAGGAGCATTTATTGTCCTTATGAAAAGTCCTTTGGGAAACCAGTCATCACTGACTGATGTAGACAAGGCCGATTAATGGAAATAAAATTGTACTACTAATTAACTGCTGGAATACTCTGAACATCAAAAATGTATTATATCAAACTCTTCCCCCTCCCTCTGTCCCTCCTTCATTCCTATAGATACGCTTTGATCTGCCAACAGTGTTTTTCTCATAATGGCATGGCTCTGAAAGAAGAATTTGAATATCTAGGTAAGAACAGAAACACATCACTGCATTTAAGACAAGACACAATGTAAATCGATTTTTTTAGGATCATAAACTCCAGAAAGTTATTATAATACAATCTGGAATTATGGAATCTTAATACATGGGTTTTGCCATTATTATAAAATTATACAATTGTTTGCTTTCCCCCTCATTCTTTCTATCTCTACCCCCCTCAGCGTTCCGTTGTGCGTATTGCTACTTCCTGAATCCAGCCAGGAAGACACGTCCTCAGGCTCCCAGGCTCCCAGAGTTCAGCTACGAGAGGAGGCTGCGTGCAGAATCACGTTCCCCTGGACCAACGCCGCGTTCTGGGACAGACACAGAGGAGAGTGCACCCCCTTCTGGAGGTACCAAAGAACACAGACAGGCAGCAAGCAAGACAATACAAGACAAGGTCTCCTCAGGTCTGAATTGAGAAAACAGAGAAAGGGGGTTGTGTTGAGAGCAATGCTGATGATAGCAAGTCCTAATTAGAATCTGTCCTGCTTCATACTCACTGGAAGAGCAGTTAAACATTGTTTGACTGAATAAACATCTGAATCTGAGACAAGAAGGTAATTGGTTCAGACTTGAGACATTAAGACATTGTCAATGTCTTGTTACAGTGTGCTACTTCTGAGAGGACACACACACACACACGCAATCTCAAACTTACACCGTTGTGTGCAACGTTATTGTTACTTACTCCATGTCCTAACCACCTGTGATAAATGCTTCTTAGAACATTGCTCTAGTTGACCTTTTCATTAGTTTGTGTTTGATTTTTTTTCCCAACATTAATGATGTCAACTTTTACCTTTTATCATTGATAGTAAGGAGTCAGCAGAAGTGAGTGACCACCACCTTCAAATATCGCCATCCTCTTTGCTACAAAATTATAATTTTACAATTGAGAAATGCAACTGGCATGAAATAATCTTAGTATCCTTATTCATTTATTCCAGATGAAATCAGTTTAAAAATTGAGTCCTGACATGGTTCTTTCTCGGTGCAGACAACTATTTTTTTTTCTTCTGATGGTGGTGCAAACCAGAAAGAATTATTTTTAGCTTGCTCTCTTTTGAACTACTATACAAGGGCATACCATTTAAAGAGTGGATGTGCTTACCTAAATGCTAGTTAGTAAAACCTTTTACAAATTGATACTGTGCGTGCGGCGGTAATAAGGCAAACAGAACAGTTTAACAGAGAAAATAGACGTTCCTCAGCACATTTCCTTTGTCACACCTGTGATCACACTTACAGTGTTGCGTTATAGTGGCCAGTGGGTTTGACAGTGTGATCTTGCCCCTAGCCAAGGCTCCGGCTCCGCGGAATTTGGTCCACAGTTTCCGGATCCAGCAGAGTCCAAAGAGTCCTCAGAACATACCTCTGCAGAGTCCAGGTTCCCCTCTTCTCCCTGCACTGTCTGACCTGGCTTAATTAAAACTGATTACCCCAGAATGGACCAACCTTTTCTTCGCTGTAGAATCCATAACATTGTAGAACGCAGGCCCAATGCTACTTCTAATCACACTAAAGCAACAATGGGTTTAAGCAGTTACTGGATGTCTTTACCAGACCTGGGTCCAACCATGTCTCCAAATATATTCCATCCTATTCAGAGAATTAAAATTCATCTGGAAAGTTTAGAAAATCACAGAAACTGAATAACTGACTTAATATTGTCTGAATTGTCCTAATTCATTCTTAACATTTGTTTAGAAAATGCTAAACAAATCCTTAAATAAAAAATACACTTGTTTGACCCAGATCTGGTCTTCACTGAGTGCACAATATATTAAGATGGATTTTCTAATTGGTCACCAAAGAGCAGGGCTGTATTACCTGTCTTCTCCTGGAATATTAATCCTGCCCAATATAATTATATTATTAGCACACTTTACATTACATATATTTATTTACGATACATTGAGAAGTAATGATTTCTAATAATATAATCATATGATCTTCTTTAACATATGGGTATCTGCAGCACCATAGCCTCTGCTATTGGTTTTGATGATTAAAAGGGTGCTCTTTGTGTTGAACAGACATTTTACAGTTTTAATTATCCTCTTGTAAGCTGTGTTGTTGGATGGGAGAAGGGAGATTTTAAGGGATGTTAGTTAAGCCTCTTACAATCTTTTCTTTTCCTAACTCTTGTTTAACTTATGTTCACCCTAACAAAGGGAATGGTGCTAATTTTCTTTGATTCATCAATGATTATTCCTGACAACCAATCATTTGTTGCATTGCAAACTATTCACATTATCCCTCTCTCTCACCCTTACATATTGTTCTATGTGTTCATATACTGGTTATGTACACGTCTTACTTGCATATCTTCTCTTCAGATGAGAAAGAGTTGGTAGAAGATGATGGACCCACTACAGAAGTAGAGAGTGAGAGCCAGTCAGTGGAGCAGCAGCAGCAGCAGCAGCAGCAGGAGGAGGAGGAAGAAGATGGGGTTCAGAAGGAGGAAGAGGTGGAATCAGAGCAGAGTCACAGCGCCCCCTGTGAGACAGAGTCCCAGCCATCGTAGTTACAGTGAGTCCAGAAGAGGGCCGGGGCTGTCGGATCATTCGGTCCTAACTAAAGGTGTTGGTATTGGCCATGATAGACAGGTGCCATTTTGAAACAATATAAGTGAACAAGGATTGTCACCAACAATAGTTTAACAATATTGTTTTCCTTGCAACCAAAAACTACATCAAGCACCATTTTATTTGACTAAGACAAACCACATGAAGGAGATTATGTAGGCGATGTAGTAAATGGTGTGTATTTTTAATGAAAACTATTATCTTTGGTCATACTGCATTATGTTGATCATATGTAATAATACAATTGTCCAACTTTATTGCCTAAAATGATGCCAACATATCATGGCCTTTTGAGTTTGATTGACTGCGAGTGTGTCAGGTTGATGATGGTAGTATAAATCTTAAGGCTTGTTCTCGATAGAGCAGTTGGCTGCTGATAGGCTGTGTCTGTATGTGGTGACTGACATAGTTAACTTTTCAGTATTCTATCATTTACCCTATACGGTTCTTTTAGGCATGATTTGTTAATGAAAAGTTGTGATTTTAGATAGAATTGCTGGTTCACAAATGGTTTGTCTTTAGGCGCAGCAGAAACCTAAAACTGCTTAAGTCCTAATTCCTTCACTGACCCCGACCCCACGCAGTGTCTGGGGTGCCTGTATAATTCGCTAAATGTCACTGTTTATGACAGTATGTTATCTATAGTTTTGTTGATTAGTGAGAAAACATGAAATCAAACAAAGTGCATCTTAAGACAAACCTGTTGTGAATCAGGACATCAACTGTGTTAACAGTATGATAAGTTTCAAGGTCCTGCTGTAGCTTTCTTCATCTCTTACATTTCATCCCCCAAACAAGCTCCAAAACATTTTGTTTGGATACATTTGCAAAACCCACATTTTACCAAACACTGACACATTTTGTCCTGCTGAATCTTTAAGTTTTATTTTAGAATGTTTGAGCAGCTTGTCCCCGACAAGAGGTATACCCAGAAAACACCGCTAATGTTTTCCTCATTAGCTGCATTCACATCTGCAAGAAAATGGATGGCACTAACCAGAGAATGCAGCTGCTGCAAGTCAATACATTGACTGTTGTTGACCATTCATGCCCTTTGTTTCTCCTTTGTTTGTGACAAAGTTGCATGCAATCTAACTTTTTTATAGGCCACCCTGTGTCAGCAACTAATTATGTTAAATGTCCCACTTATTACTGGAGTTACCAAGAACAATGTGTGCAGCACTCAATAACTGAACTCAGATCAGCCATCAGTGGTGCAGGAGAAAATGTGTGTTTTGAAATAAGGCGCATGTTTGTAGACTATTTTGAATGTGAGGAAAAACAATATAACCCTGCTGCTTTGTTCGTTCTCCCAAGATAGAAACAGCTGGACACATCAGGTCTA
Organism: Etheostoma spectabile; assembly: GCF_008692095.1. Classification (NCBI taxonomy): domain Eukaryota; kingdom Metazoa; phylum Chordata; class Actinopteri; order Perciformes; family Percidae; genus Etheostoma; species Etheostoma spectabile. Next base: position 3,574,572 of record NC_045749.1, on the reverse strand, counting down.
AATTTCCTAACCTAGATTGTATTGTAGTAGGAGATAAGTAAACTTCTACAATTTATTTTAGTTGTTGGGGTTTATGAAGGTCTTTGTTTGTAGTAGGGAGTTGCAATGCAGGAGATCATGGGGATAACCACGCAGAAAGGGCCTGCCCATACTGGGGACCGAACCCAGTACTCATCAGTGCCTACTTGCTGAGAAGCAGCAGTGCTAACCACTGAGCCGCCACGTTGATGAGTTGAACTAAAATGAAACAGATTCAACATTTGGAAAGTGAAACAATTTAACAGACTGGAGCTAAAACTGCCAATTTATCTCTATCTGGTTATTGCCAATCAAAGTTCCCAATAGGAATATAATTTGCCAAATTCACTGTTTTATCTGTATTTCGAGACTTGATTTGCACTGAGTTTCTCTTTGTATTTATTTGGTTGTATTTATGTACAAGTATGGCTGCACTGTTTAGTTTTAATCATTTCGAGACGTAGTCTTTAATTGCGTTGGTACTGAAACAACCACTTAAAAGTATTGCCCTGGTTTGCGTTCTGTAGCATTTGTTGAAATGTTTTTGTGTTTTTTTTTTTTTTTTTTGCTTACTTTCATTTTAAGTGTTTTAAAAGTTCACTCCCAGTAGGCACTCATAGTGCGTGCCTTGGTTGCTACAGTTCTTTTCACCAGTTTACAGTGTAATCTGTCCTACGTCTAGCTACTATAGCAACATACAAAGGAGGAGGTTCATGGTTCATTTGACCTGCACCTCATGTTTTTGACAATAACTTCTCAGTTTGTTATGAAATGGAACCATAAGTAATAGTGTCTATGCAAATGTAAATATGTGGTATCACCTATGTTGTACAGGTCTGGTCCTAGAAACACACACAGGCTATGTGGGCAAAGTATTCTTGAGGGGTACACAGACGACACAATATATTCTATTTAATGGGTCTTAAGTTTTTGATTTTCACACTAATTCTGTGTGTGTTTCTAGTTAGTTGTTGACCTCCTCAAAACCTTGCAACACCCCCGAATCATTTGGCAGAAGTTGGCTTTAAAGGTTTGGGCTAGACTTCTGAGTCTGTACATGGCAGCAAACGAGCTATTAGATAAATCTTGGTTGAAAACTGAAGAGGGATCTTGTAATGAATTGCCCGACTCCACAGCTTGACATGATTTTCGATTGACTTGTGGTTAGCCGAATGGTTCCAGTGTTAACAAGCTCTTAAATCCCACTTAATACCTGCTGGTGGTGAAAATGTGGTAAAAAATTCAAATTATGAAGCTGTCACTTATAATTAATATTTAAAACATGTCTTGACTTGTGTAAAAACTGTTTGTACTTTGGTTTTTCTCTGCTAGATTTATCAGTTACCTTTCTGCCAACGCTCGTTGTCATTAAGTAGGCGCATGGCACGCCTAATAAAAGTTTTTCAACAACAAACATAAGAGTTGTTGTGGTTACTTACATGCTGTCCATGTCCGCTTCACAGATTATTATAGTTTTGCTGCTGCAGGGCCAGATATCACGAGTTGGTGAGAAATTAGTTTTTGTGATTTAAGGGAGCTTTTTTAAGGGCTTGGTCTAAGCTCGTGCCCACATGCTGTCCACAAAACACATTTATAACTCGTGTGCCATCCCTTTTAAGTTGTATCCAAATCAGACATAGTGTATTTTCCCAGGAGAAAAAAAGTTAGTTTGTCAAGGAAATGCGACCTACAAAGTGCACAATCCATTTGGATTTTTGGCCTGCTATGAAGGATAAGTAATAGCTCACTTACATACAATACATTATGGTAGAACAATAAATTAAGATTAAAACGGTAAAAAGTAAATACTGTATTTTTATGTTTTCACTCAAATTCACATCTACATAACTGCAAATTAAAAAAAAAAAAAAGACCCGCACAATATGACAGAACAACTTTATTGTATAATTAAACCAAACTAAATGGAAGTTCTTTTATCATATGGAGTCACAGCTGCAAAATAAATCAAGTTGCCTTCAGCTGGTTGCTGGTAACACAGGCAGCAACGCTGCAGCTGTGATGTTGCGTTACAATCTTCCTTAGCTATGTCACCGTTTATTTAATTTGCTATGGCACAATTAAAGCTGCACATAACACACTTCTTATCAGCATAAATCCCATGATCCTGTAAGGAGTTAAATTTATTTGACCTTATTTATTTAAACAATCATTTCACTGTATGGTAACTTGAAGCTTTAGTGCGTAACTTTTTGATATTAATGAACGTCCATTACATTGAAGCCGTTGCTACAAAGCTAATTAATACTGTCAGCTTCACACAACTCTCTCTGGATTTCTCAGTATGGCTGTGTTCAGAAGATTTTTTGTTGTGACTTTCTGGCGCAGAAACTCAAGTGATAACATGTTTTTTTTAATCCTCCGTGTCCTCCTTGGCTACTAGCAACTGCATGTAGGATGGGTGGGGGCACTTGTTGTCATTGCTTAGAATTCCTCATGGGGGCGACAGAAACTACGCACTATAGCTTCAATAAAACTTTATAGACTCCAGTAACTCTACCTACAACGGGTCTGCTGTTTCAGATTTTCACTGAAAAATAGTTTTTCTTTAACGAGGCAGAGCAGTTCAAACAATTTTCAACCATAATCCTTCATTGTGGTTGAAAATCATTTATCAAAACGATACTAAAAACTAATGAGCTCTTAACAAACTGTTCAACAGAGTAAAGAGGAATTTACATGCAGTGACAAAGCAAACCTTGCCATTAAGCCATATTTACACAGTTCACAACCTTAACCCATAAAATATAAATGAGAAGTTTAGACGTCAAGTGTCGGACAAAAAAATAAACGACCAAAACTTCCAGGCAGGAATATATCTTGCCGGCACTCAAAGACCAGGTCTGTGTCATCAACCAGACTCAGTCTTTACAACTGGCAATAAAGTTGGATTGAAATAAAATAGAATTCATCGCTCGGTTTTGAACAAACTGAACACGTTTCTATGTAGACAATCACTCTTAACGAAGCCCTCGACCGGCGGAACAATAATGAGATGGAGAATGTTAATAGACAGCAGGTATTTGCTGTACAGCATCCATTCTCAGTTGATCCTCAGCACAGCGGACGGGATCTCATGTTAAAGTCTGTTTTAACATTTAAGAAAATCCTCGGACCCAAACCTTAGAACAAGCTGCCAAAAAAGGCAAAACAAATACATTTTCACTGTTATGGCTTTTACATGAGAGTAATGACATACACTCACCATAGTGAATCACAGCAATGAAACACTGTACAAAAACTCAAATAATAAACAAGAATAACTTCAAGTATGACCCATGTAGATCACAAGACTCAGGCTTTGCCTTTAAGAGGCAAGCTCTACTGCAGTCTCTTTCAGTAAATACAAACGTGCACATTCAAAGGTGAGACAGGAGTGATTCGGAAAATTAACTCAAAGTTTGTACGTGTGTGAGGGAGAAAGAGAGCAAACACAAGCTGAACCAAAGATGAACATGTTTCGGATGCACCTCCAAGGGTGACGACTACCCTGACAACAGACGTGCTCCTCCGTGGGTCAGGCCTCTACAGCATGTTGAGCTCGATGAGTCTCCCAGCAAAGACGGCAAGCGTTCCGATGATGCACACGGCCATGAAAACACAGAGCAGGATGTGGTCCAAAACCATGGCAACAAACTTCCACTCCTCTGCTGCCTGGAAGGAGACGAAACAAGGCCGTATTGGTTTGCTGCTTTGTGTTTTAAAGTTTCCTTTACAGACACACAAGATACATGAACCCTTGTGTTGTCCTCCCGAGTCAAAAACGGACAAAAACTTGCCTTTTTTGTCTCTTCTTCAGACTTTTTTTAAGTTTTCACTAACTCCACCTTACTGCCACTACTTTTTGAAATTCATAGTCAATAACCCGTATTTATATAGAATTGTACCTATAATTTGAGTTAAAAAAGCAGAAATTATGAATTATTTTGACCAATAGTTAAGATCAGAGTAACGTACAGATGAGTTTAGTCAGGAATGAAAGTGATCAATTGTATTTGCAAAGAGCGTTGTGTGGAATCCAATCCATTTTTTTTGTGGTAATTTGGTTAAAAAGAAACCCATATTTCAGATATAGACATTTTTTAAAGGGGTCAAATTTGACCCGAGGACAACAGGAGGGTTAAGAAGATAATAAAGTTCTTTTAGGTTCAAGTCTACCAGTACCAGTGAACATCCCAGTTTGTCTAGTTAGCATGATATTTGTTTATCGTTAGGATGCATATGCTTATTGGCCGAGGGAATGGAACATTAATAAAGCCCAGCACAAAGAGTGAAGACAGGTAAAAAAAACAACTCATGGTGACAAGAATTCAGGAAGTCACTGTGAAATTCAACTAAATCTTTGCTTTTGCTACTGTTTTGACTCATTTCTGCACTACTCTCTGGATCACAAGTGCACGAAAAATCTGCTGCCAGGGGCCAGATAAATCTGCACGAAAAATCTGCTGCCAGCTAAAAGCTAAAAAAGTAAAAAAATCATTGATATTTTCCTTCTGTCAGGGACAGAACTGAGTGACATAATTTCCCCAAGCGGGGAACAGTATATGTTTTCTTTTTGATGCTGCCTTTCTTTTAATGACTGCTCATTTCTTTAAATTTCTTATGCTGCACTGTAACTTTTATTCTTGTGTTTTATGTGTCCTAATCTTTCTATTTTGTTTTAAACTGTCTATTCATGTGTTTTACCGGTTTTTAATGCTTATGATTTTTAACTGTTTGTACTTGTGTTTTATCTGTTTAACTGATTTTATGTAAAGCACTTTGAATTGCCCTGTTGCTGAAATGTGCTACACAAATAAAGCTGCCTTGCCTTGCCTTGCAACAATAGCACATTTAACTCGTGATGATATATCTACTTTTGATGTTTACATGTTTTTTTACATATTTGACAAACTTATAGGTTCATACATTCATGTCCATTATCCATGCAGGCATTGTCTTACATTGTTAGATTCCTCGTCTGATTTCATGGTCTCAGCGATGTATTTCACCCCTTCAATGGCGCTGCGGACATCGGGGTTTTTAGCGATGGGAGACTGGTAGGTGACACTGGTGGGGGTGGGGTTACCTGCAGGGGACAGACAGGATGTAGTTGTGGGGATGCACAGAAAGAGATACTGCATCCTGGTAATGGGTTTCTGACTTATGTTGTGTATTCTGCTTTTTATTTATGAAGCAAATTACAGCAGTTTCATGTTTTAATTTGCGTTTCTTCACATCTGGGATCCGTTGGACTTATCTCTGTGACTCACATCGTCTGAAACGTTTCCACTGACATCTCACATTTCACCAGGTGTCAGTCTTTCTGGTTGGATGTCCATTACCTTCCGCTTTCTTTGTGTTGGAATTTTAAACGCCGGTGGATTTATGAAGACTATAGATTTTGGATATTGTAATATGGCATACGTGTCGTCTTTTTCTGGTTTTAAAAACTGCACTACTGTAATGTGATGTCATTTTCTGAACTTACCATCTATTATTTGCCTTTACCCACTTAGTCATTATATCCACATTACTGATGATTATTTATCAAAAATCTCATTGTGTAAATACATAAATTTGTGAAAGTACCAATAGTCAAAACTACTATGGACATCGAGGTATTTGGTCAAAAATATCGTGATATTTGATTTTTTCCATATCTCCCAGCCCTCGTTAACTGCTCCTCAGATCTCTGCAGGGTAAATCCAGACAGCTAGCTAGACTATCTGTCCAGTCTGAGTTTTCTGTTGCACGACTAAAACAACCTTGGAACGTACACATGTTCCACCAAAACAAGTTCCTTCCTGAGGCTGTGTGGAGAGCTTAGCGCCGCCCAAGATGATTGTGATTGGTTGAAAGACATGCCAATAAACCAGAGCATGATTTTTTGCCCATCCTGGAATGTTGTGTGGGCTAGCCAGACCCTCGTTTGCAGCGCTGTGGAGGGGTCTGGCAATGCGAGACTGGTTGTAGCCTTGCCTGAGATGTCAGAGATGTCCATGTCAGTAGGGAACAACCTCTTCTGCCGGATCTCCTGACTGGGACGCTTCATTGTTGAGAAGAACATCATGTTGGGAATGGTTTCAATAAAGACCTGAGAGACAAACAGATGCAGGCATTGATTACATTCCTTTCATCCATTCATTTTAAACAACATCTTTTAAAGCATCGCAGGTAGAGGATAACGAAACGTGAACCTTGCGGATCCAGGCGGGCATGGTGTGCGTGCTGGGCGAGCGGTGATGTGTGTTGATGACGATGACTGTGATGATGATGGAGGCGATGACAAACACCATTGTGAAGAGCATGTATTTCCCTATGAGAGGCACAGCGCTGGAAGTGGACGGGATCAGCTCCACAATAACCAGCAGGAAGACAGTCAGAGACAGCAGGACAGAGATGGACAGAGTCATCTTTTCACCTGGAGACAGAGAGGTGGAAACAAAAACAGACATTCAGGCTACTTTTACACTTTCAAACAGCTCTTATAGAACAAACTGGTGTCCAGTTAGGGCCTTCCAGATGAAAGACTAACTGGACACTAACTTGTGTTTTATTTTAGAGCCCGACCAACATATCGCTGGGCCGATATTATCGGCCGATATTAGGCATTTCCCTAACTATTGGTATCGGTATTTATAATATGACAAATAAATGATTCTGATAAATGAATATGTACATTTTTTTTTTTTTTAATAACAGTCGGTCAACCATGTCATGAGTGCTGGAGTTGCATAGTTTGTCCACCAGAGGGCACTCTACGACTTATTATTTTTTTGTTATTGTGTTTTTGTTCAAAGGTTTAATGTCTTAAGTTTGTATTTTTATACATTTTATTTATCAGAACTTTGATATATTTTGATGTTCTGTTGTGACAATAAAACAAATTACTATAATAAATAACTACCAAACAACTAAGGTTAAGGAACTCTGTTTAAATTTTGTAACGCGTTTCTGGATTATTATTTTTTTTAATATATATTGGCCAATATATCGGCATATCGGATTTTTTATTAACCAAATACTTGTATTGGTATTGGCTTTACAAATCCTTTATCAGTTGGGCTCTATTTTATTTATGATCTAGTTTTACAGAATCACACCCAAGAATAGGAATAAGTTAATTTAGTAAAATTAAATGACTGGAACATTCCAATCTGTCACAGGTTTCCAAATCTTATTGTATTTATGGATTTCCCACCTAAGAAAGTGGCCCAAAAAGGGCCTGAAAATATTCCTTTTTCACTATTTCCACATTAATAATACATATCTGACATGTGCCACATGTGACCAAGTACAGTTAAAATGAGCTACTATCAACTGGTGAAAATAGGGTATGGTTATATCTACTCTATTTAGTCACCATCAAAGATTTAAAGATTTTTTTGGACATGTTTCTACGCACTTTCGAACCCACCGGGATCTACGTACCGGAGTCAGTAGGCAGGTAGAAGACCAGGCCGGTGAGAAAAGAGAACAGCATGCAGGGAATGATGACGTTGACGATGAAATAGAGAGGCAGCCGCAGCATCAGGAAGTGGTAGGTTATGTCAAGGTATGGTGTGTCGGGACAGCAGGTGTAGTAAACCCAGTGTTTCCAGCTCCTGTAGTCCTTTAACACCCATTCACCCGACTCCATAAAGTTACTGAGGTCGGGCCGGTCGCTGTCCTAAGAGACAGAAGAGTAGGACACAAGGCCCAACAATATATTACAAAAGGGCTAAGAGCATTAGGGGTTGGACTATGGTGTTATGACAGGAATGATAGGATGTTTTTTTCTTTTGAGGGGGGAGGGGGCTAGATACTATATCTGTAGTCATTTGAAACAACAGACACTAAGTCCCACTCACTGGATTGATGACCACCAGCAGTCCATCGTACGTCCAGGTTCCCAGTTTCATGCTACAGTTCTGCAGGTCAAATGGGAAATGGAGGACGATAATCTCACAGTAACTCTTAAAGATGGCTGGAGGGTTCCACGTTATCATCCCAGTGTGCTCCAGCAGGACTTTAGTTTCATGGATGATGGCAAAGTCACCATCAGCGCTGTAGAAGAGCAGAACAGGGACAGAGGAGAGGTGTTAGGTGTTCAAGGAGTGCTAGATGTAAACGTGTGTTTGAGAATATAGGAGCGTGGATCTACTTGTTGTATAGCACCAGGTCAGGTTTCCATATGTCGGTTGAAGGGACTCTGATCTTCCGGATGCCTCCGTATTCATCTGGACTCCACTTCAGGTTCACATCCAGCCATTGCTGGGGTGAAAATCCGGAAATATAGATAATTTAGTCTACGTCTGTTCTTAAAAACACTCTACAGCAGATTAATTGTTAAAAACTAAGAAAAGTTTGATAACTCACTGACACTCTTGTCTTTGTTGGTAAAACCAATGACAGTTATAAGCAAACCTAAGCATTGCTTCACTACGCCACAATAACGGTACTAGAAGTACCAGAGAGGATGTTTTCTTTCTATTGCTTCAATTGTGGGGCCTGATTTCCAAATGCTGTTAAATTTAGTTATTTGCAATGTAGCATACCCTCTTGTGTAAATATTGTGGCCTAATTAGTATTGTTATTGGGATTTTTAAATAAATGGTTTGCATGCATTTTTGTTCTTGTTGTCCTGAATTCAACACATTCATGTTTACCTGTCTGAGACGGACATTACTGGTCACAATCTGGTTAACTTCATCCTGAGAGATACAGAAAAAGACAGACATCAACACAATCTTATTTGTACGCATATAATCATTTATTTTGTGTTCTTATGGACTCCTATGATTTTTGATAAGTTTAGAGCAAAACAAAAGCACATATAGAGGCAATGTTTTCTCTCCATTTTAGTGCATGCTCTTGAATCCCTCAATTAAATGTTAACGGTTGAGCAAATTGAAATGTGACTTCAGCTGAAAAAGATTTCTACATCAAATTGTCAAAGCAAAGAAAAACACTTTCTGAGATGGCCACAGCCACCTTATCATTGCGCCACCTGCTGGAAGCAGACAAAAGTGTGGATTTTAGAAAGATTTACTCTTTTATTTTTCTATTTTGAAATTATTATAGGTCTGGCCTGGATTAATGCATAACACATTTATAACATATTTATCATTAATCTCAGTTAACCAGTGACCGGATACAAAAATTGTATTTTAATTTGGTGGCAATGTCAAGGGCCTGGTGCGTGGGAAAACAACAGTGCGCATGCTCGTTGGCACAAACTTGCTATTTGATTGGCTATTTGCCGACTGCAGTCCCTTGCTGTTGTCCTCATTGGCTGGTAGTTTGCACCGGACACTGGCAGAAGTTTGTCAACTTTACCCGCCACAACCACGAAGCATGTTGTTTATCTTTGACAGCACACGTTTAGAGGTCTACCTTTGAAGAAAAACCTGAAATAAAGCACCTTGGTGCTCACCAGCCGCGGGATGATGTTAGAAACCAAACCGCCTGTAAAAGTAATGGCATTTACCGTGGAGTGATTCGCCGGGGAAAATGGCTGACTTGTGAGAAGACTTAGCTTCACCTGTGAGGGGATTGTAACGCTACCTGGGCAAGCTTTCAGGATGTCAAGCGCTTTTCTGCGGTGATTAAGGTTAGCTAACATGAAAGCAGCAAGATAACAGGGAAAAAATGACTGGTTTTGCTCTTAGCAGTGAAGTGTTTCATCAACAGTGCTAACGCTAGTTAGCTAACTCGGCTAATTGCTGTCCAATCGACGTCTTGTGGGGAAAAGAGGGACACTGCGACACAAGGACAGAAGAAAAGACAGGAGTGGTAAGAAGTGTCGTCGAAGGACTTGACAAGCGAGTTGCAGCCATCTTCACAGACTAAGGACCCAGAAGGAGAGCTACAACAGTAAGAGGGCAACTTATTTGTATAGCATTGTGCTTCATGTGTTTCTGGCCGCCGTGCTATGACTGAGACGATGTGCTTGTCCTAACCTGGTTCTAAAGTTCAGTGGTGCTCATGAGTTTACATGACCATGCTTAAAATAGCCCCATATCATCACATAGGCCTACCCTTTACCATTCATAGAAATTGGCATGGGATACTTTCTATAAAATCATCTCTCAATGCAAATCAAACCGGCTGTTACTCTAACTGAAACTTTATCAGGATGAATAGTATCCTGATCCATGACATAACTGGCCTTTAATAATAAAAAATGTGCCTGCTTCTATGGGAATTTAACATAGGGGTGTACTTACTTATGCCTCCTGCATTTTAAGGAAAAATATAAATTTATTTATAATACATTATTCACTCACAAAGAAAATTGGTGTCATTAAAAGGTTGGATTTTTCCTTTTTTTTTAATTAAAGCATTAAGATCTATTTACAAAACATGATTTTTTTTTTATTCCTCTTTTTAGTCAACTTAAGTATGGGCATGTAAACTCATGAGCACCACTGTATGGGTGGCATACCCCTCAAAAGACCTACATTAATTGAAGGGTTTCTGATCTCCCTGATGCATCCACTTCATTGGAAAACTTTAAACCATTTGGTTCACTAATGTACGGATTAGGCTAAGATTAGTTTTATTTCCGTCTTGAGAATTATTTAAAGGCTGTAGTCTGAACACAGGTTGTTTTCAGTAAGTCTGGCTGATTAGACTGTGTAGGTGTGTAGGCCTATAGCCCTGATTAATTACACCTTTGGCATTCTTATTGGTGAATGAAGATTTGTGACCTAATAAATTCCCATCAAAGCTCCAGACCACCTTCAACCTGAGCAGAGCTGTAATTAGCCAGAATCTCTGAAAACACGTGTTTTTTAAATGCCTATACATTGTGAAGTTTCTGTACCAAGTGCCTAGACACAGAAGTAAAGCAATTCATTAATATTTGCATTGTGCCGTTTGTGTTTTGCGGCTGCCGTGCCATGACTGAGCAGATTTGTGTTCTAACACCTGTGTCTATGGGTGGCAAACCCTTCAAAAAGCATCAATTATCAATTTATCTATTAAACGGTTGCCTCAACTTCAGTGCGAAAACTTTCTATCAATTGGTCTACTATTGATATAGCTAAACTTAGTTTTATTTCCATCTCAGTATTATTATTATTATTATTATTATTATTATTATTATGTCACCGTTGTAATCTTTACACATTTAGCCTAGGCTATATGGACTAGATCCATTGTTACATCCCTTCTATTCACTTCATACACTATGAAGTGCCATGGTCATCTTCTTTACAGCCTGGACCCAGAAGGAGAGCTACAAACAGTAAGAGCATCTTATCTTTATTTGCGTTGTGTCTGGGTGTTTTCTGCGGCTGCCGGGCCATCACTGAAACAGTATGCTCGCTATGACCCTGATGCTAGAGTGTGGGTGGCATAACCCACATAGGCATGCGTGGCTGCTGAGTCGAGCCTATTGTAATTTGGCCTCTGTAACCTTGTTGCATTGTGTTCTCATGGCTTTGACAGTGTTTCTGGATTTATGTGTGTAGTAGCCTTGGTCTTAACCGTGTGTCCAAATTCCTCATTTTGCATGATGTTTGCGTTATTGGGGTTGCCATGCCATCACATGGTCTAAAAGCGTGTGGCTTTCTGTCTGTGTGTGACATAAACCTTGTTGCTTGATTGTATCATAAATGATAATTGAAAACAGATGCTATGTGATGTAGAATATTTTGTGTTTCATACAATTTGGCCAGTGCTTACAATTTCATCCGTTCTTTATTGCCGACAAGGTTTTTATATTTCAGTACCAAGGACAGTGGGATTTGCTATTAAAGCTCTAGTTTTGTGATACATACGTAGATGGCTGTGGCTTTTTCTCTGACTAGGACTGTTTCCATATTTTTGTATTTGCTTTTAAATTAGTTTGATGAATCCCACATTTAACTTTAAGTAACCGAGCAACATGGAGTTAACAACAATCGTGAAGTGAAAGCATGTTGCCGATATGTCTGGCCTTAAATCTTGATTGGCTTATCATGCAATGTTTCCAATCCATCAAATATTGTCTAATGCTACCTTGTTTTGAACTATGTAATGGAATTGGAACATTTCTATGAATTAGCAAATGTATACAAATTTTGGTCTTTTAAAAAAGACATTTTATTTCGCTGTTTACAATATCAACTCTTTCCCTCTGTCTTACCACACTGATGAGCTGTATTAGCTGCAGTCCCACGGTGACCACTACGGCTTCGCTGAAGTGGTTAACAGGGCGAACCACCTTGTTGTAACCAGTAAATAGGTTTTTCACCAGACGAGTCTCATCCTCTGAGCAAAATACTGGACCTAGGACACACAAAAAATTCTGTCAGACTTTATTTTGTGACGTACGTCTCATCTTTTGAATGTATGGATCGAGAGGTTGGGGATCAGACTGAATGACTTCAAAACCTTCAAACTTTACTTTGATCTTAATCAATAATGTGCGATGTTCAATATTTGTGCTGTACACAAACTCTGGTTCACACATTGGTAGCGAATGTTATTTTTGGCTCACTTTGGCTGAGGTACACAGTATTACCATACCCAGCTGACGCCCATGTCCAACCAAATGTTTTCACACTGGAACTAAAATCACAGCTGAAGCGAGAGGGAGGCCAGCACATTGCTTTTAACTGTGATTCACACAGCAAACATTTCCCAGGCTTACAACCGGCAACCTGAAACCCTTTAGAATGACTGCAAGAGTTTAAGTAGGAAGACAGGAAGATCGAGGAAATATTAGATGAGAGAGACAGACAGGGACAGGCACATGCAGACAGATCTGCAGCAGTTAAGTGACTGGCATGCCATATTAGTGACAAACCTCCGCACTGCATGTCCCATTAACTGTCTAGGCACTGCGATCAAGTAGGTTTCTGTATAAATCCTTAGAGCAGAACCTAATCTGTGTTAAGAGGGTGTTTGGGAAAACCAACCCTGGCCAATCCACTTGACATTAAGTCTGGATCAGTTAGAGCTCAGAACAGTTAACCTACATTTAACACCTCTTCATACAAAAGGCGTTTACGACTAACATACTTATAGCCCTTTAACATTTTTTTTTTATTTTTTAAATCATGACTTTAGCCCATAAATGATGCTTTGCCTATGAGATATTCAACATAAAAATAGCCTATTACACCCCAGTGCAGCCTAGAGCTGCTTCACTTGTTGGTTACTGATGAACAAGAGACATAGAAAATATCTTATTTAATTTATTCATTAATCAATCCTAATAATTCGGCCTCACAGTCGGTCTGTCTGCCCCCAACAGGCTTTTAGGAGGCATTGCATTGCCAATAGCTTGTTTATGCGTAGTACACCTGACCTGTGTGGGGAGCTTTTATGAAAATGTGCCCTTGTTCCAGATTTTCTTTTGGCAGTTTTACACTTTTTTTTAATACTACTAAAGTTTGTGTTTTATGTGGCTGGAAGGGTTACTGAAATACCAAAATTAAAAAACTGTACCGTATGACTTGATTTTAATCGTTTCATGGCTAAAATAATCTCAACAGGCCATTCTGTTTAATTTATCATCATCAAACTTACATACTTACCACTGTGTTCCTGAGCAAGACACTTAACAAAGACAAAGACACTTAACCCCTAGTTGCTCCAGAGGCGTGTAACCTCTGACATTTATAGCAATTGAATGTCGCTTTGGATAAAAGCATCAGCTAAATGACATGTAATCAAAAAATCACACTAGATGTTGGCAGTTGTTGAAACCTAGAACTATTTTACAAACAATACAATGTGGTGAATACGTTAGAACCGTTGGTGTGGAATACACATAACTTTTATTTTTGTTGTTGTGTGAACATAAGAGAGCCTGAACAATACTGAATTTGGGAAGCTGATACTTGATGTTAATGTGATAATGCCAGATACATACGGATGGAATACATCCCTCAAATGTGATTATTTAAGAGTTTCTGACTGCAGTTTATTTTTTTTATATTTGCCATTGTGTGTCTACGATTAGTATTAGCAGATTATACATTAAGATACTGTTCTGGTTCTTCCATAATCAATGGGCAAATAATATTAGAAATACCCTTAAGTCTCCATAGTCTGGTAACCACTCTCAAGACAGAACTAACATACCTTGAGTCTTTATCATAGCCACCTGTTGGCCCTATTATTGTAGTAGGCGTTACTTTGTGATACAAGTGGAATATCACATCCCCTTTGTTCATGTATCACAGTAAACCCATCGTGTAGTTTTGTTATAATGTGACCCAGCAGATTAGCATAGTGCTGCTTGCCAGTAACACAAGTTACATCCTTTGCACGTAATTTCTAGGATTGTCCTGGCAATCCACACTGAACGGAGCAGGCAAGGATTTAGTTTCATTTAGCCCGCAAGAGGACACACACACACACACACACACACACACACACACACACACACACACTCTACGTTTATACATACACACATTCAAAGTTTAATATCCTATTATAATCCCAAAATATTTATCGTCATTGGTTTGGATAGTTGTAATTGCGTACTGCTTCTGGACATCACGCACCAGAAAACCATAGTACCTTTTTATAGGCGCAGCCCTCAAGATGACCCCACCCGCCCCGAACAACAATATCATCGTCCACCGTGATGTTTCACTGTCATCGGTATCTGCTGAGTCAGGAGACATCAACCAACCCTATTGTTTACAGGACTGATGTCCATTTGTCGCTGACCGCCTGCTCCCTGTCTGTTGTCCTGCTAACACGCTTTGATCTGGCCACATACAAAAATAGATGGGAGGGGAGGCGGGACAGAGGAGCCACTTGGAGCTGTCAATCATTGCCTACTCTCAACTCCAATTTCAGGCCCTTTCAATTTTCTGCCACTTTCTAGCTGAAAAGGGACAAAAGTGTGTGTGTGTGGAGATTATTTCGAGTTGTATTTGAGTTGATTTTGTGCGCGTGAAGCAAGCTTTTGACCAAATGTCTTGTGACAGGCTGGGAAAATACTGTTGAGTGAAGTGAATTGGTCCTACTGTTATGATGCATTTGAGCAGGGCTTTAAAAAAATGAGGAACTAGCCACTTACCCTTAAAATGGCCTCATCTTTCTTCTTTCCCAATTAACTTTTGTAACCTTTTAGAGAACAGGTATGAATTGGAACATTCATTCATTTGATTGAGGTTTAATGGATATGGTTGGCTATAGATGACTAGTTTGCGTACTCTAATCATTGCATTGTGTCTGTGCTGACATTCACATCTGTTACTCAAACACTAAACTGGTTATTGTTTCTGGCTGACACCAAAAACTGAATTTTCTTGTTGATCTTGCGTGTAGCTAAAACATTTCTGCGGTTTCTCTTCATGTAACTATCTCTTAAAGAGACAGATTTGTTCCATGTTTTGACTAGGCAACCTTCACTAAGCACAACCTTAATAAAATAAAATAAATACATCTAACTGGATCTTTATTAACCTTTGTGTTGTCTTCCCGCCAACCATGAAAAAACAACAACATATTGGTCGCTTTTTTTCAACATTATTATTGCTTTTTGTCACTTTTTCAATGTTGTGGGTGCTTTTCTTGATGTTTTTTCCAAATTCTTTGATATGTTTTTAATTTTCAGCACTTATTTCAACGACCCATTATTTGTGACAAAAAAAGAAATAACTGAAAATGGGTCAATCTGACCCAAGGACAACATGAGGGTCAAGGATGAAAAGGCTTAAAAATTAAGATACTGCAACCATTAACTAAATATGGCGGTTACTCTTACAAAACAGTGTGATTTTTTTTCTTTTTTTAAGTTATACTATCTAAAGATATTCATTTATTTACCGTGAGACATAACAATCATGTTTGAGGCTGGAATAATCTCTGATATACCGACAAACAAGCTCTGGCTAGTAAATATGTTCCAAAGTGGATGTGTAGCATCCGGGAATAAAGACCTTCAGAAGATTTACTGTGCACCATTTTATTGCACATCTGCAGTGATGCAGATAATGTCCACCTGGTTTCTTAAAGGCTGCATCCATTCACCCTGTCACACCACCTCCATCTGGCCACCACATCAATTTGTCACCAGTGTGTTTAATAAAATGTGCAAGTACCCAAGTCACTGAATGGCAAAGGATAAATTGAAGTAAATTCCTATTGAAACTCCTAGACTGGTAATCTTGCTGGTGCAGCACTGAATGATGGATTATATAAATAAGAGAAAGATGAACACTGAACAAAACTGAGCTAATCAATAGGTTTCATTGAAAAATGACTTGTGTTGAACATAAAACATTTGTTTTTAAAAGCACTGACAAAAGCCGTTACAGAATGTAAAACCCCTTCAGTTAGGACCTGATCAAAGCGCTCTGCCTGCCATTTTAGGTTAAACTGATGCTACTGCTTTATCAGGGAGAGTTCATTCATCCATTGCAACCTGCATCTAAGCCTTTTGGTTTCCTTTTTCTCTCTGAGATACGGTCAAAACGCTTCACGGCAGGTATGAGTGGCTCATTTAATTTGATAAGTAGATGTTTTCAGTAATTTAAGTTAGGGTCTCTACATTTTGCTTTTTGCTGCTTACCAGAAAAACAAGTCACATCCTGCTGTAAATACGTCTTTCTTTCCAAGCAGAGTTCGTGAAATACATGGGTATGAGCATTTAATTAACGTGTAGTTTGCGGGGATCAGTAAATGCGCCAAACATGTGTTCAAAGGAAAGAAAAAATCATGAAAGAGATGATCAAGCATAATATGGATGACTTACAGTGAGGGAAAACGTATTTGATCTCCTGCTGATTTTTTATGTTTGCCCACTGACAAAGAAATAATCAGTCTATAATTTTAATGGTAGATTTATTTGAACAGTGAGAGACAGAATAACAACAAGAAAATCCAGAAAAACGCATGTCAAAAATGTTATAAATTGATTTGTATTTTAATGAGGGGAATAAGTATTTGACCCCTCTCTCAATCAGAAAGATTTCTGACTCCCAGGAGTCTTTTTATACGGGCAAGAAACTGAGATTAGGAGCACGCTCTTAAAGGGAGTGCTCCTAATCTCAGTTTGTTACCTGTATAAAAGACACCTGTCCACAGAAGCAATCAATCAATCCTATTCCAAACTTGACAATGATCTCAGGGCAGCTGGGACCGTAGTCACCAAGAAAACAATTGGTAACACACTACGTCGTGAAGGACTGAAATCCTGCAGCGCCCGCTCAAGAAAGCACACATACATGCCCGTCTGAAGTTTGGCATTGAACATCTGAATGATTCAGGGGACAACTGTGTGAAAGTGTTGTGGTCAGATGAGACCAAAATGGAACTCTTTGGCATCAACTCAACTCACCGTGTTTAGAGGAGGAGGAATGCTGCCTAGAACTCAGCCAGGGCATTAAAAATGGGTCATGGATGGGCATTCCAGCATGACAATGACCCAAAACACAC
>NC_045749.1:3557052-3557174 GCF_008692095.1 Etheostoma spectabile | reverse complement strand
ACAAAGGAGTGGCTCAAGAAGAAGCACATTGAGGTCCTAGGGTGGCCTAGCCAGTCTCCAGACCTTAATCCCATAAAAAATCTGTGGAGGGAGCTGAAGGTTCCAGTTGCCAAATGTCAGCC
>NC_045749.1:3551208-3557042 GCF_008692095.1 Etheostoma spectabile | reverse complement strand
TGACTTGGAGAAGATCTGCAAACAGGAGTGGGACAAAATCCCTCCTGAGATGTGTGTAAACCTGGTGGTCAAGAAACATCTGACCTCTGGGATTGCTATCAAGGGTTTTGCCACCAAGTACTAAGTCATGTTTTGCAGAGGTGTCAAATACATATTTCCCTCATTAAAATGCAAATCCATATATAACATTTTCTACATGTGTTTTTTTTTCTGGATTTTCTTGCTGTTCTGTCTCTCGCTGTTCAAATAAATCTACCATTAAAATTATAGAGTAATCATTTCTTTGTCACTGGGCAAATGTTCAAACTCAGCAGGAGGCCAAATACTTTTTCCCCTTACTGTACACATCTGTAAAGTCATCCATGATTTGGAGATGCAGGGTAGGCCTGGTTTTTAGACTGTTCCAGTCGTCCCCCATCCGAACCCATACCTCTTCACTGATGAATATAAATCACTCTTGAAGAGGACAAAAAAAAAAGAATGCAGCAAGGAATGCTAACAATGCGGAGTTGCCTATTTCAGGGTAGCTGAAGAGATCAAATACTAACACTTATTTCTAGATGTGCTTTAAGCAGAAAGTAACGCGCACAATTTCAAAGATTCAGTTGTAAGATGCTTCTTCAGGTGTGCATGTATGAATAGGCATTATAATGATATATTATGCGGTTCAGAATAGCAGAAGATAAAAATCACGATTCTTTTCCCCTGCTAATATTATTTACGCCATGGTAGCCGTGCCTTTTTAATGTCTTTTACTTTTGCTGGGCCATTGTGGGAAATGTTGCAAATCAGTGAGCAAGTCCTCTTTATGGCAGTATTGTATCTTTACGATTGTGCATCATTGTGATGAAACACTTTGTGTTTGTTTTGTTTGATGTAAATCCCTGGATTAGCCAAGACAAGAGATTCCTAATTGATTCTTTGTTTCATCCATAAAATTTAATTAATAAAGCTAAGTCTAAGTATGAAATATTATATATAAGGGTTTTTTCCTAGAAAATGTACTTAGCACAGTATATCTATATTGTGAAAATAAAAACTACATATACTGGAATAGAGGCCAGGCCACGTGTCATGAAGCTGTCTCCTGTTTCTGAGCAATGTCCCACCAGTCTCTGAAGAGATCAGTACTTTCTCTACAGGGAACATGTATTTAACAACATGCATGCATGCATGCATACATACATACATACATACATACATACATACATACATACATACATACATACATACATACATACATACATACATACATACATACATACATACATACGTATGTACACTAAGAAACTAAATGTAAACTAGTAATTTTAGTTATAGTTAAGTGTAATTTAAAGAAAACATAACTATTTACAGTCCCTCTGCAATTTTAGGACCTGTGCTGCCATAGCAAGCCCAGCAATTTCTTTCTATATTCACTTTTTGATCTAAGACACCAAGGCAAATTCCTTGCAAGTGAAAACTTAGTTGGTAATAATTCTGATTCTGAAAACATAACCAAGCAGGTTGAAATATCAAGACCCCCCCCCCACACACATTTACACATACACGCACGCACACGCTAACATGCACGCACGCACACACTAACATGCACGCAGACACTAACATGCACGCACGCAGGAAGACTTACCGGCAAGTACACCGAGAATCCATGCCAGAAAGATCTGGACCTTAGAGAGGTTCATTTCTCCGCCAAACCCAGCCCTGAAGTCTACAGCATCCGTTTTTAATGTGCCGTTAACCAGTTAGCAGGTCGCAAGCTAACCTCAAGCTAACTGACTACACACAGAAGCAGACATATGCACTGAAGCTGTAGCACTCACTTTGGAGTTAAAGTGACTACTGGGAAGGTGGATCGCCCAGTAAGTGAACTCTGAGCTCTGGTTTCTCCACTCCACCTCCCCCACCCAACAACACCCCAACCTCTCAGCACACTTCAAGGCACAGGAGACAGGTGTGTGTGTGTGTGTGTGTGTGTGTGTGTGTGTGTGTGTGTGTGTGTGTGTGTGTGTGTGTGTGTGTGTGTGTGTGTGTGTGTGTGTGTGTGTGTGTGTGTGTGTGTGTGTGTTGAATATACACAAATCAACACTGTCATCAATTTTCACACATGTGGAAGTTTTTCTTATGATAATGACACCAGTATAGCATCTTATATCAGTGACATAGAGAAGCAGAGGGCATGACGACAGACAGCGCAGGGGTACGAGGAAAGACAGACAGTTTAGGGGACAGGCTAGAGACAGGGAGGCAGACAGGAGGACAGCTGAGAGCCGTCACTGATGGAATGAGAAGCATGTCCACACATGCTACTTCCAGAAAATACACACAGACATACTGTACCCACCATCCTGACAGCATGCATGCATGCCATGACAGGAAACTCACTGTGTATGTGTGTGTGTCAGACTGAACAACTGACCAGTTACACATCTCACAAAGACATCAAAGGTTTGAAGTTTCACTGTGTCTCAAGCTGCCATTTTATGCCATGTGTTTTGAACATCAAAGCATGTAAACCTATTCTAGGAGACCCCACTAGTACAAATGATAGTGAAAAGGAGTAAATAGGGGCTCTTTAAAAGTAAACTCTAGAGATCAATAGGCCTACTGGATTTGTTTTTGGTCCAATCAGAGATCCTAAATTCAGCAAGCTAAATAAGTTACATTTTCTTTAAAATCAATCAAAATAAGCATTTGTTTTTAATTTGATAACATCCGTATTTAATTTTTTTAAATTTTGGCAATAACAAAACTAGAAACTACACATGGTAAGTGGCTCAAGCATTTCAAGTGGGAGCACTATACTCTTAAATTCTAGCTGTACTTGCCTCTTTGGGCAGATGGACAATATTTGGATGGACCGATATTCTTCAAATTTTAACATTTTTGTGTAAAACAATCTGAGGATTTAGATGTTCCCCTGGGATAAAGTTGTAGTGATGTGCCAAAGAAGAATGCAATTAACAGTGGAAACAGACACTCTTTGTAAATTCCTTAACACAAGATACAAACAGAGTTTACTTGAAGGTAAAAGGTGTGCAAACAACAACCAATCACGACACTGTAATGTGTACCACGCCATGCTGCCGTCCTCATGTTGTATTGCTAAATACAACAGTATAACTTCTCCTTCCTAGTGCTTTGACTTCACGACAATAGTGTTCACGATCAACTCTTTGTGGGAAACGTTGTCTATATTTATTTTACTTGGCATTAAACTGAACATACTGTGGTTCTGACTTAGGAATCTGGTCCCTCTGCTGGTCATACAAAAAGCACATTTTATGCCAATGTCTAGCTCATATTTTCCTTGTTAGCTGTCCAGACAATTGCAGCTCTTACCAATGTGTCACTTGTTGTTTATTAGGGTTCGCTTAGGACCCTTAGGGTCATTTTATGATGTGGTTAGTTTGTAGTAAGTCTCTAAGTTGGAACAAATATTTGACCATACAAAACTTCAAAGATTTAACTGCTGTCAACACTAGATGGCAGTACAAGACTAAGGAACCATGGCACATGGCTCGATGACATTATGGTCTACACTGGGATGTCTGTGTAAATATAATTGTGTGTGTGCGCTCGGTTTGCCTGTTTTTCTGTCTGTCTGGCACTCTAAGGTATGCTTCTCCATTCTGCCAGTCTGTACATGACACCAATTGGTTTCTCGTTCTCTCTCTTTCTCACTGTTCTAATCGTACTCTCTATTTCTGTTCAGGACACACACACACACACACACACACACACACACACACACACACACACACTGCATTTTCACTCCACATAGAGGGAACAAAGGATTTTTCCTCTTGAAGATCAAGACTGGATTTGAAGGTGATATGAAAGAGCACTTTGAGATGAGTAATGTAAGCCACCTGTCAGCATCTTATAGACACCTCCATATCTCAAAATGTAATGGCATGCAGAGAATTCATCACTTCCAATCCCATTATGGCCGAAAAACATTCCCCAAAGTTCATGTGTATATCTACAAGATATTGAAGATAATCTAGTGCACCGAGGTCCTGTCACTCACACTCTTGCATTCCCTAATACCCTTTAAAAATCTCAATATCTTATATTGGTGTAGTCAGTTTCTTTAAGTGTCACTTCTTTGATTTTGACATCTCATTTTAGAAAGAAACTTAATTTCCTTGTTGATGAAAAGGTTATTGAGTTGAAGAAGAGAGTGCTCTGCAGAAGAACAAACAACAAACCAGTAACTACATTTCATGCAGTCTGAAATTGTGTTTTTGATTTACTGCAGGGACAGTTCAGAGGTTAGATTTAGATTTGTTTGTTCTAAACTACTAATCCTACTTGCAAATGAACAACCACAATTTAATATATGCCTTGATGCTTATTGAAACGTATTAAATTAGAGAATCAGAAACAGATGTGATACTTAAATTGTCAAAGACAAGGTTTTAAGTTTAAGTTTTAAGTTTTTTGTATAACCAGGGATACATTTACTTTTGCTGTGAGAGCAAGTTGTCAGGCAGAATGTAGTCTGGGTCAGAGCAAAGCTATATATGAGGATGACATGCACATCAAAAAGCAGATTAAAGATACTCATTTGAAATGTATTCAGATGGGCACCACATATAGACAAGGTCTGTGTAATCGAGATTTATAAAAAAAAAAAAAAAAAGTGAATCAGGGCCACAAGGGTTAAAACATACGTGTTTAAAGACAACAGCCAGGATGAAGGCAGCTCATCACATAGTAAAAATATGGCAATATAAACCTAGTCTTAACCGACATTATTCTCTATGAATACAGCTAACTGTCAAAGAAAAGGGTGTAAATGAAGGTTTTTGTTTGGGATGCACACACTTCTTATTTGATATAGAGTCAAACGTATTTTAACAAAAAATGTAATGTTTCTTATCTGACTGTCAGACAACAACTGAAATGTGAGTTGTTCTTAGTTGTTATCCTGGTTTTGGTTGTTACAATGTTTTTGCTATGGTTCTGTTTTATAGTTCACTGTTCTTTGGAACTGTAGTTACACAACTGGGGTCAGTCTAAGGACTGGAGTCCAAGCACTAATCTAAAACGTGCTAGATTATTTGTTAATTTATTGTTTGGGGGAATGTATCTCTGTTAATATAGTTTTCTCAAGAAGAGTTGTTGATGTTCCCACAGTTGTTGAATGGTCCCAGATTGGGTGTAATATTTCACCCGTCCACGATGCCTGGAGATAAACTCCGAATGCTTTCAGATTAAAAGGACCAGGGCCTCCAGCTGGCTGAAAGATGTCCGGTGAAGCGCTCACATTCCAGTGGTTGGAGTCTGAAAAGACCAAACAGAAATATTTAATACATGTTTAATGAAAAGTTCACAGTTTGAGGCACTTGATAATTCAAAGGGATGTATGTTGGCCTTATAAGTCATAGTGATTGTCACATGAATATGGAAAGTTAATAACAAAGTAAGGGAGAAAGACGAGCACAGACATATTGTTGTGCCTAAACCAGAACAAGCCTTCACGGTGAGCGTAACCAGAGATTCAGAATTAAATCCATTTCAAGGCGTTTTTTGTTTTTTAAAAGGCCTTTGTTGTGAGACACCATCAGGAGAATTGAATTACTAGGCATGAAAAATCAATTTTATCCCTTAATGGTGTTTGTAAATGCAGCTTTGTGTGATATCTAATGCTACCCTAAGATGATAGTTATTTGTAAAGACAGGAAACTATGTGGATGTAGGGTTGGGCAGTATATCAATGTTGTATCTATATTGCGATATGAGACTAGAGATCGTCTTAGGTTTTGGATATATCGTAATATGTGTTGTTTTTACCTGCTTTTACAGTAAAGTGATGTCATTTTCTG
>NC_045749.1:3542541-3551198 GCF_008692095.1 Etheostoma spectabile | reverse complement strand
ACTGCTCTAGCGGTTCTATTATTTACCCTTTACCCACTAACTCATTTAATCATTTCTGGAGAATATTTATCAAAATCTCATTGTGTAAATAACATGTTGTCAAAGCACCAGTAGTCAAGCATACAATATCGTTGCAATGTCGCCATCGAGGTTTTTGGTCAAGAATATTGTGATATTTGATTTTCTCT
Source organism: Etheostoma spectabile (assembly GCF_008692095.1). Lineage (NCBI taxonomy): Eukaryota > Metazoa > Chordata > Actinopteri > Perciformes > Percidae > Etheostoma > Etheostoma spectabile. Next base: position 3,551,010 of record NC_045749.1, on the reverse strand, counting down.
ATATTGCCCAGCCCTACGGATGTCTTCACTAGTATTGAATGTTGGAAATATAGTACAATAGAGAACACAATAAGGATTGAATAAGTTCATAAGTTAAATGTTTCAACCCGCAGACAGGTCAAATTACAGCGTCAGCCACAAAGCACTTTCTACAAACCATGAGAAATCTATGGCATAGATGTCTTTCTGAAGGACACTTCAGCAGGGAGTGAAATGAGCAGAGAGAGCTGACTGATGAAGGGAGGCCATTTAAACCATCCAGCGTTCTGTGGTGTCTTTGAGCCAAACTTTAAATCTTTATTTGCCCCCCCAAAAGTAGCATCTGTGTTTTGGTCCTTACATCCATGTGTATAGGAATTAAATGATCACATTTATGACTACAACATCCAGATTGTGCCTAAAAATGATTCATGTCACATATGTATTCCTGCTAAATATTTGCTTTTATTCTTTTGGCATTAATGCTTACTCTTGTCTGAACTGCTTCCAGAGGTTTCTTGCTTGAGTCCTTGAGTAAGGCTACACTAAACCACATGCTCCTTGATTTGAATTGTTCTGGTCGGCATGGCAACTTTATTTATATAGCACATTTTAGCAACAAGGCAATTCAAAGTGCTTTGCATAATTAAAGAGCAATTAGAAAAATCATGTTATCTCCCCCATCCCAAATACATCATTTTTAATAGGATGCACTCGCCTTATGCGACATCTGAAAAAGAACCCGCTTTGTCAGGTTTGGTCCTTTCAGTGGATACTAAAAACAGGTACTGTTACCAGATTATATGGCCACTGGCGTCATTGTTTTTGGATAGGATATGCTTGGACAAGTTCTCCTGCTGCTACCGTTCCCATACTTGTTGTTACACTGCTTAGTTTTCACACTGCACAAGGATCTGAGTTATTTTGCTATACTGTAAACACTTTTATTGTGATAATTACTTTCCGCAATCATGTTTATTGGCTTTAAGAGGAGCAGAATAGAAAGTGAAGAGGGCTAGAAGACAGCTGTGGTCTTCACCCTGAAGTATCAGATGAAAGCACTGTGAGTTACTAAATGGAAATAAGATGTTATGAAACTGCCAACAAACAGCAAAAATGCGATTTAAAAAATGAAAAAAAAATAAATCCCTCTACGTAGCTGAGATCTAGATGCAACATAGTTGCTCAAAGGGTTGCGGTTGGATCCATTACAAAGTTGGTCATACCAGGTACAATGTTAAGTGAGAGAGTTAAAAAATGGACTTTGTTGGACAGGTGTTCAATAACTCTGACTCCCCAGATTGGTGATAATGCAACACAGTTTGAAAGAAGGAAACAGTCAGGAAGAGAGATTTAACCTGTAGCTGTTTGAAAACATCCCCCCCCCCCCGTCTGCCTTCTCCTCATTTTTGTGAGTTATGTGGTGATGATTCTCTGAAGTGGCGAAAAGTCTGCTCTGTTTAAAAGAAAGTGTTTAAAGGACGGCAACTTGAACACAAATGTCCCCTTGAACAGGCCCCCAGGTGAGAGATGATTACTAAGTACAAGTCCCCAAGTGATAAGAGTCCTAGTATATTTTAATTAGCCTGGATTCTTGGTTGAGATGCTATATTTATTTGCAATAAAACCCTAATGGTGTTTTTTTAATTTACCTACATTTACTAGGTTTCGGTCCCTGGTGGACATAAGGTAATATGACTAGGTCCCAGGAAACACAGCAACATTTAGCCTTTGGTGACATGAAGTTTGTTTTGTTGTTTTTTTTGGAAGGATTTGTTCCTGCACAGTGGAATTTGACTCTTTATGAGTTAAACTAAGTGGGATTGACTGGCCTGCACTCTGTTTGACAGTTGTCTGTCTCTGGTGTTTTCACAAGTTCATACCAGTGTATTGAGGAGGTGTAGCATGTTCCACACAGAAACATGTAGCGAATGGTGTCGGCATGTGTCGGGGGTGGGGGTGCTAACATCAGTGTCACAAAGCTGAAGACAGCATATCGTTTGATGATGTAATGACCAACTTACGAGAGACCCTTCATTCATATAAATGGGTACATGTTTTAGACAGTTTATAAAGAGAGAGAATTAGAAAACATAGACTTAAAATGAACTTACATCTGTTTAAAGCTCCATTTATTATTTTATCTTAGCAATGGATCAGACTGCTTATAGTGATAGTGACACAACGGACCGCTGTTTTTAGCAAAAATGCTCTGATTAACCAACTGACTAGTGTAAAATGTGGCCAAAGTTAGCAACTACTGTAGCTGCAGAAAGTCAAACATCTACCAGCTATACGTGCCAGATGTGCTTCTCTGGAGTTAGCGGATTCCAAAATAAAATTACCTACATTTTATCGAGTAGACAGACATAGAAGTCCAACAGGATCATGGGTATAGTGTAGGATAATGTCTGCTGTTGTATAATACTGTGTCTGCTGTGTGTAAATAGTTAGATTCTTTCTTCTTCTCCATGACAGTAACACAGCAGAGGTGTGTAGTTTTCTACTTGTGTTCTCCAAATGGCAAAAGCAATCAATAATACAGCTTTAGCTACACAAACCAGTTATATCCCTTATCTGTTTTAGATTATGTACCAAATTCCAGTTCACTTGACAAAGGATGGGAACTAAATTTCTTGTGAAGTAAAGGAAAAAATACTGATCTATACCAGGTGTAAAACTAACTGTGCCATAATGAGTATTGTGGGGTGAAATTAAATATTGACTTTGATTCTCTGCATTTATTTAGTTTGGACGCAATATACTCTGGCATTAAAACACAGTTAATGAGTTCATCAAAAGCTGTTGATCAGCCACTTCTGTTGATTTGCTCTTTTACCTTCATCAGTGTTTGAAATTCAAGGGAACACAATGTTAAATCTGCCAGTGCGCTTAAAATTGACACATGAATTAGATAAAACAAAATTGCCTTTATTTCTAACTTGTCTCTTTCTCGCATTTACAACACACACACAGACACACACACACACACACACAGACACAGACACACACACACACACACAAATTCAAAAAAGTAATTCATACAGTGCACAATCAGACCACATTAGGACTTTCACTCCCATAAACACCCACACTGGAAGTCAGTGCGTGTGACCTGTGTATAATGGGGTCATAACCCCTCCAGCCACTGTGGAGAACTCATCACTGGGCTCTGAGCTAAGTACACCTGACATATTTTTACACACACTCTCTCTCTCTCACACACACACACACACACACACACACACACACACACACACACACACACACACACACACACACACACACACAGATGCACACACATCCCAGCATGACATATAACCCACACATGTGAAGAAACACATCAAACATATCAAAGATGGATGTTAAAAATGATTGCATGATCACACAAACACACACACACACACACACACACACACACACACACACACACACACACACTAGGTATGGTTCATATACCAGCAGTCGTGTGTGTGTGTGTGTGTGTGTGTGTGTGTGTGTGTGTGTGTGTGTGTTTATCGGTGCGATTATCGGTGCTGCTTGATGCGAATGATTTGACGGAGGAGGGCAAATCAGTCTTTGCCCTCCTCTATGAGAAGATCATACAACTGGAAACAGCCAGAGTCTTACAGCAGACATAACAGTAGCAGCTAATGCAAAGACAGTTCAGAGGTTGATTTTCTTCTCAACTTCATATAACAGCTATCTGTCTATAGATAGTGTACCCCTGTCTGTCCAGTTTGTGGCCCAGCTATGCTTTTCACACCATCCTCCCTGCTCTACTGCAGTACAAGCTTTCCCAGCTGCACGTGCCCGACTCCACCTGCAGGTGGATTACATACTTCACTCTGCTTTGAAGGTGATTGACTACAATCTGCCGTCTCTCCAGAACCCCAAGGCAGGAAAGCTTGTGGCCAACCCCTCTCTATCTCGACACAAATATTTTAAAAACTCCTCACTGGCAGATGGATAAGTTTCATCAGGACCAAAACCTCACGCCACAAACCGTTTTAAACCCGACTGCAGCTGGCGTCATCAACAAATTCCAGGACCCCCACTGACACGGACTCTTACGCATCCATAGACACTACATGTTACATTATTGCACATCTTGGGCTATTATCCCAGTGCATTGCACATATTCTATTTACTGTGAACTTTTGCACATCAAAATATAGATCATTATTTTTCTAATTTCTTTTCAAACCGTTATTTTGTATGCATTCTATTACATTTAGTATTTTAAATTTTACAATTTAATTTATTGTAATATTTTTATTATATATTGATGTTTTATTTTACTGTTGCAGTACTTTGCTTTTATTTGTATTACCTCTTATGTGTATTGCAACAAACACCAAGGCAAAGTCCATGTAATTGAAATCTTACTTGGCAATAAACCTTATTCTTATGTTTTTGTCCTAGCCTTGGTGTCACATCTGTTTTGGCAGAGGCATTAACACGCTGTCAAAGGCAGAGATGGGAGGTGGAGGACAAGAGAAATGTACTGTACTCATGCCATATATGAGTCATTGTATTCTGCAACTTAAATAGCAGCAGCCACAGCAACACTAATTCTTTACATTTTCAAATGCCCTTCAGTGCTAGGAGCTGCGGAGTGAGAAGGTTCCTTCTGCCATCTGCTCAATGGGCTCAGTTCAGTAAAGGTCAACCTATTACAGGTGAGGTCATTGGGGAATTTATTATTGGCTCAAATTCTTAATATAAATTGTTATTCTAAAATCTGTATTGTACTAAAATAGCAAGGCTCTACACTCGCTTCTAAAAGCGGTTGCCAGGCAGGCATGAGCTTTGGGTTGCCATCTTTAATAACCTTATACTATTAGTAATGAAGGTAATATGCAGTTATATGTCAGCCTAATAATGAAAATGTGACAAATTGAACCTCAAGTTTTTGTTTTCATTCAGGTTTATCTGGTACTTTCAGTTACATCAATTTGCACGTTCAAACTCTCACACCACAGTCACTATTGTCTCTAAAACAAATGTCTGTGTGCCATGCTTGAGTCTCATAGCCAACACAGGCAAACCATATGACATGTGCTTGTCAGTTTAGCAAAACATGCCTTGTCTTCTGTAAACAGCTGGAAGCTGTAGAGCTAAATACTGCGTAACCTTGAGGAGTTTGATGCCAGTGTTATGTATCTCTTCTCCCATGCAGTGAGCATAATTTAACTGATTCCCCCGGAGCACATTAGCTATGCGCGGCAGGTCAGTTCGTTTGACCCAAGCCGTCAGACTAGCAGCATGTGGCAAAGAACCAGAGGAAAAACTCTGAGCAAAGACAACAAACGGCAGACAAGAGTGATCTTTTCATCTAGGCACTGAAAAAAACAAACGAGTGCGGGAGAAGACAGACAGAGAGAGAGCAAAAAACACGCTGAAAAGCACAGGAATGAAAGAGACAATCATATGATGAGCAGGTAAACCCCAAAAAAAAGATCCTTTAATCCCCGTTTAAAAAAGAGAAATTTACGAAAGAGTACAGAGAAAGAACAAAGACAGATGAGTACTTACAAAACTGAATGAGGGATGAAAACAACATTCGGACAGCGGCAGAAACCACAACGTTGAAGACAACGAATTTCATCTGAGCCTCAAAATTGGAAATGGGTGGAGAGAGGAAAAAAAAGGAGTGACAGAACACCTGAAGCTACACGAAACAGAAACCGTAAAACAACCAAGTTGTCTCGTCTGTGATTCTCTTCTCTGTATTGGAGGTGCAAATAGGAAAGACGATTGACAAAGCTGGAAAAGAGGAGGGAAGAAAAAGATGGAGGGAATGGAAGAGGGGAAACATTATGAGCATAGATAGGGAAATTCAGATACATGTTCCAAATGCTTGGTAAAAAAGCTGAATACATTTGTGTCGTCGTTACACTGGTTTTGTAAAGGCTGTTAAATTGGCAAAGTAAATCCAGCTTACCCAGAAAATGAAGGTCAATGTGAGCATGATCGTGTTTATTTCAGAATGCCTGAACACCAACCTTTTGCACAACGGCTATTTCATCTAAAAGCAACATTTTTAATTTATCCCTCCAGCTGTACAGCTGCTTCTAGCTGTCATTTCCTTTTGTTGTGGGGAATAAAGCAATCAAGCCCCAATCACGGTTACAACAGACTTACCCAAGTCAACCCTTGTAGTTTTACTGTAATGCCTGTTCCATCTGTTACCGTTGAATGATGTCCCAGCAGTAACAGTGTTTGCCCTCTGAAGCTCACTGAAGCAATCCCCCAGAAAATCCCCATTTTTGTCATGGACTGTTTGGAAAATACCACCCAGTAGCTATAAGGGACAACTGCTGTATGTTGTGAACTGAAATCCACAATCAATCATCTTCAAAGGCTAGTTGACATCATTTAAACATTATTATTATTATTATTATTATTATTATTATTATTATTATTATTAATTATTATTACTGAAGTGTCAAACTAATGAAAAGCAATAAGGATCAGTGAAAAATAGGAACACAGTTTTGTTCCTCGAGCACAACACCGGTAGGAAAGACTACCTAACTGTGAAAACTTATTTTCCTCAAAATCCCATCTGAGTGTGGAAAAACTAAAATTAGAACCTTAAACACCCTGGAGAGATGTCAAAAGCGTCTAAAAAGACTGAAGCAGACCCCTCTCCTACGGGCAACAGCGCTAGCTAGCATGGCTAATATGCTGGAAGGCCACAGGGCTAGCATCACAGCTGACTTAAAGGCAACATTCGCTACTCTGGAATTGAGACTCAACAAACTAGAGACAGAGATGACAGAACATGGCGAGTGGATTCATTGGAGTCCCACGCTGAGCTGCAGCCCCAACGAATTCAAGCACTGGAGGAGAGGTGTGTAGCATTAGCAAATAGCAACGCTAAGCTAACAGAGAAGACTATCGATCTTGAAAGCCGTAGCCGCAGAAACAATGTTAGGATAATAGGCCTCCCAGAATCAATCGAGGGACTGTAAGTATAATTATTGATCAATAATCGAGTTCATCACATGTTGCAGGTGGTAAAGGTCGAGCTTATTCCAATTACGTGGTGGAGTGAAAGTATACAGTAGCGAAAGATGGAATTACTCAAGTAAAGTACAAGTAAATTTAAAGTTGTACTTAAGTGCAGTAAGGTAGTACATGTAATTATTCCACCACTGCAAAGCTTTTATGATCTTACTTCATATCTTTCTTATTGTTGCTCTTCCAGCATGGTTGGTTGTTTTTAAGCTTCTTTAATTTCTGTCTCCTGGGTACCGAATTCAACCAAAACATTCTAAATGTAATAAAGGCACAGGGACAATGTGTTTCTTTAAACTCAGCGTTGTTCCCCTTGGATGACTTCTGAATGCAAAAGGTTTGATGCTGTCAGAAGGATGTCAGCTCGTTAATAGCCTTCACCTTCCAAGGGTGAGTAAAACTCTCTGAATGGCATTTAGCTTCTCTGTACAGAGATTAAGAAGGAATAAACTTTGCCTAAAAGCCTCTTACGAAGGTGCAATGACTACGTGTTCCAAACAAGTGTCTCATTAGGGTGGAGAGAATGGAGCTACAGAGAAACTTCCTTTTAAAGGTAGGATATGTCTCCACCAGCATTAAGGATGGTTTAAAGCAGCAAGAATTAAGAGTATTGATTAAAAGTTTTAATGTGGCACAGGCGTTAATAAGTAACCGTTTTTCTGTGCTGAAAGCCTCTCTCCATATATTTATTAGTGGTGAGTAAACCATTAAACGACAGATTATTGACATTCATTTCCTGTTTAAAGAAATGTCTAGGCCTCCATTATTTACCAGGAGCTGTATGATGGAGCTTACCCACTGCTGGTACCACCTCTGCTCGGTTTGACTCGGCCGCGGTACCCCGGCCTCCATTGTCATTTGCATATTTAATACCGCCAGATGCGTGAGGCAAGCCTGGCTGGTCGTCATAGCGATGCCGCAGGAAACTGCCGGAACTTAACGGGACACACACACAGACTGTTGAAGGTGTGTTGTTTTTGATTCTTGGCATGTGGCTGTTGCCACAGCCAGAAGACAAATTTTGTTTCTAAAGAAGCTGGAGGCAGCAAAAAAAAACCCACAGCTGGCTAAACTATTTAAACATGGCAGGTTTGTTTAAGACAAGGGGGTAAGCAAGCAACCGGAAAGCGTACCTCCTATGGGGAGAGGATGAGGCTAACAAGTCATCACCTTCCACTAGCATTCCATTGACTGCATTTTCATTTTGGCGTCACTTTGATAGAGAATAACTTTACATCTGAAGCGTTTAAAGACTCTAAAAATGTTGTGTCATGACCACACAACTTTCTGTTGCACAGTAGAGAAATTACCGTATAGTAAGCCCATAGAGAGTCCATGAAAGCATCGGAAAAAAATATTTCAGCAACATTTTGGTGGATTGGAAATACTTTGGTATGTGGCAAGTGTATCAAAGTAACATTTATCCAGGAACAACTAGGAGGTTAATGTGGCTCGGGAAAGGGA
>NC_045749.1:3536540-3542531 GCF_008692095.1 Etheostoma spectabile | reverse complement strand
CCCCTGCTGGAGCTGCTGCCCCCGATACCGGATAAGCAGACAAAAATGGATGGATGGATGGACAACTAGGATAGTTTAAGAAAAGTAAAATACAATATAACGACGGGTAACGACATGGGTAACGACGTTTGGGGATGGGGAAGTGATACAGGCAATGGAAAAACCCATCTGTGTCAGTTGCAGTTAACGTTATTCCTTTATTTACAGATCTGCGCTTGAAGATGAAATTGAGCCCTTTCATCATAGCCGGAAGCCATCTAACAGGTCCTAGTCCACATCACCTAATGTGAAATGAAGAGAAACGTCTCTGCAAGATTCGGCGTGATTGAGATTTCTCTTGGCACAGGAGACTTACACATTTAAGACAGGTTGCTCACGTCACATTTACGTCGTCAAGCTCAGTTTGAGGCTGCGCGGTACGCTCAGCACTCACCGAAAAAGTGCTTCTAACTGACTTCACTGGTTGCTGTCGAAGTGTGTGCATTTCGTATACTGTCTATGGCTCAGGACTCCCCCGTCTGTCGCTAGCAATGATGCTGCAAAATTACCGGTTAGCTAGTACCAAGTCTTTTTCTTCATAATGGAAAAACACAAAAGGCAAGTAGAGGTGAGTCGAGCTGGTAATGTAGTAAGTAATGGAAAAACGGCGTAAGACTTTCAGCCGTTCGTCGCCGATGGTTTTCCTCTGCTCCACCTCTCTAGTCTAATAAATACTGGATGTACCACCGTAACGGGCATCCTTTCAGTTGAAACTTCACATGATCCTTTTTTGTATTTTCTCCAGGGCATATATTACATAATTTCATTTTGACTTAAAACAGTTGTAATATAACACAAATCTGGTAAAATCAGTTTGTTTCCTGTGTTTGGTGAATAATTCTCCTCTTGGGAGAGGCAGCACACATTTAGATCAAAACTAGATTCAAACAACACCAGGGCACCTTCCCGTCTATTCTGTTATCTTTTTTTTGCCTATCCTTTTTTTTTTTTTTTTTAAATCTCATCTAATCTTTTGCTCTCTTCCATTCTGTATTTTTGTTTTATGTTACCCCTCTCTTCCTCTCACATTCTCTGCTTGCATTCACGTCTCCCATGCTCCCTCTGTCTGTGCTCTAATCTAGCTGTCAGTCATCTTGTCATTGTGGTTCCAAAGTCTCATTTCCTGGGCAGGAATACATTAGCAGAGGGCAGCTCCGCTATTACCTGCCGAAATACCAGGCTGTCCCTGACAATTAGTTGGGAGACAAGGGACGGTAGGCTGCGGTGGACAAGGCCATTCTGACAACTGGACGTGCATTATGTCTCCTTTTCCCCAAGAATTATAAGGGAAAATGGACATCTTTATAGTGACTCATGATTTATGTTAACAGTATGACTCCTATAGTGCACATCAGTATTTCCAAAAAGAAAAATGTTATTGCATCCCATGACTGGAAACTTCCCTTTCAGCCCCACTGATGGCAGTGTCAGCTGGTCGATTATTAATCATTTTGTTCATTTGACAATTTAGTTCAGGTTCAGGAGAGCTTCACACTTGCTGAGCAGATTGCAGGGACATTAAGGAGAGATACTCACAATCCTACGTTAGAGATTCCTAGTGATACATGGAATACCAAATGCAATATTTTACAGTATTTTGTAAAACAAAAGAAAAACATTGGTCTTTTATAACATTAAGATGCATAAAACGTAAACCTTTATGGGGACAGGTTATGAGTGTGGGCTTATGACTGCAGGGTTGCTGGTTCAGGTCCCAACTATGTAAAGAAAATAGGGATAGGGGAAATTTCTCCTTTTCATTGAGTTTTCTAGACTTTGCAACATCACTGAAATCAATAATTCCCCAGCAGGGTTGTCCTTTTTATTTGAAATAAGATTTTTGCAATCCCATCACATAAGTTGTTCCCCAACTTTTGATTTCCATTCTGTCCCAGGCTTGTTCTGACAACATTGCCCGTAACCTTTTGATATCAATTCTCTCAGAGCTATGTGTTGATTGCTTGTTTTCCCTGGTGGGAGGTAAGATGTTTTTTTTATAAGCCCTTGAGGTTTGATGTAACCTGCACAAATTAGTTTGTCAAGTTGTATTCCTTTTTTTCCTCATTGTGTTTTTATATATATAATTTCTTTTAATTATTTAGCTTCTTTACATCAATCTTAGACTTGTGGTTCAAGGTCCCTTTTGAAAATTTAAGTTGCTTGTGGAACTTAAACCAACCCTTGTCTTTCCTTCTGTTGGAAAAGACAATTTTAACGGATGTATCATTTCCAGTATGTCTGTAACTTGTTGGGGACGTCACATTCAGGCAAATACTGTGTTTCATCTAAAGCAGCTTGGGCTACATTTTAAAGAGGTACTCCAGTTAGAAGTAAGACAGCTTGGGAAAACTGTTGTATAATATTGTCTGTAGCTCTGAAGGGAGCTTCCAAAGTCCAAACAAAACCGTCTTTTTTTTTATTTTTTGGGGGGCTTTTTCCCGTTTATTGCAGTGATGGTGGGTAGACTGGAAAGGGGGAGAGAGATGGACGATGACACACAGCAAAAGGCAGCAGGTTGGATTTGAATCCTGCCCAACTGCAGGACTCGGTCGAACGCTCCTACTGGGTGAGCTAGAGACCGCCCTCCGTCTTTACTTTTAAAGATCCGTGAGACAGGAATTTGACAGCCAGCCTTCCATATAAAGTCACACTTTCAGATGCAATACTCTAGACTTATGAAAATGAGATCTGCAGAGTAACAGCCAGATGCACGTGTGCATTGACTTATTGAAGATGATGATGCTGTTTTGCAGTGTTGCCGTCCTTTAGTATCTGATTAACATTCTAACCCAGCCTTGTCCTGTCAACATATGACTGTTTGAAGCTGGATCAGACACAGAGAGCAGGCTGGACATCAGACCTTTGATCTGACAGTCCTGTGTGTGCAGGAGTGTGCGTGCGTGCGTGCGCGCGCGTGTATTTTTGCCGTGGCTATTTCACATTAAAGACACACACACTTGAGAGAGGATAAGGACAGGTAGGAACTGGCCTTTTGATCCTAACTCTGTGTGCTCATTAATTGAAACTGGAGCCTTTTAAGTGGCAGAAGTGCAAGTGAGAGAGAAAACCCCCAACAAGGTTGACCATACTTTTAGAAAGAGAAATGAAACTGATATTCTGATTTTGATTTATGTCTCTGTTTCAGGGTTAGGGCCAATGAAGACTACAAACTAAACTATTTATATAAAAAAAATGAACATTTTGACAATAAACTACATCAACACAACAGAATGTGGCGTTAAACTGGACGGGCCCAATAATCTCTGAGTAGTTGTACATGTTGTCAAATTGTGATGTGAGTGGCAACCAACGGGGGTGCATTATGTCGGCAGGATAATTTAAAGGGCAACTGCGACTACATCGTGCGTCTGCCCTATTTCTGATACCGTGACGGCAGAAAGGACAGCCACTACAAAATCAACAGAGGAAACACTGGCCCTGCTAAAAGTTAAGTGAGAACCTGATTCGATAATGAATGAAGGTGATACACATTTAGTTGCACTTAATAGACCTTTTTCATGACATTTCATATTTTTAGTTGTGATCGCATGAAAAGCACAAGTGTAAATAATAAACCATGCCATTTAGGTGTTAAATTTTAGGGTACTGGTTTGGGCGGGGCAATATATCGATGTTGTATCGCTATTGCGATATGAGACTCGATATCGTCTTAGATTTTGGATATATTGTAATATTTTTATATGATAAGTGTTGTCTTTACCTTGTTTTACAGGCTGCATTAAAGTGATGTCATTTTCGGAACTTACCAGATTGTGTTAACTGTTCTAATATTTATTAATAAATTATATTAAAATGGACAGCACTGCGGTTACGACTGGTTTAGTGAGACATAAATAAATGAAGTACTAATAACTGTATGTTACTACAGCTTCAACTGTTGATGCACGGAGCAGCCATTTCGTATTTTTAGCTCGGTTTACTCAGTGGTTCTGAGCTTGGAAATACGTTTCAGACGTTGACCTCGGAAAATCCGACTTCCGAGTACAAATGGAACGCACTATTATGCATACTAAATGGAACAGAGACATTGGTAATGTTAGTAACACCTGTTGCTTAAAGGCACTTAGAGTTGGACCTGCACGATTCGGGGGGGAAAATATGTTTACGATTATGAATTACGATTTTTATTTTTTTCCGCTTAGAATTAATATCACGATTCTCTGCTACAATTTTTTTGACCATGACAAAACAAAACAAATTGGCAGTACCAAACAAAAAATATTTTTGGCACCTATAGGACATGGCTCATCACCACAAGCCTGTAAACATAGAGGCTTCAGTATAGAGAAGGGAGAGCGTTGCAGCACTTGGGAACGCTTTAAACCCTATTTTATACAGTCTAAGTTTAAAACTCACGGAAGAAAGTAGTGGCGTTTGTTATTGCGGTCGCCTCGTAAAATTGAATGAGAAGTTGTTTTTTTTTTTTTTTCGAAGGTATTTAAAAATTCAATTGTGAACAGGGTGAATCGAGATTGCGATTTTTTAACTATTAATCGTGCAGGCCTACTTAGAGTTCTATATTTTTCCAGCCAGTCCAGAGATTCAAACCAGCCACTTTGTGTCACAAACTTCGTTCAGTGAGGGGAAGTCTATTTTTGTATTTCAAAGGCACCAAGACAACCGGCACAAATATAAGACTGCTCAGAGAGGGCTAGAGCGGAGGTCATTTTCACCCAGCCATATCCAATTGGCACTCTCAGTCAGTCGGAATCCATTCCCTTAACATCAGCTTCGAAATACATCATACTGCAGCGTTCACACACATACTGACTCCATTTCCACTGGAAACATTTTGTGTGTGTGTGTGTGTGTGTGTGTGTGTGTGTGTGTGTGTGTGTGTGTGTGTGTGTGTGTGTGTGTGTGTGTGTGTGTGTGTGTGTGTGTGTGTGTGTGTGTGTGAGAATGAGTGAGAGTGTGGGGGGGGGGCACCATTTGTACTGGTTTTGTTGTCAGCAAGGGAAATAAGCATTTTCATCATGTTGTTGTCCCATTCCGTTTTAAAATGATATCAGGACGTCATTAAGAGCCTACCCATTCTATTCTGTTCTATTGCATTCAATCCCCAGTCATCCAAAAGATTGATGGTACAAACATTACAACCCGTCTCTCTCGAATCCAAATGACACTCCAGGTAAAGCAAAGGCAATGGGGTCAGCTTGTAATCTGCTAACGCATAATCACTCTCATGCATAATAGAACGGTCCTGCGGTGTAATAATAATGCAGACATGGAGATAGCTCGTTGCCTGGCCAATCAGTTATTTGCTGCAGACATTTCCATTCGACGGTTCAGCCGTTTAACTGATGCTTTTATCCGGAGCTACTTACAGTAAGGGCACAGGTCTGGAAACAAATGGGCCAAGACTGCACCTCCTTACTTGATCAGTAACTTATTTATGCATTTACATTCTCATTTTTGCATTTCCTGCAGCTGATTTCCAGAGAAATTATAATGGCAAATTTCAGTAAACTGTCGGTGTTTGGCTGTTTTTACGAAGTGAGCGATCAGTTACTTCTGAGCTGTGAAGGGATGATACTTAAAGAAGTAATACTTAAAGAATACGTAGAGAGACCTGGTTCCATGTTAAAGTAACCAAAGCTCACAGCTCCGCCTCTCTTTTGGTCTCTGGGCCTCTGAAAGGGAAGCCCATACTGGTGGTTAAAATGTCATGAACAGCAGTGCTTTGTTTAACTGGAGGCCAGACGTGCAGAGGAAGAGCTTCTTGAACTTGACTTGTCTCATCTGTCTGTATAACAATCGTTTTTGTTGCGAGTTAATCTGTGTGTAAATGGTTTGTCTTTGTGCTTCCATTAGACGTTGGCAGTGATGTGAACCAGACTTTCTGTCTATACATCGATCAGTACAGAAAGACCCTGTGTAGACACTTTCCTCTGTTTGTCAGCTACTTTCCGTGTGTGTGTGTGTGTGTGT
>NC_045749.1:3510483-3536530 GCF_008692095.1 Etheostoma spectabile | reverse complement strand
GTGTGTGTGTGTGTGTGTGTGCGCCAAACACTGGCATACTTTAACTGGCAGCCATTTCAGTATGATAATTGCAACCCTTAGACTGATTTCCACTTGCCTGCCTTGAATTTCAATGTAGCTGCTCTTTAACATCAATGTCCTCCATATGACTGAGTGAAAGAAAGGGAGTGAAGGGCATAAAGAGAGGCGAGCTAAAACCTAAGAGACTTTCATCTTGATTGCCTGTCTGTCCTCTTTCAGTCTTCTGTCTTGTCAGAATTGACGGCAAGTCAAAGTCAACTGGCGTGGTAATGGATCAAAAGCTTGTTGATTTGAGAGCAAAGTTTAGTTCAATCATTTTTTTTTTTTACTTGGTTCTCACCAGACACCGCTTAAACGCATGACAACTGCATGTTCAAATATCAAACTGTCCAGTTGAATTGCAGAAAGACACCAAGTCAATGACTCAAGTCTGGTCTGACTTATGCAAATGTAACATAGCACACCACTGTTACCATTCCATAAGTGCTACATTTCTTCATAACAAGTCTAGTTTCTTCTTAATAGTTTAGTTTAACAACTCTCTCTGAAGAGTTGTTTGAGTTATGTCACTGGGACGCGCTTCAATGTTTAGAGATTGTCCTTTCCCTGAGAGTTATCAGGGACCTTTTTAGTTTTCATCCAGTTAGGTTCCCCTGCAGTCAGTTGGACAACTGACCCACGTAATGAGTATATCTTTTTGCTATTAACCTTCCCAGTCTCAGTCTTTCAGGCCTTTAACTTATCTAGCTCTTTCGCTGTCAACTACTTCTTCTCCTGACTTTGTTTCCTATCTATCCTTCTGGTATTCATCCTTTTATTTGCACTCTTGCCATCCAGCTGAACCAATCTTTTAGTTTCCAGGCTCAGTTTCAGCACTTAGATCCCTTGTAGTTCAGTGACCCTGTTCCTCTGCCGGAGCCGGTTTCATTGGCAGTCAGTTTCTCTGCCAGACTCTCTTGTCATGAGTCTGCTGGAGACTGCTCCCGATATCGGATTGTGGGGCAGCTCTGGCAAAGGTGTGATGCTGAGTCACAGATGAGTCCCTATGTTCATCAAACGTATAGATTTAAAAGTAATTACAATTCAGAATGAGGTTTTTCATAGCTTTAATAAAACAATGAAGTCTCTATTCTGTCAATACGCTTAGTCAGCCTTGTGTATGTATCCTTGCCAAAAACAAAAGGTAATTTTCACAAATGCTTTGAAAGATGCCTTATTATTAGAATAAAATCAAACTCTTACAATAGCAGTAATAGTAATCACAGCCCAGAGAGAGTAAACACGATGTTTCAGAAGGACAGAGGGGAAAGATTATAAACCACCATCAAAAACCGCTGTCTATTCAGATTATCAATTTGGTTGGGCTTCTTTGTCGCGTGTTTATCAAGTTCAAAGACAGCACAAATTTCCTGTTAAAGAATAGTCTCTGAACTGGTTTTCTTTTCTTGTTTTTCTCAGCTGTTTCTTTTCATGCGGGTGTTAGAGGGAATCAAAGCTGAGTGCTCTGCTCCCAACACAGTGATCAGTGTTTTCAAGGAGACCCTCTTTGATGCTGTAATGAGCCCAGTGTGGTAGGTTATTATTATCCACAGAGACAGCAAGCAGTGACAAGATAGATGGAGAGACATAGAGGGAGAGAGAGGAGAAGGAAGTGAAAGCAAGCCAGTGGGTGGCATGGTTGGAACATTTTATCTTAATTCTGGAGCCATTGGTTCAATTCATTTTGAGTAGATGAGCAAAATGAAATTTAAACCTGTGATTATCGCACAGAAATTGCAATAAAGTTGAAGAAAAAAAAAAAAGGTATTTGATGGAACGTGCTTTTAGAATAGCCAGTGTTAGGATAATATTCATGAATGCGTTCTTAATTTAAAAAGGAGACATTTTTAGAAGCTATTGGCCATTTTAATTTGGTCTATAAGCCCTCCTGTGTGTTTGCTTTGTATTGGTCACTGTGACCAACTATGTAAACTATGGCTCAAACAAAGGAAAAAACGCACTGTAGGGGTCTTTTAGCACCAGTGGAGCGTGATGATCTCAGTCAGCATTAGGAAGAATAGAGGACTGAAAAAAAAGAGAGAGAGAGAGTTGACACTTAGGGAGAGATTGAGAGCAAGCTTGGGAGAAAGAAATAGTGATGTAGAGAGAAACGGAGGGAGGGAAAGACTGAGACTGCAACAACTGTCTCCAAAGTAATAAATAGATCTGCACTTGAAAAGAACTGTGCAGGGTTTCTTCAGTGTTCGTGCTGCAGTGGAGGACCACCACTTCTACCATTAATGCCAAAATTACTCTTAACTTTCACTGACAAGAAGAAAGAAATCCAAGTCAGATGAGCCTTTCAACGCTTTCACATGAATTGTGGCTTCACAAAAGACCTGCAAACCTTGTTTTATGGAGTTTTTGGAGTTTGCTGTCTTTTGGGGACACCAGAGTCCAAAGTTGCCAAGTAACTAACAAATAACTTTCAGTCTGACACAAAACATTGCAGCAGTGTGGCATTTTATCTTGCCTTCTCTTTTGTCTTGTAGTTTCAAGAATTAAATCCAGGTCTTACCATATCTTACCAGATTTTTGAAATCTCTATGTAGCAAATAAAAGGAAAAAACTTTGTTGAGGATTAGAGCCCGACCGATATATCGGTGCACTCTAATCGGCCAATATTAGGCATCTATATTAAGCATTTCCCGCTCTTTTGGTATCGGCATTTATAATGGCAGATTAAAAAATAAATAAAAAAACTGCCATTGCATAGTTTGTCCACCAGAGGACGCTCTACAACGTCCCTGTTTGCAACATTGATTTTTTTTTCTTCTTTTTGTTGTGTTTTTCTTCAAAGGACTTTAAGTTTAATATCTTAAGTTTGTATTTTTATACATTTTATTCATCAGAACTTAATATATTTGGATGTTCCTCTGTTCTGTGTTGAAAATAAAACAAATTTTCATATTATTTTAGTGAGAACTCTACAAATAACTAATGTTAGGGAAATCTGTTTGTTTTATAATGCATTTGTGGATTTGTTTTAAAAATATATATATCTGCTGATAGATCGGCATATCAGATTTTTACATAACCAAAATATTCTTATCGGCCTTAAAAATCCTTTATCGGTCGGGCTGTAAAAAGAGAAATCTGTTTGTTTTGTTACGCATTTCTGGATTATTTATTGTTTTAATACATATCTGCACATCGGATTTTTCAATAACCAATTATTCGTATCGGGCTATAGAAAGGATTGCTACGTGAAACTCCTAGAGATAATTATTCAGTGAACATATATTATTTAAGAAAAAAAGCTTTTTACAAATTAACAAAATGGATGTCAAAATCAGAGGTTTATGTGGTTTTTCTGCAAAATATTGAATTGTGGAATAGTACAGATGAAAAAAGTAGGAACCTTCTTTTTTATAAACTGACAAATCAAAACATTACAAGTAGATAATGATGCAGATTCATGCATGAGACTGTTGTAAGTCAAGAGCTATTCAGTGCAAAAATAGCCAAAGTAAGTAGTTTGCCCTTTTTCTCGCGATACAAGGTTGCAGTAATAAGAGGTGTTTTTCACTAAAAGCAGGCACCGTTATTACTCCAATTGGAGTGTCAGAAAATCACCCAGTGCCACTTTTCAACGTTATGCAGAGTAGGTAAAGGACAGGGAGCGAGGAAGAGACTTATCTGAATAAAAAGCTCTCATCATGTTTCCGCCTCTGTAAGCCAACGACGTATCCCCAAGGTCAACAGCTAAATAAATGTCTTTAAGGGGAATGTTTTCCAGTTTTCTCCAGAAGCCTCTTCCAATTATGCACTTTAACCCTGTCAAGTGACATGCCAGCCTTATCCCAACCTGCTACGCACGCACGCTCGCACACACACACACACACACACTCACGCTCGCACACACACACTCATGCTCGCACACACACACTCATGCTCGCACACACACACTCACGCTCGCACACACGCACGCTCTCACACACGCATCTGTACGCATGTTTCTGACTCCAAGACCAGTAATTTAACTAAAAGTGGGCTGTATCTCGTTGGTTGTGTGATTTCATATTGTCAAAATTATTGAATTAACAGAAAACATGCCATATAGATCTCTCTCTCTCTCTCTCTCTCTCTCTCTCTCTCTCTCTCTCTCTCTCTCTCTCTCTCTCTCTCTCTCTCTCTCTCTCTCTCTCTCTCTCTCTCTCTCTCTCTCTCTCTCTCTCTCTCAAGATATGAAATGACCTATATTGGCATTGAAGACTTTGGCCATATCTCACAGCCCGAATTGTAACCATCTATTGCATTCATTAAGCCATGGTAGGTCAACAATAATGAACAGTTTAGGTAATGACTTATAGGTTTATCCAAGTTTGCACATCAAATAAGTAGTTAAACTAAGATGATTGAATTGTAATTGTTTGAAACCTCTCTGATCACTTTTTAATTGATAGAAATGCTGGTCATAAATATGAAAAAGAAAAAAAACTAGATTATTAGCCTAGGGATTACTTTCTAGGGATTTATGTTATACGCTTACATATTGTATTTAAATCAGGTATGTCAAAGAATGCAACAATGAGCATGGGTCAGTCCCTCGCTCCTCGCTCGTACAACAGATGTCCTCACAACACAAAAGTATGCACGCACGCACCTACTTACGCTCAAAGAAAAGCCACGTAGCTCTTTCTAAGCTTAGCTGAATCCTGCTTCCATTCCCTCAACATGAACACATACCCACACACTCAGCCGTGTCTGTATATAAACACATGCATTCACACACAATGTACACAACCTCTCCTCCTCCCGGTAATCTCTCCTTTTAGTGTCTCCTCTGTCCTATTATGTTGGGATTTTCCTTCTGATGGGAATTCCAGCGACAGCCACTCTGAGAGCCCATCTAATTAGCCACAGATGGGCGACTTCCAATATGAGTAAATGAGCAAAGATCTGCCAGTGGACAAATCATTTTAACCCTGACAAGAAAGGGGACATTTAGTAGCGCTAATCACAATCACAGGCAACTGCGCCGAATAAGAGAGAAAACACATCTGCTTTGGGGCTTCATTTGCATTTGGGAGGGAAAAACATGGGGGGTGTTCTCTCTTTGTGGCTCAAATCTGCTCTTTTCATGGCTGCCCAAACAGGTTAGGAGGGCCAGGGAAGAGTTGTGCAGATTTGTTTTTTTCAGTTGCCACCAGAATTCATCAGCACCAACTTTTACTTTACTTTAGAATTTTTCAAATCTAAAGGATGACTTTTGATGCAGTGCAAGGCAGCCATTAATGTCCATGTTAGAGGTCCTCTGTCAACAATGCACGGGAAAAGCTGATTGTGTTTGTGAGTTAAAAAAACCCATTGTGTAATGCTTAGTGAATGTTTCGTACTGTGTAGACCATCAAAGTTTAATTAATAGAAAATGATCGCAATTGTTATGATGGTCAAAAAAACGTGACTGTGAGAGAACCAAAAGCTGTTTGCGGTTATATATTAGACCTGTCGTGATAGTCAATAAAATTAATCGCACGATAAAAAAATTAGCTTGATCATTTTTAGGGCTGCTATAATTTCCATTTGTATGCTTGTTTTCCTTCTTTCTCTCTAGCAAAAACACTGGATGACCACTCTGTTCCTTAGCGTAGCGAGAAGTGAGGCGTGCGTCCGACCTGCAGAGGAGCAGCAGTAGCTGCACCTCCGCCAAAATTAAGGCTGAAAACACAACTATTTTGGTACAAACATTTAGTCGCCATGTGGCGGATAGCCACATATTTAACATGACTTCCAGTGTTAAATAATCTCTAGAAATAAAAGTTTATTGATCTTTGAAAACGTGGACCTTCATTATTAGCCATTATCATTTTAGTAGATGAAAATGGTCTCAGAACAACAATATTATCGTTTATTGCAATAATTTCTGGGACAATTTATCGTCCAGCGCAATTTGTTATCGTGACAGTCCTATTTGTGGTCCTTTGGCCCTTAGCCACTGCTCTAAAGCACAGTTTAATACCCCCACTATCCATCTATCTTCTACTTTCTTTCTGCCTGCCTTTATACCCCTACATTCCTTTATGACTCCCTCTTTCCCTCTACTCATCCATTACTTTATTCTCTGTTCATCTGTCCTTTGACCTCTGGCCATGCATTCATGATAGAGTGGTCAAAGCCTTGAATCTTAGGGATTACCTTTACGGATTTCCTCTCCTTCCTTACTCTATTTCTCTCTGTTCATGCCTACTTTACTCTCTATAGCTCTTTTTCTTTTTTCTCTTACTTTTCTCTGTATCACTTCTGTACCGCTCTCTATCCTTCTACCGACATCTTATTTTCTCTCTACATCTCTCTGTCTACCCCACTGGCTACCCCTCAGTGAGTAATCCTTCAGCCCTAGGTAGGATTGTTGGGCTTATAGGGGAGACGCAGAGGTTTTTTGTTTACTCTTAGTGAGGTAATCTATGCTGTGATGTGGAGAGTTTTTCTGGGGCTAAAACGATCGGACAATAGGCTTACTGAGGGAAAAATCACTCATGGGAAAGGAAGATGCCGTGAGAGAGCAAGAGATGAAAATGCCAAGTTGGGTCAATATACTGTCAATACACATAATACTAACACATTTAATCAAGCAGCTAGTCATTAGTATCAGTTGCAGGTTAAAAGTTTTCAGTCCACTGTCATTATCAAAGACATAACAAATAAAGGTACCCATAGGTGTACAAATGGAAAAATAGGCAGTGCTAAAACACGGGGCTGAATTTCTTAAAACACACCACCTCTGAACACTTAAATTTGAATAAACAAAACAAACATAACTACTCAACATGACAAGCAGCCAGAGTTATAATGGCAACAACGTAATGGGTAGTATTGTAACAGTGGGAAGAAGCATTCTTCTCTGCAACTCAAATTTGGATTTGACAGAAAACAATTGTGACTGAAAGGCAATTATTGTTTCTGCTTGCGTTCAGCCTGTTTGAACTTGGAGCATTAGATTGCAAACTGGCTGTTTGTTCATATATATCCACCAGCCAAAGGAGACAAATTCATACTGCAGGTCTTACCGTCTCCAGGCTCTTGACATTAAATATGTCTGGTGTTGTAGAAGTGTTTGAAATTTGCCCAGTAATATGAAAAGACCAGAACTCTGATAGATGTAAACTGAAGGTTGGTATTGCAACCGCATGACATTTCTCTCATTTGAAATGTATTCAGAAACTTGTTTTGGTCGATTGTTGATGGGAAATTTAACAGCACCCATGCTTTTACTTTTAGAGTTAGAAGCAAATACAGCCCGCCATGTGCTGTTCTCATCCTACAGACCGGATTTAGAGTATGATGCTGTCAGTCATCTGTTGAACACCCTATACTTGAAGTGACGTGTCCAATCAGATACTGATTTAGCCTTGCCAGTTTTCAAAACAGCTATTTCAAATGTGGCCTGGCTGTAATAGGCCCCCCAAAAAAACATT
This sequence comes from Etheostoma spectabile, assembly GCF_008692095.1. Taxonomy (NCBI): domain Eukaryota; kingdom Metazoa; phylum Chordata; class Actinopteri; order Perciformes; family Percidae; genus Etheostoma; species Etheostoma spectabile. The sequence continues at coordinate 3,529,052 of NC_045749.1, read as the reverse complement.
ATTCTTACCAATATCTAACACGAAACACAACCAGCACAACAGACTACACAACAAACTGATTGATTAGGAAATGTGGGGAGAGGCTGTTAATAGATAAATGTTGCTCCTTTCTCCCTCACTTTTACTTGCCTAAGCACAAATCCTGAGCACAATCATTAAGACACGCGCACACATACGCGCGCACACACACACAGCACGGGCAACCACACAAACGATGAAGGCATGAACATGAACACATGTACACACTCTAAACTTTGGTGTGAAGATACACACCCAAACACTCACACACAGATTTCTGATGTTAATCCTGCATTCGTTGGCTGTGATCGATGGATGTCCGGGCTAATGGTTATAAATGCATTAGCACCAAGACCTAATCAGCCAGACATGTGCGCGCAAGCACATACATTTATGCACATAGTTGAGCAGGCACGTGCGCGCACACACACATACACACACACACACACGCTCTAATCGTAATCTAGTTCAGGCGTTCTTCCGATTCAATTTCCTGTTGAGTTTCATTTCATTACTAAGTCATGAAGCGCCATATTTACAGACCCACATGTCTGTACTCCATCACATACCGAGTAAGAGTGGAATCATTAGTCAAAAGAAACAAAAGCAGATTCTGTACTAATTAAAATTTGGTTTTAGTTGTAATTCATCAACACAAATGGGAAATCCTGACCAAAACAATGAATACACCTAAATGTAAAATGGATCTCCAGCCATGTTTCCTCAGCCTGTTACAGAGCTTACAAAGTCCCTTGCAGGAGCTAATGGTGCGTGGAGAAGTGTTGTCACTGCTAACCTTGTCCTAAAATTGATATACGAGCAACTCATGGTTTAATGTTTTTATTCTGAGAAGACCTAGATAGACACACATACATGATGTGTTATTGTTCACTTACTCTGACATGGTGGATTTCTATCCAAAACTAAGTGCTGTGCTGTCTGTGTCTTCTCAGGAAAATGGTGACAGTGACTTTAATGACTAACGCTGAGGTCTTAGCCGACCAGAATCATAGTCTTGTGATGAGAATTAAAATATTCCCTGTTGCAAAAGAGGAATGCAACCTCCACATTATTTGGCTAAATTGTTGATAAAAATCATCCACTAGACATCTTCAAATCAAAAATAAGACTTTGTTGGAACCTAAGTGCAGATTTCAATGCGCCCAGCAAAGGGTGCATGTAACGGTATTTCTCTGTAACATTGTTTTTAATATTCGACCTTGGCCAGTTTTTCCTAAAACATCCATTACATGATATCCACTTCTGCCGTTCAAGATACCAGGAGCATTCTGTGTCAAAACATTTAGCATCCCATTAAGAGATGAGTACCAGCATCTGTTCACAGATTATAAGCCATAAAACATATCTTTCATTTTCCCCAAAATATAAATCCAGTATTTTCAGATGTTCAGAATCATCCGGGCATTTGCTGAATATAAATACAATGTTTTCCTCCCCAGCCCCTTCTGCGGCAAAGCTGGATTTTTAATATCACTTTTGTTTGAATATGTAATGCCATCTAAGCTCATTGTGGCGACTTCAGATTAATTTCTGAGGCTAAAATGAGGCTTGAATTATAACGGAGAGCGGAGCAGAGAGAGATAAGGAGGGAGAGAGACAAAGCAGACGCGAAACAAATAAAAAGACCAACAGGCCGCGGGACAGAGACAGGCATTATCAGAAGAGTATTACTGTACCTCCATAGGCTTACAGGCACACAGCTCTGACAGCTCTTGTTATTGATAGAGCCACAAACTCAGCTCGCTGCCAAAAAGAAAAGGTCACATTATACAACTTATGGTTTAGGAGGCGAACATGTCACCTCTAAAATTACACTGAAAATGTCAGGATATCATTCCCACTTCATGGTTAGAACGGTGCCACTGTGTTGGGACACTGCGAGATGGTGCTTTTACAATTTTGGAATTTGTAATAAGATTGTAAACCTGGTAATATAAATGAAGAAATAACATATGTTGTGGGAAAGAAAAGATCATTATTATGCCTACAAGAAGATGATGCTCATCATGTCATTATTTGAAGTTGTTTGCTAATTAAACTGAATCTGACATCAATTCTGCCCATCTGCTTTCCAAAGATTAGTTTAATCAACCACCCATGTTTTGTTGTATTGAACCAACACAACTGTGCAGACAGCAGTCTTCCCTCCAAAAAACAAAAAAGCGGTATAGATGAGAATGACTTAAGGAAAGAGACAACAAAAACTCTGAATCTTCACTTGCTTTTAGCCACTCTATTACATGAAAAGCAATATGTGGTGCACAAGCAAATAAATTGAACACAAAAAGAAATTCGTTAGTGCTCTCGAGCTCAGCCTTTTAACATCCCTCAGATTTTACAATACCACATAAATGGTATGAATGGGTCCTGGAGTCAGGTTGTATTTCACCAACATGACACATCGAGCTGCCAGTTACACAACTTGGGATGTGAGCTAATGAGCAAAGTGTCTCACTCTACGATTGTATGGAAAAGATCTCCAAGAACTATAATTTAATGCAGTGTACACATAAATGAGTCCCTGTATGTCGTGGTCTGTTTGTGGAAGTGCAAAATAGTCCATTTGTGTGTCATGGAAAAACAAAAAAGCATTGTGTATGTGTAAGAATACAGTTCTAATATGTTGCTGGTGGAGAGATTTATTCCTCTGCTAAAGGCATTAATCTTGTTTAATAAAACGCATTAAACATAAATCATGTTAAGAATAACACCGACATATTGACATGTCACAGTCAGGTTCTCAGGATGCAATTTAGCAGCTAATTACAAATCCTGGAATCATTATACAACATTTAGGAAGTTGCACAGTCGGACAGCAAGGGGAAATCGCGCTGTAACATTCTGCAATCAGTGAAAAGCAAAACACGTTAATGCTTTGGAAACTTATTACACATGTTCACTTGGTTACAAAAAGTTATAAATGAAACACTTGTAGTATACATAAAACTCATAATGCCTATTAACGACGGGCAAAGTGACTGCCGATGAAAAGTAGCTTTTTAAAGAGGGAAGATAGATTACCCCTTCAAAATATGAAGATAAGGCTGTGTGTCCAAGTGGTTGTTATATCAAATAACAAATACAAAAGAGTTTGAGTCCTTTTGAAAGTTCCAATCTGTCTGCAGAGCTCTTCATTGCACTGAGACAGCTCTTCTTAAAGTGATGAATGACTTTCTTTATTTGCTATAGATCTCAAAAGTGCAGTAAGCGATGCTGCACTATGATTGATATTTGAACTTAACTGCCAAACACACACCCCTTCCATGTCCCAGTGTGCTCCTTCCCGTCCAGATCCAATGCTACCACATCTTTCAATTACTATTAGTATTAAGGGTGTCACAAAGTCACAATCTATCTGAATACTGAATAAAAAAATGGCATTGTCGATACTGCCACGCCCTCATGTCACATCCGGTCGGCTTGTCAAGTGGAAAAAAAACAGGTGTTGAAGTGCTGCGAGTCAGTCAACCTCCTCCAACTTAGCTACAGCCAGTCAAAAGATAGCATGACAACTGCAGATGCTGGAGACCCATCGCAGAACTTGAGCCCCCTCCTGTTTTTACTGAAGTGTGTGTAAGTGTGTAAGTATTTTGGATTTCCAGTGAGTTATGTTGACAATGTTCGCGTGGACAAAAAAAGCCACAGTTCGCAAGCTCGGCCATGTGCGTGTGCTATATTCTGTGTGTTTACCATTGTACATTAGCCTAGCAGCGAGCTAGCGGATATTCCTTCTGCTTATAGCTTTATCCCAGCAACACAGCACGGTTGAATTTCAGCCTGCATGCAGGTTTTGTAGCCTAAACAGAGCAGCTAATATTGGATATATTAGAGTGAGCAACAAGTTAGCGGGCTGCCGTTCGCCGAGGCACCCTCTGTGCTATCGGTCTGCTCAGCTGCTGTGCTGACTCGATGGTGTCTTAAGTCCCCAACTAAGCCTTTTTAAGGCAGCACTGCGACTGTTGTTTTCAACCATAACCAGGGTTCATAATAATAAAAAAAATCGTCAACCAGCCACATGGCAAGGGATTTTTCAAATTTGACCAGCCACTCATAAGTTTACCATTAGTTTTTTGGCTGGTGAGTGAAGGAAATCTACCAACCACTTGCAAATTTTACCAGCATTTTGCTGGTGGATGGTGCCATAACCATTATTCTTATGTCTCATTCTAAACAGTTAATGAACCACTAAAATGATTTAGGAAAAGTTATTTTAAGGTACAAAAGAATCTTTGCTGTCGGATCGATCGACATTGAAATTAATCAATAGCAACAAATGAGGTCCCTCTTGTGTGTTGCAAAGTGGGATGTAATCAATGACAAAACGATGCCATGTGGCAGAAAAAAAGTTGTTTAATGTTGGCTGACTGTACCTCTCCTAATCTAAAAAAAAAAGAATCAGATGTCTCAAACTCTGACTCAGCAACACCAATATTCCCCTGGACTGACATTAAGCCTGTCTGCGCAACGTTCCCTCTATCACTTCTCCACTATTGGTTATAAAAGGCTTTGACATTCACAAAGGGATAAGGATAGGACAGGTATGCAAATTATAAGCAATTCAATGTTGCAATCATTGTCAGTATTATAAAATGTAAAATAAATGTCTAAGTTAAACATTCTGCACTATTTTTGCAGGTCAAACCTTATAAATTCAATACAAGAAAACAAAATGAGCAAATTAATTAAATATATATATAAATACGTGTAAATGAATGTATTGACTTTACTTAAGGACATAAAACGGAAGGCAAACATACAGGGCAAGCAAGTCAAAGTCAATGTGAATGTTTTCAAATTTTAGTTTTCATTCTCCAGTTGATATTTTAGTTCCTTTTTAGGGGTCACATCTTACAAAGGATTTCAGCTGTGTTTTCCCCCTCCGGCCTCAAGTCTATCTCGAGCCAAGCGTGTTTTTGTCATAATAAACAACAATCCTGTCTCATGTAACACGGCAACAATTCCCACCAAGATGATTTAACACATAGCTACTCTCAATGCTGAACACATTGGTTGGAAAACAATCAGTGTTTCTTTTACATAATACCTCAATCTTAGAGGATTAATCTGCTTTTTATTTGTTTGCTGTGAAGTGTACATGGAGCAGCCCAGCAGTGACTGATGGCTTAGAGCTCCTGCAGTTGTTTAGCATGCTGGCTGTATTGCATTCATTTGTTTTAGGATATACAGTTAGTTTCATGGTTTGTGGGAATATTTCCAATTTAAACAATGCCCACATGTTTCCATGTGATGTCTTTTCTGACATACTCATTTTGCTTTTCACACTCCCATCGCAGGTCATTTCGGTTAACATCCCGATTAGTTACCAAGTGGTGGGAACAATGAGAAGGTGTATTCTGCGCATTCTGTATTTTTTTCTGCTTTATGGTAAAGGGTTGGGTTGTTTAAATTCTACTTTTCTTGATTAAGATTAAACCTTCTTAGATATACTGTTTAGACTGTATAAAGGACATTTTGTGAAAGGTCATGCAACTATTGAAAAGGTTCTTATAGTTGTAGTGTATATGTGTATACAGACTTAGTTTTACTTTTAGTTTTTTTCTGTAACTTAGCTGTTTTGCTTCCATCTCCTGCTCTCATCAGTGTTGTTACCAGCTGCAACAGGCAGCTGTTTCAGTGTAAATGCTGACACCAACCAACTATACACAACGTGCATGGCAGTAAGCAGCAGGCCAACAAAGTAAGTGACTAATTGGTGAACATTGTGGCGCATTTAGCTTAAAAAAGCCAAATATTACTGTAAAATATTGGTTTTATTTCCCCCCTGTTGCCAGAGATATGACTCTAAATGAATGGCAATGTTTTATTTTTTGTTTCTATTTGATGTGTAACTAGGCAAGTGTTTGTTAACGTTTGCCATAACAGTTTTATGAGGTGATATGTCAATTTTGTGTTTATAGTTTGATACTCTGCCGCCAAATGGCCAGAAAATAGGTTAACGCGGGTTTAACATCATTCTCTATAGGGGGGGACCCTTCTTTGTCCCTAATTTTTAAGAACCCCTTGCCTAAAGTTTCTCTAGAATCTAATTATATTATTGTAATGATTGTAATACCCTTTTATTTTTTTTGATCAACAACCCATCACAGGTTTGGTATCGATTCTCCAGCATATTCTTGTAGAAGATCTTTTCACAAACAGATTCCAGAGTTTGTGAACTTGGTTATTTCCTACTGGGACCCCATTGCTGCATTTGACAGAATTAGTCATCCAGTGTTAATTGGTTGCCTTGAGCAGCAGGTGGGTATCTCCGGTTCAGCATGAGTTGGCTCAGATCCTATCTGTCAAACAGAACATTTTCAGTTCCTCATCTTCCTCAGCAGACGTCCCTTGTGGGGGTCCCTCAGGGCTCATTTGTAGTCCCCACCCTCTGCTCCCGCTACATGTTCTCCATTGCTAGTATGATTCAGAGATTATTTTCCTGCTACCATCATATTCTCAAGGACATCATTGCTGACAGTAAGCGTTGGATGTCTCAGACCTGAACCACGTAAATCTTACCTTTTTTGTCCTCGCTAAAAGGTAATTATTATTATTTTTTCTATTGCTGACCAGAGGTCTCGAATGCCTTTTACACACATCTTTTCCTAAAACAACTTATTCCTTTCTGTAAGCTTCCCTTACATAATTTCCCCAACCCTCAAAACAAACAAAAAATCCATATATCAGAACGATTGGTATTGGACAGATGGGCATTATTGGTCATATTACATTATACAATATTTTTGTATACACTACAAAATCTTGTAAATATTATTTGGCAACCCAATATTGTATATGTTAGGGGTGGAACGGTACACAGAAGTCACGGTTTGGTTCACACCTCGGTTCAGACATCGCGGATTGGTACAGTGGAGGGAAAAGCAAAACCAAAATGCGGAAGGCAATTTGTTTTTATTGCGCATGTCTCTGTACCTGCTGTATAGTCTCTCCCCTGAGCTAGCTGCAACAGCCTGAAGTGTGTAAAGTAAGATGTAAACCAGGAGACTGGATCACATCACTCCAGTTCTGGAGTCTTTACACTGGCTTCCTGTGTCTCAAAGAATTGATTTCAAAGTACTCTTGCTAGTTTATAAATCCCTTAACGGTTTAGGTCCAAAATACATTTCTGATCTGCTACTACACTCTGACCCCCCCAGACCTCTCAGGTCATCTGGGACAGGTCTACTTTCTGTCCCCAGAGTCAGAACTAAACAGGGTGAAGCAGCTTTTAGTTTCTATGCTCCCCATATCTGGAATAAACTCCCAGAAACCTGTAGATCCGCTGCTACTCTCAGTTCTTTTAAATCAGGGCTGAAGACCTTTCTTTTTGATGCTGCCTTTCTTTAAATGACTGCTCATTTCTTTAAATTTCTTATGCTGCACTGTAACTTTTATTCTTGTGTTTTATGTTTCTATTTGTTTTTAACTGTCTATTCATGTGTTTTACCGGTTTTTAATGCTTATGATTTTTAACTATTTGTACTTGTGTTTTATCTGTTTAACTGATTTTGTGTAAAGCACTTTGAATTGCCCTGTTGCTGAAATGTGCTCTACAGATAAAGCTGCCTTGCCTTGCCTTGCCTAAACAACAAATACCCCACATCATCTCCAGGCCCCATCTGTAACTTTTAAACAAAATAAGACAATCGGCTATAAACTGAAATACAGCGTCTCTGTTCTCCTGCAAAGACGAATTAAACTACCTGATTAATGCAACATTATCACAACGTCTCCCGGCCATTTTTCACCGCAAAAAGCTGCTCCCTGCCTGGCTAAATCCAATATAGTTGGCCTAAAGAAACAAAGGCGTCTCTCCCAACTAACGTTACGGTTTGGAGCCGCGACGCTGGAAACGTTACACTAATCTTCCAACAGCAGTCTCATCCACCGCTCTCTCGCCTGGACGACTGTAACTGAAACCAAAGTTTTCCCAAGAGCTAAGGTGGGGCTACAGATGAGGTGTCCCTGAAGGATCCGCGTATCTAACAGTCCCGCATTACATTAGTTCTGCATTACATTCATTAATTTGCACGCAAGTTTTATTTCTATGTGTATTCTCCGTGTAAATTCATGCACCGAACCGTGACGCCTGTACTGTTTTGGTTCAATACGAATACGTATACCGTTCCACCATATGTTCTGTATATTGCGAGTATACATATAGAAGTGACATTGCATTTTTGTGTTTACTGACAATAGTTTAAACCGAAAGCCTTAAAAATTAGTTAAAATTAGCATCATTTGGGGATCTTTATCATGTTTATAGTTCCATGGTGGTTTATGTACAACATAGAAATACACAAACTATTGTCATGTCATGGAAAAAATATCCCTTATTTTAGAAAGTCTAACAGCAGACTTTAAATATATAAAAAAGATATAAAAGAAAAATAGCTGTAACATGGATGAAAAGAATTTTGTTTGTTGTCAGCGGTCTGGCCTTTCTTCTTGAGGAAACTCGAGCGGTGACTCAGCATTGAGTTCACCCAGCGTTCTGGACTACATAGGTACGGGTCTGCCTCAACATGTTCAAAACCTGACACTTTTCACTTGACAATTCTCTCCCAGCAAACATCTGGCATATTGCAGCTAGCGGGAGGTTGCCAAGTTCAAAATCCACCCAGTCAACAAGTAGAGGATTATAATTCTATGACAGAAAAGAGTTGTATGAAAGGATAAATGTATCCTCTGTCACTCTTGTATATCACCAGCCTGATGTTCACTGCATTCAAGTTGTTTCAAGATGAATTCATGTAAAGTACTTTTTGATGTTCCCACTTCACACCAACCTTTTGTCTTTTTCTATTTCTTTTTGTTTGTGTTCAAAATAACTTTGTTGGTGATAGATGAGCAGATTGGCATCACAGTCTCTTCTGTGGCGACCTAGAAGCCTAGAAATAATTAATAATAATGGGACACAAAAGAAATCCCCCATATATTTAATAGACTGTCCGTCATTTTGCACAAAGCTGAAGTAATGAGCCCATTTTTTTACTTCTTAATATCTTAAATATAGGAGAAAAGACAGCCAATGATGATAACTAAACAATGATTGTGTTTATTATATTTTGTATCACACAATATCCAGTATGCGCTCCTGTAACTTTCACCAGCAAAAAAATAAAGTAAAATAAATAAATACAAAATGCGCAACAGTAGCCCGATGATGAGGGTCACCGTCGCTTTTGTGGTGATGCTGTTTTCGTTACAGCCCTAATTCACACATCAACTTGTCCAGACTGTTACACAAAACCACCCCACAAATCAAAATGCCCATACTTTTGAACTGTCTGAGCATACTGCTTTTTAAGTTCCCTCTTAACTTATACCCCTTTCTGTCTGAGAACAGTTGTTGAATGTTTCCAAGCAGCTGTTTTTTTGCTTTATAAATGATTTGTGCAGATGAATAAGTAATAAGCGTGACAGTGAATAAACAGAATATAAAGTGCTTTCTTCTTCAAAACATGTCTTGCTTTCCCCATTACTCCAGTACTCTGTGCTAGCACTAACATGATCGATAGGGACATAATGATACCAGAAACGTAATATCTATATATCAGTTCAAGTGAAATTCCATGATTCTCGATACCCAATTCGATACCATGGTAAAAAACAAAAACAAAGCCATAAATCCCGTGTACTTAAACATACATTCCCTTTTATCAAAAACATTGGAAAAAAATTGGTTCTCGTGACATCCCAATCACAAAATAATGAAAACTGACCATGCAATAAAATAAGACAGAGAACACAACAACTGAGTCATCTTAGCTCGGCCACTTCATGAATCCCCCTTCATAAATGTTGTTTCTTCTGAGGAACGCAGCAATAACCAGGCTGTGTTGGCTTTTACAACAGGCAGTAACTTCGGAAAGCCACAACAGAGAGGCTGACCTGCTTTGCTGTGGGAGAGAGCCTTTGTTCACAACGACAGAAATATTCAATTTGTATCTAAGAAAAGGAAAGTGCGAGGCGGACAGAGCAAGGTTGAGGAGGAACAAAAACAGAATGTGCACTTTATTTTAGCCAACCCATCTTGTGTGTGAGGAGAGAACTAAATTGGTGTGTTTCTAATTAAAGACATTGACTGTTTGGTTTCAAACCAAATCTGCTGGACTGGAAGCAGCAGGCAGCCAGGAGTGAGAGCAAAGAGGAAAAAAGGCAGCACATATACAAGGTTTTCATTTACTGGGTCATTTCCGCTTGTCATCTTAAAAGGACAGTGTGGATTGCAATCTGGTTGCCGCGTGTCTAATAAGTTATTTTTTTTTGGATTTTCTTTTCTTCTTTGTTAGTTTTATGTGGAGCCAAAATCGTCTGAGTGATTGTGATGTTATATTTTTTCAAGCAATGCAAGGGATTTGCTTGATTGTATACACATTTTGTTAAAACTCAAACACATAGAGACATTGGTCTCCTGTTTCCATCTCCATTGGTGTGTGTTGGAGATTTTTTTCCCTCTGAATACCAACAATGACACCTACACTCAGGGTTTCTGCTAAGGCCGAGTACCTATCCTACACCGGTCGTCTCCCAGTCATCTGTTATCTCCCAAATTTAAAATCTGTAAACCTCTGTGTGTGGAATCAATGTCATCCTGTTGTTGAAAGTTTTCTTGCCGTTCACGGGATTTGTTTTTTTTCTAAACTTTGGGCTCTGATTCAGTATTAAAATGTTCACACGTGTTCTGTCTGTGATTGTGTGTGAGAGCTAAGGCTGCCCAATTAATCAACTTTTAATCACAATCACAATTTTGGCTTTCCACTATCAAATTTGCGTGACCAAGTGATATTTTAAATGTTTCTGTTCATAGAACGCTCTGTTTTTTTGTTTGTTTTTTTTGCAAAGCCAATCTACCGCTCCGTAAACTACTGTCTGATTATGAGCCAGTCAGAGTTGTTCCCTGCACCACGCAGCTAGGTGTAGACAGTCACAGAGGACAGAGTAAGGTAACGAAAAAAACAGATAGCAGTCAGTTATACGTCGGGCTCAAGGTTTACCAGTAAACGCAACATTTCGTCCCATCTGTGTTGTTTTTCAGACGACAGCAGTGACCAGTGCTTAGTTAGTGTCTGTTAGCTCACAGGGCTCTAGGGTGCCACATTTTTCCAAGGTTGCACCGGTGCACCTAACCTCCTCGCATCCGCTGCCTCTCCACAAACGAAGCAATGTTGTTTATATGGATATGGTGTAATGTTGCGTTACATGACCCATTTCTTCTGTAAAGCCGGACCTGTGTTAGGATCTCTCCGCGCATCACCGCCCCCATTTACTCACACACTGCTCCCCACGCACAGACAGAGACACAGCGGCAACAGCACCGGTCCACACTTCTGACATTTGTCCACAGTTTTAATTGTTATTAACACAGCTGTATAGTGTTAAGCAGGAGAGGCAAACCTGTATTTGTACCGGTGTTTCCGCTGGTAACCCTGCCACGGCAAAAAACACAGAAGTTGTTGAATTCAACTAACTTGGGTTTGTTGAGTAACAGCATGTTAGACGGAGCTGCTGGACCTGCAAGAGATGTGACCCAAGGGCAGAATATCATAATTCATAAAAATGCAGCGCAGTGACGATACAGACATTTCATATACACAACGTGTGTCACTCCGCTGACCCGCCTTTCAACCCGTGCTGGACCCATTCATAATGAGTCAGCCGTCTCTTTGTGAGTAGAGCCCCCCCAGCTCTTTTATTCAGTTATTGATGAAAACAAGTGAAGGACCTTCCTCAGATATAGATTTTTTTTTTAAATATTTCCTAAGCTATTTTTTTCATATAATTTTCATTTACATGTGTTGCAGCTGTATGTATGTACAACATACAACTTCAACATAAGGGGATTATAACACAATATGGATGTGAAAGCAGTTATAAACAGCCTATGTGACAATAAAATTTGTTTTGCTTAAAATCAACAAATTATGATAATTAATCGTGATCTCAACATTGATCAAAAATAATTGGGATTATCATTTTGGGCATAATCGTGCAGCCCTAGTGTGAGTCTGTACCTAAGTGTGATTTGAAAATGTGATAGATTCAGCACATGCAATAATCAAAACTACACACACACAACACACACACCACACACACACACACACACACAACACACACACACACACACACACACACACACCACACACCACACACACACACTACAGATGTCAACATGACAAGGCCAGATGTATGTGTCTGTTTGATGTTCCCTGACTTGTCCAGATGGGACAGCACTGGAAATGATCAAGAGATGCGACACAATGAATGATGGGTAAAATGTGTATGGGGGGAAAAAACTATGTTGTGTATAATCATCAGTCAACGGTTTGTTAGACATGTGAGCAACATCTGTGTCTGTCTGAGCATACAAAGACAGGAAGAAAAGATGAGTATCATCCGGCATGGGAGCATAGAGAACATATGGGAGACAAATGTGTGTTTAAAAAAAAAAAAACAAAAAAAAAAAATTGATGTCTCTCAAGATTAAAAAAATTGTATAGACATTTTTATTTTTGTCAGAGATACAGGAAAGTCTAAAGGAGGCATAGAGATGGATGACGAAAATCTGTTTTTTTTTGTAGAAACATCTCATATTTAACTTTCATGTATTGAAGAGCATTTTTCAGGTTGTTCTTGCAGTAAACTTATAAAATATTCTCGAAAAAGGCCAAAAACGATTTGACACAAGCTTTCCTTCCATTTTTGTTATTGTGAAACACTTTGAAGTTGGTAATTAATCATGGATTGGTCAGGTTAACTTATTTCTGCACAAAATGTTTTCCAAATTTTTTTTTTTAAAGATTTACACGTAAGGCATAACATGTCTGTTTTCTTTTAAGATTAAACTCATTTGAAATATTGATATCAGCACTATCGATCACTACGTTTTAGCACATCTTTTGAATTATTAATGATGCAGTTTGAAATAAGCCATGGATTTGTAAAAGCCTGCAATATTTAACCGGCAGGTAATGTGCACAAACAAAAATCCAAACCCTATGAACACCTTTATGAAAGGAGGTCCTCACTCCTGTTGTCCCATGGTAAAAGATCATTTTCTGTCATCTTCTGTGTATGCCACTAATCAGAATTGAAACTTTCTGTGAACTTTGTCAAGTTTTCCGGTCATGATATAGTTAGGAGTGCAAAGTCAAAGGCAGCTGGCTTTGCTTTAGATTCTTGAAGATGTTGGTCCAGCTGGCTGTCATGCAACAGTCATTAAGGTAAGCTATGAATGAGTCCCTAACTGCCTGGAAAGGGTTGTCAGGACAGCATTGTAAGTGGCTGATAAGTGGTGCTTTAGGTCGCATCCTCTGTTGAGTGAAGGTTGTTTCAGTTTGACATAAATGGGCTCCTTCACTTCTCTTCTCTGTCCAATATGTGTACATTGCTGTCGCTTCGTGTGTTAGATGAAAGTAGACAGCTCTGTCTTGAACTGTTTAGAGGTGGATTGGCTCACAATATTAAATGAGTTAACTGTTTACACAATAAAGTAACATAAGCTATTTCGGTCCCACATTGTCCCAGAACATATTCTTTGTAAATCTTTACAATCATTCACTGACAGAACCTAGAAGGCTTGCCTTGTTGCGGAGGGATTTTGAGAATTTGACTCACAGAGAGCGGAAGGGGCCTGACATCATGTCAGGCTTCATCCTGAAAATGTATTTCCGTTGGTCTAAACTATTCTTACTGTAGACAAGACCTGAAACTAGACCTGTTGTTCCTGTATTCATTTGTGTACAATAATGTTTGCATGTCCAATGTACAGCACAGGACTGAATAGAAGCCATTACCATGCACTGTCTGACTGGACCTGCTACTTTTAATGGAAACACAGTAGTTACGATAAATAAAAGCATTGATTCCCAAAGCTCATCCTCATCATCTCATAAACATCAGTGATGATGATTGGTTGTCCTTGACCTTTCGCCGTCTATAACAATGAGGCCCCGGCTTTTAATTAACCCTGTTACCAGTAGTAGCTGTTATAGGGGACAAGAGATGTGCTTATGAAGACCCCAGATTATGCTAATTAGCCTTATTAGCAAGGGTAACCTTTTTATTAAATGGTACATCGTTGCCTCAACTGAAAACCACGTTACGGCAGTTTTGACCTTTTTTTTTGATTACCTTTTAATTGAATCAAAGGTTTACCAGACTAGTGATGGGCTGCGTCAGTTTCATAACCTAGGGCCCATAAAATCCATTAACATCTAAAAAATTGTTGAGATCATCAATATGAAAATTAAGCTTTTTTCTTCTTTCTAATAATTATTTGTGGCTATTTTAGAGAGGGAGTGAGAGGGATAGTGAGAGAGATTGAGATTTCTGTCTGCACAACAATACTTGTGTTTTAATGAGCTTGGTTCCCTCAGGTATCTGTGACGAGATCTTGAGGTACGCGACACATCTAGAATGCAAAATGAGTATTTGATATTATGATTCAATCATAGCGACTTACATTAAATTATTGACTCTTCGGGCCTCACCCTCACTCTGTCAACGTCTAGATGCTGTGTAAGATATACAATGTGTCTTTAATTGCTGCTGTGCTGCTGCCTCGTACTCTCTTTGAAAAGTGTAGTGATGAAAGTAAAACCAGTTGGACTTTCCCTGTGAGAACAACTAAAGCACACTTAAAACTTTAGTACGTAACGTTTTGATATTATTTAACGTCTGTTACTGCGGTTATGTGTTGGGACGGCTGCTTTAACCCGCCAGTCCACATTGAAAGAGTATCATGTGTCATGTAGCCCCCCCCCCGCTGTGAGTGGCGTTCAGCAGTCAAAAACTTAGAAAAAATGATCTTAAAACGGTAGTTGCTAGTGCAAAGTTAGAACTAGTACGCTAACTTGCAATTTAGAAATAGAAGACAAAGTCTGCAAATTTGGCAAATGGAGCTCCAGCTAAGTCAGATTTAATGTACATTCATTATGTTTAGTGAATTTAATATCTCCAGATCAGTATAGTGTAGAGACCTATTTGTTGTTGTTTAGAAGCAGAGAAATTTGCCCTTTCAAAGAATTCCTCTAAACAATTGTAGGCCAACCAGGCATTTTAATCCATTATGGAATTAGTAATTTTGTTACATAATTTATAATTAATCCTCTTTGCTTCGTGACCTTCGAACCCCGGCAATCGCCGGGTTTTTAGCTGCATAGCTATTAGCTCCAGCTTTACAACAAGATCTTTGGGGCCTTTGTAGCCCTTTCAGAAGTTTAGTAACCCGGTCTTGAAGACAGTGACTTTTCAAAGTCTTTGCACGAGTAATTCCAGGTGGGCCTTGGTGTGTGTGTGTGTGTGTGTGTGTGTGTGTGTGTGTGTGTGTGTGTGTGTGTGTGTGTGTGTGTGTGTGTGTGTGTGTGTGTGTGTGTGTGTGTGTGTGTGTGTGTGTGTGTTGGAAACAGACTGACACGCCAGAATGAAGCCTGGAAGCTGAGTGTGATTTGGTCTACTGATTACTGACAGTAGAGATATACCGATACCAGTATTGGTATCTCCTCCGATACTGCTTAAAACGCGGGTATCAAGAAGTACTGGAGTTTATGCTACGTCCGATACCACGTAATAAAGCCCTGAAGAAAATCTACGTTAAAGTAGTTTATGTTCTTTTTCTGTAATGACTGACTGTCTAACTGGATAAAAAAAGAAAGCTCTGTGTGGTTTGTTAATGTTTCGTAAAGAGTTTAACCAGAGCTAGACCGATGACAAATCACATCACAAATCATATCACATCCATACTGGGATAGTAGTTTACAGCTGTTAAAACATAACAAAATATATGACACGCTGGTATTGGATCAGCACTCTGTATCGGCCGATACGCAAGATCAAGTATCGGTATTGGGAAGCAAAAAATGGTATCGGACCATTTCTGATAGCAGATAGAAAGTGAATTAGCGATGGCAGAACTAACCTTTTTGAGTCAAAGTGTGGACTTTTCTGTAAAACAAAGTGAGTTTATTTATGATTTGCCAAAACTTAAGAGAATAATTGCCAGAAGCCAAGAGTGTTAGTTTTTAAAGTAATCGAGTATTCTGCCTATTATCGGACAAGAATGACTTTTCTTCATAGTAAACAGCAATAGTAAAGATATTTCCTATTGCTCTGTGTACCTTGTGTCGGGTTCGTGCCGTGGAAGTGATGGATGGATGTTTCGTACTGAGATGATTTAGCAGCATGTTTGCAGCTTGAAATGATCCCCAACTTCCTGTCATTTTCTCTCGCCTGTCTCTTCTTAGACCCCTCACTATTTTTTGCTGTCTTCCTTCATTTGTAATCTGCGCCGTCAGTCTTGTATCCACAGAAGCGTCAGCCCGTTGTGCGCTAGTAAAAGTCTTCCGTGCTGAAACACAGTGAGCTGCACACCGATTGTTACATTGGTTAAACGAGGATTTTTTGTAATTGAATTATTCAAGTTACTCGAGGAATCGTTTCAGCCCTACATAAAACATTACAGAGCAGTTAAAAATGTAAATAAGATACACAATCTGAATAAAAGTTACTGCACAGTACAAGAAATGAATAATTATTGATAATATATAATTATGTATTTTGTGTTTAATTAACTAAATACTTTTTTATTAACTTGGTTATTGTCTCCGGTAATTTTCTTTTTCATTGTCCAATCTGTATCTGGTTGTTGTTGTTTTGTCTTTTCTTTCTGTTAAGAAACAATATACTACTGATTACAAAATAAGAAATGAACAATTCTTTAAAGAAAGGCAGCGTCATTGTTTTAAAGAACGGAGTTGCAGCGGACCTGCTGCAGTTCCAGATATGTGGAGCATAGAATCTGAACGCTGCATCTCCCTGTTTAGTTCTGAGTCAACGACTAAACAGCTTTCAGTATGGAAATGGAAAGTGTTCAAATTAATTACTTTACAACGTCTGTCTGTTTTTAAATGACGCCGTTTTTTAGAAGTTATTATATTTCACGTGTTTTGTGAAATCCGTTTTTTTGCTCTGGTGTAGATCTAATAAGAGGCATGTGACTACCAAGGGCATTAGAGGCGCTGCATAAACATTGCTTCTCTATTTTGCATGAGTGTGGCGTTGCTATTAGAATGAACTGCCGAGATCTACAGCCTGTGATTAACTGATGAATGGGGAGCAGAGTCGCAGAACTAAAGCCCTCCGGCCAACTAAAAGAATCAAGATAATCATGTACGCTTAGCCATTTAATATCAATACAGTGCATATGAATTTCCTCATCCGGAAAAACAAACCGAAATGATGAATCGAGGACAGAATTACCATTAGAGGCATTAAACGCAAGAATTCGATGAATAATTCAAGGTGTTCGTACTAGGAGGAAGCCACAGTATCTCTGTGATTTAAACAATCACACAATATTCAACATATTTTCCAGGTGTTATTGTGTACAGAAAGATTATACTGGGACAGTTGTATGATTAGAATTAGACTTTTTTTTTTAAAGCTTTCTTGCCAAAAAAGTAGGTCCCATGTCCACTGATGGAATGGGCTGAAACCACAAAGTTGCTTTTATCAGCATTCTAACCTGTCCAGTGGCATACTCAACACCACCTAAACATGACACATGCTGGTTAGAAAACGAGATTCATAACAGTTGATGCGGAAGATGCAGTTAGATGAAACGCTAACCGGATTTCCACTCATCCTCCACTTAATTCTCATTTGTTAGTTTTTTGATAAGTGTTTCATTAAATTATGTCAACATTTACTTTTACAAATTGAATCTTACTTTAGATATTATCTTGCTTTTCAGCTGGATATAACAGCGTATCCCTGGGGATGATCAACTGTTGAAGCAAATTAGTTAATGTACAAATTAGTTATTTTATACGTACTGTATGTGCATGAAGAGTTTAAAAATGCATGTTACATACTAATGTTATTCAAACTACCCATCTTTGGATGGGTTTAGAGCCAAATCTTAGTCTTTATTTAGTTTTGTTTGTCCTAATCCTGTACAAGTAATCCTAATGCTAGGAGAATAAATTTGTCTTTAATAAAATTGAAAATGCTGTATTTTTGTCTGAAATGATCATGCAGTTTACACTGACCCAGCATCAGTGATATCACCCAGATGCATTGGATTATTGGATTTATGTTAAAAAATTTTGGGTATGTTTTATTTAAGACTGCCTTACAGTTTTTCTTTCAATTCAACTTTGAAATGAAAGGCATCTCCAGCAGAACTACATAAATACGTTAAAATATTTCCAATAACACCGATTCCTTGACAGCAGCACTGACGGCTCTTCCTTCTCCTTTCAGCACAACCTTTACCTTTTACACAGATTCAAATTTTCTAAATGGAGGAAAAAGGTTCAGAGCCGCTGGGTTACACGAGCCGAGAAAAGCATCGGTGTTCCTTCTGAGCACCCAAATACGAAGAACAGAGGTATATGTTTTAATTAGCCAGCAATGACGACTGAAGGTAATATGTTCTAATTAGGCAGCAATCAACACAGAAAGTATTATATGATTAAATTAGCTATTTTTGACGATTGAAGGTGCTATATGTTTTAATTAGCCAG
>NC_045749.1:3507961-3510473 GCF_008692095.1 Etheostoma spectabile | reverse complement strand
CCGAGGATATATGTTTTAATTAGCGCCGTCTCCTGTGGCCTTAAGCCCTCAGGGCTTAAACATTGTGTAGAGTGTTAATCAAACCTGCAGAAATGAGACTAATTGTTTTCATTCTGCAGTTCTCCTGTGGCATGGCAGAAATAATCCTTTCACATTGTGAATGTATTTTATTTTTTATTTTTTTTAAAGCTTCAGTAGTCAGATTTAGGTACAACTAGCGCTGGTTGGCCTACTTTCATCTGTTCCCCAGTGACCTGTGGGCTTAAGCAGGTATACACATCCATCTCAAATTACTGTAAAACTGTTGCTTCCTGTTTTTGATTTTTACAGGAACTGAACAATTATCTCTTGAAACTTTGTGGGACAGAGATCTGTCAGTTTCTCAAAATATTTGAATATATAAATATGTAATACTCTTTAATCCCTGAATGAATTAAAGTGCTCACATTATGCTTTTGGGCTTTTTCCCTTTCCTTTTTTTGTGCTATATATCTTTTTGTGCATGTAATAGGTTTACAAAGTGAAAAAGCCCAATGTCCACCCCAAAGGGGGTTACCATCTCCAACAGTACACCGCTCTATTGTAGTCCAGCCTTTACTTCTGTGACAAACGCACGTCACTTTGTAACATACTGTACGTTAAAATGCTCTCGTGGCTGCCAGTGTGGCACACCCTCAAACCAAGCTAGTTAGAGCAGAGCTTAAATGACGTTTAACCGTTACTCGGTCCAGGTCCAGGCCGTGTCCTCCATTTGGTGATGCCCACACTATACATGGACAGTATGTTAGAGCACCAGGAATACATTTCCTTCTCAGACTACATCCTTAACCATTTGTGATTTCATGCTGCATTCACGTGGCGTTAGTGCCACTTAGTTGTCTGCAGCATAAACGGTTAAATAAGATGTTGACTCTGGCAGAATCTTTTCACCAAGAGGAAAGTTTTCAGGAGACTGATGCAGTAATTATTTATGACTATATTTATGTGTGGTGCGTCATTCCTCACCTTAGCAAAAAACATCTATGTGATTGAATTATTAATGAGGCAACGGACATTCATCAAAAACTTATTGTTCCCCAGTTCTCACATGATAGCGTACATTACTTTTCACCTTTTTAAAGAATACATGTCTCTTAATTTATGTCACTGGTCAGTTGTGGCTTCACAGAATGAAATGTTACTCTCCGCAACAATGTTTGGATTGTTGGACTTGAACAGAGTGGCACGTAGAACGTGAAAATAATTAGAAACAACATGGTAGAGTCAACTCTACACCCAAACTTATGATGAACAACTGGAGCAACATGCTGCTGACACTCGCATGGGTTAGGTACTCCATCATAGCGAGCAGCATGTCTAATTTTATTGCCAAAGTTACAACACAGTTGGGGCCGTAATGCCCATGTGAACCTGATATGAAAAGCATGATTTCTGCAGTGTGTCATGGTTGCACACGAATGCCGTACAGACTTATATCAATCAAATCTTGGCAGAAGCAAAAGGAAACACGGTGTTCTCTGTGATGGATGACCTATGTTAAGCAAGTTTTTAAGTCTCGAGGAAACGATTTTCATAGTGTACGCAAAGTAGTTGAAACAACTGGCTGACAGGAAGGCAGAAAGAAATGTGTTAAAAAGAAACGATTGGATGGAAAATTTGAAGCAGTGATATTGGTTATGTAGGTTCATTTGCCTAAAACATGAACATCAACACTAGTTTGGTCCTTAAACTCCAATTTAGACATGAAAGACCTGAAGTAAAATCAGAGTGGATATCCGACATTAATTTTGTTTCACAGTACACAAGCTGTACCCAATTACCTGGTGTATATTCCAGCCTTACATGTGGACTTCGACAAAACATTTGCACACATACATACAGTATGTACAAATCCATACAGGTAGATACTTCCATCCACGGATACATGTCAACTCTTGTCTGTTTTGAGGTTTCATTAGATCAGATACTCAAGTCTCTCTGCGTTTATTTGCCACAACACATGGTTCTACTGTATAACTTTGTGCATACATTTGGTGCTGATGTGGGGTTTATGGGTTCCAGAGTCCTGGTCTCTTCATTTAAAGACACACAACACACACACACCACACACACACACACACACAACACACACACACACACACACACAACACACACACACACACACACACACAACACACACTACATACTTTACTTCACTTTATCTCCTGTCCAGCCAGTTAAATTGATTTCACCTCCACTCAGCCATATGGCGCAGTGTATGGTGTGTTGTGGCTCTGGGAGAGAAAATGGGGAAAGAAAAGAAGGGTGTCTGAGCAGGTGCAGAGTCAGACAGACAGAGAGGTGGTAAAGGACAAAGAAAAGCAGTCTTAGACAGAGAGAGATAGTAATAATGAAGAGAAAAAAAATAATTTAAGGAAAATAAAAGAAGAATGGAGTGAGACTCAGCACTGCCCCCATTACCAAAAGCAAATACCTTTTCTGATTGGATTTCTTTCAGCACCGTGTGTGTGTG
>NC_045749.1:3506556-3507951 GCF_008692095.1 Etheostoma spectabile | reverse complement strand
TGTGTGTGTGTCTTTTAGGCAGAACTTTAAAGATCTTTATTCACAAAAAGTATTCAGATCATGCCGCTGTCGCATCAAATGTTTGTTTTTAAAGGGCTTCTTCTTAAAAGTCTTACATAAGCATGAGTTCTGTTAAAGAATAAATAACTGAGCCATTTTAATTCAGGCTTCCAGTTGTAGCAGCCGATTGTTCATGGTGACCAAGTGGCTTTGTTGCGTGTCCTCGAATTGCATGAAGCACTTCAAACAGGGCATTTAGTTAAGTGAAAATTATAGTGTGCACATGTGAAAAATTATTTGGGTGCACTGCTGCAAACGACTCTTGATTTCTGACACTCATTGGCGAAGCTCAGTGAACAAAACAGTCATGTAGCAGCTTCTCATTTTTTAGCAGGCCTACCGCTCTAAATCTCTCTACAACCCTAATATCACGCCAGCACATTCGCTAAGCCATGTCCACTTTCGAGTGATCCCATCAATTCTGTAGCCTAGAAATCTGGCTAATCTGGGTAATGAAAGTTGCCCATCTCGAGGGGCGGCACCAAGCGTACATTTGAAAATTCACTGCACGCAATTGGATAACACTGCGACCAATCACAACAACACACGGGGTGTAGTATCCAGAGCCCCATACGCCTAGTTACCAGCGGAGCAAACTGTCATCTGTTTAGCTCGCCTCTGGCCCGCCTATATCAGATACACCGATGTGATTGGTGCAGCTCGGCTACAAGGGTGTAGTTAATGAGCAGCATTACTCCATGCTAGAATAACTCGCTGAGCAAATTTAAATTGTGCTCTTGCAAAAACTCTTGATTTCCAGGGTATCAATTCTGTAGGATTTGATTTAAATCCCTCTCATAACTATACCCCGTCCACATATTCACTCAGGCATGCTGTACATCACACTATTGAAGCTAAAGACCCTCTCCATTCCATTTCACTGAGACTTTAAGAAGGTGAAATTAAAGCTGCCTCACTATGAGCTGTAAGCTCTTGCTGCCTGTTCCTATGTTTCATTCATATTTTCCCTCTATGCCTGGCTTAAGCATGTTTTTGGAATTGTACACTCTTCACAAAATGTCAGTATGTAATATGCATACGGCCCGTCTCTACTTCAGAGCTCTCTGGTCTTTATTTTTATGCCTGTTAGTTTGAGATGTTTCCATATTATTACAGCATGTTGACAGCGAAGGCCTCAATGCGCGTTCAAATTGGCCGAGTTAATTAACATCAATGTTCCCTGAAGAAATGCCAGGAAACCATAGCATTGGCCAGACAATAAGTGCATTACCTTTACAGTAACACAAACCCATTGTTCACTGTCAGGTCTGGAGACACTGTTGTGTTGCAAGACATGACACTGCAAAATAATACTTATACTGATAGGAATACCAG
>NC_045749.1:3490956-3506546 GCF_008692095.1 Etheostoma spectabile | reverse complement strand
AATGGTGACAATTTGGATTAAAAAAAGACAACAGATGTCCTCTTTTTAATTAGCAGCGGACATAAATGATGACAAATGACTTGTGGTTGTGGTATTATCCGTGTCAGCCAACCCTGTTGCTCTGTTCAGGGTGTAATAGCAGGGGATAATAGCTTCTCAATTATTCATATTGCCCCTGCGCTCTATGGAGAATACTGTCACACAGCCACTATATGTCTTGATCTAATTAGCCAGAGGAGTAACAGAGCGGGAGAATGAGAAAGAAGAGGGGATAGAGGGATGAAAAGGAGAACAGCAGGGGTGAGAGAGAGAGAGAAAGAGATGGAGAAAAGAGGGGTGAAACAGGGATGGGAGGATAAGTGTGGAAGTTGTGTTTTGCCTGGAAGCTTTGTAAACACTCTTCAAACAGTGTTTGTTGTTGAATACTTCCTGAGTCGACGGAACTATCTGTGCATGACTTCCATATTATGTGCTTTGTGTGTGTAAATCTGCAATATTCATATATAGGCTATGTCTCTGGTGAATTGTAAGGTAACTCCATCATGTTAAAAGCAGATGTTTTTGTTTGCCTGCTTCTCCTACTACTGTAGCTCTTGTGTCAGTTAATCCAATAGTTCTATCACATTGGTAATCGGCCCATATTACTCATTTCCTGATTTATTTGTATCGGCATTTATAATGGCCGATTTAAAAAAAAATATATAAAAATAAAATCCGAACTTTAATATATTTTGATGCTCTGTTGTGACAATAAAACAAATTAGTTCAGTGTCATGTCTGGAGACGGACACTGTTGTGTTGCAAGACATGACACAGCAAAACAATACTTCTAGTGATAGTGATAGGAATACCAGTGCTGCTAATGGTGACAATTTGGATTAAAAAAAGACAACATGAAAGCATGTGCTCACACGGAGCTGACAGGCACACTTTTTCAGCTTTGAATTACGGTACAAAGCGCTAAAAACCACAACCTTGCCGTCCTTTATTGGCTTAGAATTATGGCAACAATCGCTAAACACACGATCCTCTCTTGCCGATTCACAGCCCCTTGGCTTAAAATAACTCGCCTCTGAACCGCTGAACACACTGCAAGTTGTAAACAGCTGTGGCCCGCTTGCCAGGTGGTAACGTTAGCAGTTAGCAGGGTTACGGGGGTTAGCATCACGGGGTAAGCCAGGACCAGTCGGGATCACTTTACTGGCTCTGTCTCAATTTGTTTTTACAAGTAACCAACTCGGGTACTCTAGCTATATACTTCAATATGAGTACACAAATGTTGAAATGTCATAAAATACCAATACCAGCCTGACTC
Organism: Etheostoma spectabile; assembly: GCF_008692095.1. Taxonomy (NCBI): domain Eukaryota; kingdom Metazoa; phylum Chordata; class Actinopteri; order Perciformes; family Percidae; genus Etheostoma; species Etheostoma spectabile. The sequence continues at coordinate 3,505,231 of NC_045749.1, read as the reverse complement.
TGGAAGACATCGCAGAGACACAAGCATGAATCAAGACTTACAGCATTGTATACATAAGAAAATAAGGGGAAATGAGAAAGCAGACAAATATAGCAGTAGCTATACACTGTGGTGTCGGTGTGCGCTGATGGCAGTGACTGCTTTGAAAACAAAGAAAGGATAAGAAAAATGGAAACAGGATTATTAAAATGCACACAGGAGGTATTGGACAGGCAGAGATTTGACAGGAAGCTACACTCCAAAAAATAAAACTTTATGTTAAAGAAAGGAAAGAGCTAAAAAGAGCGGCACTGCACAGCCTCCCTCTGCATTGCTGAGAGATGAAATGAAATCCAGAGATCTTAATTGTCAGTCATACTGCAGTATACATTAGTGTTTCCCTTTTGAATTATTTTTATGCATTTGTTTTTTTTTTGCGTTTACGGCAAAGCCCCAAAAAGCCAGCTAAATCAAGTGAACAGCTACATTAGGCTCACTGATTTCTATTCTTTTCTATTCTATTGTATTCTATTCTATCCCAAGCCCTCAGTCCCTGCTGATAAATGAAGAAGCCAGTCAGGTTATGCTAATTGATGTCTCCTCCTTTGCTTCCTTCCTCTTTTCTCCAAAGTTCAATTACACTCATCCACTGCCATCCATCACTGGAATGAAGCTGGCTGTGGGGCTAAATTAAATGTGCCAATTTCAATTAGCCAGCGTGAGGCAGTGCAGGGGACAGAGGTGACTGGTGGAAATTGGTTAGTGGAGGGGGATTCAAAAATAGGGATGGCGGTGGGAGGGGGATTGGTAGCGCGCTCTGGTGTTTTTGGGAAGCTGAACTGCTCTGGAAAACAACACTGCTCTTTTCATTCGTACGGTTTTATTCCAGCTGTTTACACTAAAAAGTGTAATGTGAAAATGTTGATGCTCTACAAATGTAGCTCAGCGTAAATTCTTTCAGGAAGACCTAACTTTTAATCGAGGCACTTTAAATAAATTCAGCTGTTATCTAAATAAATGTACATTTTTATCATGCTGTGCATAACTGTCGCATATCTGCAACTAGTTTCTCCTGATTGAAATGTATTTCAGCGTAAATTCTTTCAGCCAGACCTAACTCTTTAACATAAATTGAATCAGCTGTTGGAGGCGTTCGCCTTCTTGTTAACCCAATCTGAATCATTCAGCAAAATGCAAGGGTTAATCAGTCACAACCCTGTTTTTAAAAATTGATTCCCCTTTGCTATTCAGCTGTCATTGTAGGCAACGAGTGCAACCCCCCGCCTCCCCTTCTTTTTTATTTTTTATTCTATATTAGATTTAGTTAAACATTTTAATTGTATTATTTTATGGATTTTTAGTTTTAATTCTATTAATAAGTCTGAGTTCTTCAGGCACTGGGAGTTTAACTTCCAGAAGCCTCTGGTTTCTGAGGACCCAGAGGATAAAACGCTGTGGACTAGGAGATGATCAGAGAATTCATTCAGGACTGTCCCATACTGAAGGACTTTAAAGTGTTTGGAGACATATATTCTGTCTATTCGGGTCTTTGTCTTCTGGTCGAACCGAGTAAACTGGACCCCGACAGGATGAATACAACGACACACATCTAATAATTCAGCTTCTTCACAAATGTCTTTTAAAAGCTTCCCTTCAGATAGCAATTTATAATTGTTGGGACTAACTATAGCATCTTTATTGGTAACTGTATTAAAATCACCACATAGAATAAGTTTATATCCAACAGTTAAAAGCTCTCTAAGTAATTTAAATAATTGAGTTTTTCTAACTCTGTCCGGAGCAGTATACACGTTGATAACACGATATTTTTCACCTCTGTAATAAAAATCAATCATGAGTAGTCTACCTGGTATTATATCTCTTCTACGTATTACAACAACCCCCCGCCTCCCCTTCCATCTCCAGTCATCTACTTCAGCTGACCGTTCTAATTTGGATATTTGCAAACATGTCTCTCCTGATTGAAATGTCTTATGAGCTGATTTTTTTTTAGTGTCTCTTTACATCGTGGGATAGATCATGATATCACATCAGAGCAAAGCTACCCCCATGCACTGTTTCGTTGATTTTTTTTTTAAAGTAAAATAACCAATGCTTTAAAAGATGAACATACCATGAATGAAAATAATTTGAGTGCAATAATATGATTTCAATATTAAAACTAGTCAGCAATTGCCAAAAACACTGCATACAACATAAAATACTATTGACAATATTATACCCTGCGATATTACGTGAAGGCCTGTACAGCTTTGTGTGTGATCTGCTGTAAACAAAGGTAAACAATTTGACAGCAGCCATTGCAATATATCATGCAGGTGACAGTGGACCTGTTGTATTTAAGTCACCTGAGCTCAAATAAATGGCAAAATATGAAAGGGGGCTTTCCTCAATGTCACAAATCTTTACAACACACTTGTAGAAGCACCATGCAACAAATGAAGTGATGAGGAAACCGACATGTTGGAAGGAGAGAATGAGCGTGACAAAACCCCTGACACGCCAGCCTAGCAGAACTGAGAGAAAATGATTGTGGAATTTATAGTGGTGGATGACCAACTCCTTTCCATGAGGTTTCCACGCTTAAACATCTCAAACCTCACTGCATGATGCCAAACCAACATGAAATAGCTGTCCCACATCTATGCACGCTTCTGAATTCTTCTCTATGTGCATGTTGCTGTGGGGGTGTTAAAAGCTGACATATGGAGCACAAACGTGTCCTGTCATCAAGTTTCACACAACCTAATGAACACCAATAGTGTGGAATTGCAGAAAGGAGCGCTAAAGCCAAACTGATTGTCTTGCGCATTGAGGAGATGCGTGGCAGAGTTGAAGAGTAAAGTTCATGTCAGATGACAATACTTGGAAACTGTTATTAATAGAAAATAATAATGCCATTTCAGGGGTTGGGTGACCAGAATAAGTGTAATAATTGTGTAATTAACCCTATTTACATGATGAAATAAACTTGTTGGTAATAAGGGTATTGAAACACTGTTATTTATATTAATAATGGAGGTTAAAAAAGTTAATACGATTAATCCCTTAAGATTATGCCGGGTAAAAACCAGTCCAGCCTTACCAACAACTCACCGCTCCCAAACCTGATAATATATTCTTCACACAAGTTGAAAGGTGGGCCATCGTACCATAGATACTATCCCAGCATAAAATGAAACTGCCTTCACTTCGGCTTTAAGCGTGTTGTCAAAGCAGCTTGTTTAATAAGCAACAAGCCAAAGACGTTTCTTTGTTACCTGCTTGTTATTAAAGCTGCAGCGGCGTGACGACAACGATCAGAGGAGTTTCTTTGTGTTGCTGTTCAAGCGGCTCTCACATGATAACTAGAACTCTCTGGGCATCAGACAGGAACGGCTGATAAATAATCTCCTCTTTACTGAGGACTGGCAGGCAGCAGGGTGGAGCAGAAATAATAATTTCCCCCCTTTTCTCCCAGTATCCGCAGCAACGGACCTGGTTTTAGCCATAACCCCCTCCTCCCTCCCTCAGGCTGAAACAGGCTGATACTTTACAGAGAAGTGATTTCAAACTTTTAAACGGTTTCTCTCTGACTTGTATATCCTCTAATTGTTATTCATAGCTCTGTCAGGAGAGGAGGAGGAGAGGGAGGAGAGAGAATGAGAAGAGGACAGGGGAAAATGTTGAGGACAGACGATGGAGGAGAGGAGAAGAAAAGAGGGCAGATGGGCGCACAGAAGAGACAAAATAAGAGGATAAAATGAGAAGAGAAGGAATGAAAATGGACGGTCTCAGATGGTGAGGAGAAGGCATAAAGGAAGAGGGAAAATACGGAAAAAAGGAAGTAACAGGCTAAAGACAAAAAAGACAAAAAGAAAATGTGGTTAATTCATAACCTCTTCATATATTGCAAATATAACTCTCAAAATAAGGACCTCCGTACAAACAAAGCGCCAGACAGTTAGGAGCTGCTGAGTTTGATGGTTAATATTTCCTATCTGTTAAACTTTATTCAAATCCTGCAGGTGTTACCAACTCCCTTGAGACTAGGGTCTCTTTTAGAAAAAGAAAAATTACCAGTTGGGGCGTTTTAACAAATCATGACAAAGTAATAAGCCTTTACGTATCATAAAACCTAAACTTGATCTGGAAACTAACCTAACTCTCTGTCAAGTGTACATTTACTGGAAGTGTTTTCTTAGGTTTTCAACCCTGCCCATATCTTCTCTATTTCACACTGAGGCCCTCATGTACGTACATTTGCAAACGTAACGTTATAAGCGCCACGGCCAACCCGCAGAGAGCGAACGCTGTGATACTTAAGCTTACGTCGTATTTACCAGACCTCCAGTTCATCTGCTAATCAGCGCCTTTCTCTGTCCACTCTGCCGTAAATTGCGCTGTATCAAAGCGTCAGGTACTTTTGCTACGATACGGCTGAGTGCAGACTGCGATATTCCCTCTGCTGATGCTGGGACTGTTTGAAATGATTCAGTGTATTCTTTGATTTCTTCCAGTAACTGTAATATTGCATGGCTGCTTAATCTGTAACGCTTAATGATTGAACTGATAAAGTGTGATTCTTGTGGCAGAAATCCTTTCAGCTCGTCTCCTTGACCTATGTGTTTGTCTTGCTTGGATTACTGCTGCCATATTCAAGCTGGTTTACACCTGCTTTCAAGAGGCGGACAATTTTCACCATAAAATAGAGGCCTGCTGTCACAGGAGTTTTTTTTTTTTTTTTTTTTAACATAACACAGAATACATAATTAGGCACACTTCATGATTCCCCTCCCATCTCTTTATGGAAAACTCCCACTTTCCCCTTGACCTTCCTGTGAATGCATATGCATGACACGGAAAAGCATTATTTGCCATTTTCAGGTCCCACGACGAGCAGTTTGCGGGTTTACCTCAGTGAGGCATGTTTGTACATACCTCGCCATGCTTTTATGTGCACGTTGTGAAACAAATACGCCTGAAGTGGGTGCAAAAGCGTTGGTACATGAGGCCTCGAGTCTCAGCATGGCAGCAACCCTGACTGGGATGACTAACCGCCAAAGAGGAAGAAGTACTTTTAATATATATCCTGGTCATTGTGAACACTAGAAATGGAACTGTCAAATTAATGACAAGTTATCTGGGAATTTACACAAACTCCTTGACTTTTTCACTTATCAAAACTGTCCATTTTATTATCAAAACCACACAAAATATAGTTTTTATAGACACAATAATGCCCTTAAATCACATATGAACCACAAATGCATTCATGTCTCCATCATGAAATGCCCAGTTCATTGTTTATTCTGCTACCAAACGACCAAAACCATTGACCAAGTGGAAACTCGGACAAGGAACTGTTTTTATAGAGAATGGTATCTGTTAGCCTGCTAGCAGTGGTGAGGACGTAAATGGGATTATGTTCGTGATTGAACCTCATTTCAAACAGCTTGATGTGAAATTAAACTCATCAAGGAATTTGAACTAACAGCACTCCACCATTGACTGTTTACATATACATACTGTACATGCATTTACATTGCACAGTATTCTAACTAAGTGGTTTACATGGCTAAGGAAAGTGAGTATTTCACTAATATTCCCATTTACATGCAAGGATTTTTTTCCCCAAACTTTACCAGGGATGGAGGTCAACCAACTTGTTGAGAAAGGGGGAAAGAGATGCTGAAGATGTGCAGGAATTTGTCACAGGTTGGACTCAAACCCTAGATCTCTGCGTCGAGGCATAAACCTCCACGTACATGTGCGCCTGCTCTACCCACTGAGCCAACCTGGCCACAATGGCTGTTTTTTATGTTTGTCATATTTTCTACTGCAATACCCATATACCACAAATTAGATAGTATAATGTATTTAATATGTTAAAGTATTTAACATTTTTTCATGTTTGTCTCCTCTGATTAAACCAGAAGGAAAAGTAAATATCTGGGACATATTTAGGGAAAACAACAATAAACTTTGTTGAATTTTTGAATTTTCTGACACATGTTTAAATTTGAATATGATGATTGGATTTGCCTGAATCTTAACCCCGTGAATGAAAAACAAATCATAACCAGATGACTTATTAATGCGAGGGGATACATCGGGCAGTCCCATGTGTTGTTACCCCATTCTTAACATGGTTTTTATTCATTGTAGAGTTTTATCTGACAAATCATTTAGCAATGCCTTAACTGCAGTTACTGTGTGCCTGAAGCTTCAATTACGCAGCTCACTATAACCTGTCATACCCAACCCTCCAGAGACATCACCATGTGCTCGGTTAATCCCTCCACATAAAGGAAAAAGGGTCTTTCCTTTTTATTGCATGCACATGAAGTGTACAGTGAGGAGAAAAACTGTAAAGAGACATAAAGATAATTCTTAATGTTACCTTTTGGTCCTAAGGCGTGAACCCTAAGCCAGTAAAACACATTATTAAAATTGTTTTGTTCTGCACAGAGCCACATCAAAATATGACTTGAGTGCAGAGCATGCCATGAGGCACGACTAATGAATTTCAAGCAGCAAAATAAAAAACGGTTCTGGTTAGATGGAAAGTCCCATATTGGTAGATACTGAGGGAGAAAATATTTCTTCATTTGTTCATAATAGATTGCTCATTTCAATTCTATCCAAATTGGCTGTAAGTAATTATTTCATTGTTATGCATTAACTCAGTGGAAAATCATGTCTGTGAGAGATTAAAAAAAAAGAAAAGAAACCTTCAAATTACTGTGAAACTGAAATAAAAAGTGCACATTTAACCTAATTAATCTCCAAACAAGTCAGCCTAATGTTTTGAGTGAAGGTTTTCTGGCAGTTATGTATGAAATTAGTTATTTAATAATTTTCCCACACACCATAAACAGAGATGAAACCAAAACTGAAAACCAAGGGCATACAGGGAAGACGTTACAGCGGTCCCATCGTGTGTGGGTTGTTAGAAAAAAGCATGAATTAACACCATCAGAAATCAAATACTCATTTAGGTATTTTCAACAAGACCATATGTAGGATACAGGTACATGTCCTTGTAAATAAATCCGTTTATGGCTTCATTTATTGCTTTCAGCTGGGAGCAAGGTTTGTGGTACCACCAGTATTTTATACTGTATCATACATTGCATTTTGCGGACTGTGATGGGGATGTACCGATTTCAGGCAGCAGTGGACATAAAAGAATCTAACGAAGCCCCGGAGGTGACGTGTGGGTGGGTGGATGTTGCTACAACACAAACTAGCTAGGTTAACTAGCTAACTAACTAACTAGGTTAGCCTTATTGTTTGTGGGATTTGCAAGATCTTACTAATAAAACTTGATATCTCGCAAAACAAAGTCAAGATTTTGCTAAAGGGTTTGTCCCCAGTACATGGTTTTTTGTTACTTTTTCATTTTTTTTTCCTCATTTTTCCCCCCCTCCATGTCACCTCCGGGGCTCCGTAATTCTGGGATTTCTATCTCTATTTTCCCAGTGGATAGCTTGATATTGGTATGTGATTGGAGAACGTACGGTAGCTACCAGCAGAGGCGCAGTCACAGGACCGCAAATAATAATTGGAAACTTAATTTCTTGACAGCCATTTTTGACCAGTTTGTCAATGTAATTACAGTATTGTCTGTTAACCTTTGCATCGCTACTTGGCTTTATACACCTGGGCGGACCACCTAAGTGTAGCCTAGTTCCTGCTTACAGTACAACTCTATTTTGGGGTAACACTGACACCCCCAGGGTATTATAATCCAACCTTACTGACCATCTCATCATAGGGCTATACAGTAATACGGGGGCAGGAAAGAGCACCAACAGTTGTTAGAGTTGTGGCTCTTTTACTGTACTGTTTGTGTTGTGGTGTGCTGTGTCCCTGGTTTGCCATAAACCTCCCACAGTAAATTATTATACCATCTGGAAGATGGATTGAAATTACCGTGTGTGCACGGGCAAAACCAAATTACCAGTTTCCCCGGGTAATACTAATAACCAGGGAGGGCTTCAGCCTGCGTTTATGTGTAACCATTAGAAGTAAACCAACTCCGTTGTCTAGAGGTGAAGTTAAAGTTATGAGGGCAGGTCTAAAGACTTTGAAGCATCACGAAAAAAAAATAGAAACACTTCATGGTGCTGGATACAAAATGAAGGAGGAATGCACAATAAATAATCTGAAAAGTTGGAAACAAAAGGGCCAATAATGATACCACTTCTTTCTTTCTGCGTGGCTGGCTGGTTGTCACCCTATTCTTTAATCTGTTTAGGGTCTAATTGTGAGTAATGGCGCTATTGGCTGATATGGCTTGTAGCTCAGCCAGCCCCTCTGTGCCCACACTGCATATCCAACCCATCTGTGAGCTACACACAGCCACAGCAGAGTCAATACACACACCAAAACAACTGTCATGCCAAGAAACACCAACCCAGAAACAAAGAGCTCATGCACACATATCACTGCAGCAATCTCACACTCACACGTCACAGCAACCGCCAGCTTTAGCGCAATGGCTAACCAGCAAAGAGAATTCATAACACACAGAATTAGCTTTAGATTTGCAATGAAAGATCAGTTCATTAAAAATGCATTAAATATGAGCGGGTTCAGTTGATGCTAAATGGAAGAAGGGGGGACGAGATTAATCTAGACGGTCTCTTCTCTCTGTCCCCTCTTTTCTATTCTCTTATCCTCTTCTCTACTGCTTTTTTCTGCCTTTTTAGCGCCTGCAGTGCCACATCTCAAATGGGTGTAATATCTTCTCTTATGTCAGAATCAGTGTTGCATGCAACCATGATGGTGCAGAAAAGCTCTTCCAGCCTGTCCATCCACTGGAGATGATTATTTGGGCCCAGTTGTTAATCAAATCGGTTTGTGTGCCAATCAGTCATGCACTAGAGTTGCATATCTGACACATCAGATAACAGATTTTTGGCTTACCCAATCAGAGTTTTGAATCAGGCAAATCAAACGTCAGAGGTCCAATTGTTCCAGACAGATGAAAGATGCAGATTGTTTGTCTGGTTTAATATTTCTGAGATAGGAGTCTGGCTCCAGCCTCATTTATTGCACCTTTGCATTTTAACATGCTGATTTACCAGGTGACACTGGCTACAGACACTATTTTCAGTGTATTGCTCTAAATTGCAGAGATCATTGCGCTGTGTCATCACTTGGCCAAAACTTGTTTTGGCTGAATGTGCTCTCGTCTGTGTCTGTGCTGCTGTTCTCCGCACTCCCTTCCATCATGGCAGCCGTGCTTCCAGACTACAGCACCAAGACATTGTTATCACAATGCAAACCAGAGTTCTTCCATCTATGGTTTTGGGAAATCCAATAACAATATGAGCGAAAAACAATTTTTGTGGTTACAGACCTGTCACCTAATGCATGCCGGTATGATGGGATGATAGAAGCCACACTGAATGGAGAAGAGTAACTGCAGGCTAGAGAACCGGCAGTTGTTTCCTGAGGAGAAAGGAAGGCAATTTGTGTGCTGGATTGTGAGACAGAAGAGAGGAACATGAGACAAGTTCTTTGCACACCTATTCTTATCTTTGTGCAGGCGCCAGTGGGAGACAATGAGGTCATAGCCGTGCACAAGGTAAACTCCTGCATGCGGAGCAATAATCTGACACATGCAGGCACAAGTAACTGGTCCAATCTTCCACATATCAAAACTAATTTACAAACATACACAAGCATGATGTAATATTGAAATGTCACCACTGTCATATCCAGCCCAGTCTCATAACATTTCGGGAAATGGTCACGTTATTTAATCTATTAATTTCTGTATGTTAATAGTTATTTTCCTCTGTTGATTACGAATTTTGAAGTATTGTATTTCACTGGGAAGCCTATTTCATGACCACAGAACGATTACGGTAGCGAGTAGTATTGAAAAGCCAAAAATCCTTGCAGGGAGGTTGGTTGGGGTGGTGTATGGGTCAAACAACAAAGGACTTTTACCCCGGAGAGCGGGGATCGGATTATTCTCTTCCTAACCACAACCATCCGGTTTTTGTAGCATTTCATTTCCCCGTTGTTGGGTGCCACAGTTGTCGCCACAGAGCCATCGGATCGTGTCCCTGCGCCCGGGGTTCTCACATCCCGCGTGTGGCGGTCCGTCCCGGTGTTGTAAATAAGCTTAAACCGGATCCTGCATGGGCTTTCCTCCATATAAATACTTTTGATGGGCTAACTCTTTCCTAAATCAGCCGGGAGGCATAAACAGAAGCATTGCAAAAAAAAAAAAAAAATGTAAGCTGAGATTCAAAGATGATTCTGTAGGCAGAATAAGACTTCTAACTCAAATGCATCCTGGCTGAAGGTGTCAGTGGACGCCAGTCAAAGTGCTTGTTGGATGGTTGAACAGTGTCTAAACGTCTCACCATCTTATTTTTCTTATTCTTAACACACTATTTATGTGACTTGTTGTGTGTACAATCGAGTGCAGCAGCACTATAAATGCCCTCCGGGAGGGTCTGTCTGAGATTATTGTGTCTAAGCTCTCTCCATGACGGCAGGCTTACCAACCCACCTTTAAGTTTGGCCGGGCGTTGACACCAGAGGAGGATTAGGAGGACCAGAGGAGACGAGGAGTAGGGGAGGTAGCCTCTCCCACTGGATCCCACAAAGACTTGTTTTACTGTCTTGGACTGGTGGCTCTGCTGCAAAGCAGTGTGGGGGATCAGGGAAAGGGAGATGATGATTATGGAAATGAGCAAGCTCTCTTTCTGAAAGATTAAACAGGCCTCTGATTGCTTTTACATAACCTTCACTCACTGAGACGCAGGCTCGCTCCTTCCCTCGCTCCCTAACTTTCAGACACACACACAGACATACATGAAGTGTGGTTGGTTTTTCTCATTGCTTTTTCTGTTGTATCTTCTGTATTAAAGTTAGTCGGTACCTGAAACTGGTGATTTAACGTCACCGCTCATTTTACACACAGTTTAACAACAAAACAAAACGTTAAGTGAACATTACTGGCTACGTTTTTCATGTTGGTTTTGAGCGGTACGCACCCCCACTAACCTGGAAAACTGTTAAAACAGTAGCTAACGTTAATACAGTGTGTCGGAGAAATACGTCTCCTGCAGTAGGGAGGCAGCGTTCGCTAACGTTAGCTTCTTGTCTCATCGGGGGTCTGATAAACCGTAAATTCATCAAATTGAGTGTCCAAAATGCTATTTTCAAATAAATTGTAGCTGCGTGAGTGCAGATTTCATGTCACAGCTTTTGTTGCCGTTTGTCACTTAGCCTAGGATTGAGTAGCACTCCCACTGTTACTTGGTTGCCATGACTTTGCGAGTGATGATTAGTCCTGTCACTGTTCCAGGTGCTCACCCTCAAAGGGGAGAGAGAGTGGATGACCGGTCCTTTGAGTTCAGTAGAGCAGACGGCTCTGCAGAGTCGCGTAATTACGACTTTATAACTTTTCATAAACAGCTGAAGGAGCGGCGGTGTACATAGTGGAAACCCTGTTGCGTCTACCCTATACCATGTTGCCAGACATTTTACCGTGGCGGGCCGCCATCAACATAGAGGAAACACTGCTCTCTTTAACCACTCATTTATGTTCAGCTTCAGACACACCAACAAAATGCCACCATACATGCAAGTCCAGAGAGCTGCAGTTTGATTCATCAGACCTCGGAAGTCAAAACCTCTCCTCCAGAGAGCCTGTTGTCGCTCATTATGTTTTGGTATATGTATGCGTGGGGTTGTGTGTGACTGTGGAAAGTTAAGTTGACAGTGTGACGTATTGACCCCCGTATTTTGTAACTATGAAGAAAATGACAATATAAAAGATTATTGTCACAAACGGGCACGGGTTATTTTTTCACATAAAGCAATCACAACATTAGGTTATTTTATGGATGGACATAAAGAAAAGGAGGAGCAGAAGAAGAGAGGAGCTTGATAAATGAACGGAGAACAGAATACGGCCATTTTCTTACATTTTTTGACTCAATATTTTGACATTTATGATTTCCCTCCTTACTGCACCATTTGGTGAGTTATTTTAAAAAACAGTTCTGCCGATGGGCTTGGATGCCAGTTTTTCCATAATTATTTGGGGACCCATTTAATGTTCCCGTGACACAGCTTTGAGCATCAACCAAGATTTTGACACATAATAGTCCAGCTGGTGGCTTCAAACAGCGCTTAGCTTTTATCTCAACTAATTGCCAACACAACCTTCAATTTCTTTGAAATTGTGTGAAACCTCCCCTTTTTGTCAGATTTCCCCAGGACCTGCAGCAGGTGCACCACACAGCTGAGATTTAGCCGCTGCAGTAGATGGGCCAGAGTTGGCTGCTGTGTTCTTGATGATTAAAAAGTTTTCCACCTGAGGGCAAGCCTGACAGTGTCAGCAGTCAACATTATTGTCACCAAACAGTTTTGTGTTTCAACTTCAGCAAATTTATTCAAACAACCAGAATTGCTTTTAAAGATGTTACGTACTGTTTTAGTTTTTTTGGTTTGCAATTGTAACTGGAATATGCAGGTGTGTTTTGGGATCTTAGCTACTAACTGCGCTGTTTGTAATTTTCCTTAAAATGTCGCCACAGACCCCAGTTTCTAATGCTGCGCATGCAAGGACCGTCATTAGTGGGTTATACTGTGTAGGCTTCACCATTGTGTTACCTCATTTGGACATGGAAAGTGACTTATTTAAATGAAAACCTTCGAGATTAATACTTTAAAGAATGTCTGGTCACATTTTCCTGTGACTTGCAGCAAAGGTCCACCGGCTGGGAATCAAACTGTAGACATTGATGTATGCATCTTAACCATAGGCTGACGGGGCGTCCCTGTCATGCATTATTAGTTTTGTCTTCCAAACATTTTCAGGTCACAGCTGGCGCCATCTTTGTTGTACACATTTACCATGGTTACATGGGTTGTCTATCAAGAGGTTAGCAGAGAAGTACGGCTTACTTGTTCACACACACAGTGTCCATGTCAATCTGCTCTAAAGTAATACAGCAGACTGACTCTCCTCAGTGAATCCAGTCGTCATTACTAACTCCTGCTGTTTTAACAGAGCTGCCCTCTTTGCCGTGCCTGCTCACCTAGCCTAGCAATAGCATTACCACAGCTATCTGTCCTCTCCACTGCAGTGCAGCTGATCATTAAGAATCTGATTCACTAACTTGTTCATTGAAATACTGTTCATTGTCTGGGTGTGGCTATGAAGAAGAAGCTAATAATCTCGGATAATGTAGTGATATTTCTTTGGCAATCGTCTAGATCAGGACTGTTCAATTACAAATTCAACTGGGACAGATTTAGACCGATGTAGATGGGCCAGACATTTTCATCAGCCTATTTAGGCATTGAAGAGAAACACGCCACTTTGTGCTGGCCGTTGGGCTGTTGATTAAACTACAGGCTGTAGTTCTGCAGAAGCAAGAGAAAGACGGTGCCATTATGTGCCACGCTGCCTTATCTTATTAGGCATTAACCCTTATGTATAATATAATATTGTAAGAGCTTGTGTTTTTTTGGATTAAGTCAGTCTTTGACCACTTCCTCATTTCACCATCAGTCCAATGCCTGTTGGATTGGAGTGCTGAAAGATCCGTCTATGTGCCAAACCGAAAGACCGTTGAAGAAGATAACTTGCTAAATGTGGGAAAAGCTGACTGCTTAATAGGGGTGCGGGGGAAAAATCAAATACTGAACACAGACGCCAAGTATCGATCTTTTATTATACATGTGTTGGTCAGTTTGTCTGCTTGACAATCCCATTTTGCAGCGTGAAAATTAAAGTGAGATGACTAAACCGAGAAATTTATCTTTTTGGATAAAACGGATATCGACAGTTTTCATTTTGGGGACATAATTTGAAATTGGGAAACATTTTAACTTGGAAAAAGATAATGAATAAACACCAGAATGTTGCAGTGTGTTTAAAATCACAATGCTATTGTGACAAGTATCGTGATATCGTATTGTGAGGCCTCCCACCCCTTCTCCTTAAATAACTAACCTTCCATTTTACCAATCAACTTATTTACTGACTGTCTGATGGGTTAATTTGCTGTGGAAGCGGCTGCTTGCTGCGTTTCCGTTTGCAGTTTATTCAAGGACATTCAGCTGATACAAAAACACATTCTCCTTCCATCTAACCAACTTACAGACTCACTGGCAAAATGGATGAATAACTACATTACTGACTGGCTGGCTGACTGTCTGGTTAATTAACTTACTGTCTGTTTGTAGCGCACCCAAGGACATACATCCAGCTTGTACACAATCTATTTCTCACACACACACACACACACAC
>NC_045749.1:3489984-3490946 GCF_008692095.1 Etheostoma spectabile | reverse complement strand
ACACACACACACACACACACAGACATCTCTCCTCTCTGGAGTGACGGGGAGAATATTTCCCTGTTTACTCAAGTGCCACTTCATGATTAAAAACTAATCGGGCTTTAGCCAGCCTGGGATCCCCCTACACACTGACACAGAATGAACTGTAATTATCTTAACATGGGAGTGGGGCACGAGAGGCAGAGAGACATGGACGGGGAGAGAGGAGAGATGAAAGTAAAACGACAAGAGGGGAAGGTGAGGAGTCAGGTGGAAAATGGAAAAGAAACCGCAGGAGTGGTGTCAGATACAGATAGATTATGAAAAAATGAGAGAGAGGTACAGAAAGAGATGAGAGACATGCAGCTGCCTTAAAAGCCTGTTGGCCTTGGTGATTGTGCATTGCTGTAATATAACATTAGCACAGGTGAGATTGCAGCCTTCTGTTTGGTCAAGCTACAAATTGTGACTCAACATAAATAAAACAAGTTTCCGTCCGATATTTGTGTACTTTATTGGTCCCTGGCTGAAACTAAATCTAATTCTGTAGGCCTCAAGTTCAGCTAGAAAGTTTAAATGTAGAAAGGAGAGAAAAGTACCACTTCAAATGACTTATTTTCTAACTTTGCCTTATCTCAAGCTGCTGAATCATGCTTTTTTCTCTTTCTTGTGCAATGCTCAAGTGCACAAGGGCTGCTGCATGGAAGCAAGAACAACACAGTCGGTGTTGAGCTTCAACTCATAATGGCAATTATTCCTCCTAGGGGAAGTGATTTGTCATATTGTCGTTTTCATTACACTTGGAAAATTGACAATTAAGCTTGTGCAATTCAGTAGTAGGGATCAGGAATAGATTTTCACATGTTTCTGTGAAAGGTGAGACTAATCAGATGTGTTAAAGTTGTCACAGTATCATTGTCTATAGATTATTGAAGATTGTCTATACAGGTACACAGAAATCGGAGAGGGGGGGGGGGGGG
>NC_045749.1:3484071-3489974 GCF_008692095.1 Etheostoma spectabile | reverse complement strand
AAACGGGAAAACTAATATCAAATAGGTGGGGGCCGGTATGATAACCTTCAGGAAATTGATGTTTGTATACTTCAGCCTTAAAATGTATACTTTTAAGGCTGATTTTAATTGTTTTTAAATGTCTGGGTAAAAAAACCCACCATTTTCCATCGACCACAATGTATTTTTTATTTTATTTTATTTTTTTACTTTTTCAGGCCTTTATTTCCATAGGACAGATTAAGACATGAAAGGGGGGAGAGAGGGGGAATGACATGCAGCAAAGGGGCGCAGGTCTTAGTCGAACCCGCTGCGTCGAGGAGTAAACCTCGGTATATGTGCGCCTGCTCTACCAACTGAGCTAACTTGGCCACAAATGTATTTTATTTTGAAACACACTGCACACTGGCAGGGAGAGGGATTTCTAAACTGGACTTTCTGTCCTTGATCATTCATAAAAAAACATCTCATAGTTTAGGAACGGTATGACAGAAAATGTTAGGGGTTTTGAAACCGTGACTTTTTCAAACCACATATACCTTAAACGGTGACCGTGAACCTTGCCCATTATGACCTCATAAAGGGAGGATTCCAGATCGGCCCATCTGACCTTTCATTTTGTCGCAGGATACCCAGGGCTCAGGCAGGCTGGGGGAACTCAAATTGATGTTAAAAAACCTCAAAGTGAAGTTTTCATGTCATGAGACCTTTTTTGAGAGTAAATCAGTTTAGGGGGTCTTTTACATTTGTGAGCTGTCAATCAAACCTTGATGTGGACTAAAATGTCCACATTTGAGGAAAGTTAAAGGTGTTGTTACTGTCAGTATATTTTTATAGTATTACTTAGTGTATTAGTTGCATGGGATTTAGAATGTACACACACACACAGCAGAGGTGTGTTACAACACACAGCACATGCACCTGACTGGGAAAAATACCTCTACAGGCCCAACTGAAAATATGCCTCATTGTGTGTGAATAGAGGTGAATAAATATATTTGTTTGTGTTATAACAAAGTGTCAGTTCCATCGTCTGCTAAAAAAACAAAAACTAAAGGAAACCCTGCATGCCCATGATCTCACTCACTCTCTAACACCAAATTCTCAAAGTAGTTTGGACATTTTAGGCCTTAATTATTTACAGTGGATAGGTCCCCATCCAGACTCTAACCGGACCTTGTGGCTTATGGTCGGCCCCTTTAGCTACTGGGGCACCCCCCTCTACACATAATGCTAACCCAAGAACCAAGTCTTTCAATACACCTTTTAAAGAAGTGAGGACCAAACCAGATCTTTAACACTCCAAAAATGTTCTTATTCTTACAGTCCAAAACTGGTTGTTACTAAAATGGAAACATGAGAGGACACAAACACTCGAGCCTTGAATCAAATGCACACAAACACCCACATGAGACAAAGCAGCAGTGTGTTCTCCACATGAGGCTCCAGAAACTGAAGATTACTCCAAACTGATATATTGTCCATTTATGAATAAATGGACAATATATGTCCATTTATGAATACTAATGATTTCACTTGACTACTTCATACAGTGAGTGCAAAAAGATATACACACACACATGCACACACACACACACACACAGACACACACATACACAGGCCTGGAACAGCTAAATGATTTTCTATTGAGGCTATAGTGATTGGACTGTACCTCCTTCAAATGTCCCAACTATAAGACAGTCTTAGTCAGACTCTTTTCAGTGTGTCTTGTAAAATAACAACAATAATTATTTTTATTTATAACAATATTAGATTGTTTCTCAAAAACTAGCGTCCTTATCTGGCCATGCAAAGACAGCCACGCGGTATACTGTTGAGAAGGGCTCGGTTCCAACGCACGGTCTGTCGATTTGATTTGGTTCCGTGTGCAGACCTGAGTGCAAAAAGATTCACTCGCACACACAATCACACCTGTCCCCTCACGCACAGAGTAACTCTCGCTCTCTCGGTGTCCATTGATGATTTTGCAGCGCAGAATGGAGTCTGGCTCCTCGGGGACACATGGAGATTAGGTATTTAAGGATTTAAATAAGGAGGATGGAGCACATTCACTCTAATACACAAATTGCACTACACAGAAGGAGAGAGAAAGAAACGGGTACAATGAATAGGAATATAGAGTTGTAACTCTTTGTAGCATTGATCTGCTGCAGCTTGTTTCAGCAGCTAAAGTGTAAGTTTCACACTAACCTCATTTTGTTAAGTTGTATTGCCACTAATGACTCTTTATACTAAATACAAAGAGCCCCCTGCATGTTTTAAGATATGATATAAAAACTACTTCAGTACAAAATCTTAAAATTACAGCTACTCCCTCTCCATCATTGAGAAATCCAACTGAAAACAACACACACAGCTTCCATCTTGGCCATGTAAAATATGCTAGGAATGACAGCAGTTGGTGCAACAGCCCGCTGATCTTTTGCTAGCCGTTTGACCACTTGTTAAACTGCAAATATTTCCGATTACACACTCTCATGACATCACATTTGGCCCATTAGCTATTAACCCTCCTGTTGTCTGTGGGTCAAATTTGACCAATTTTCAAAAGGGTTCTATATCAGAAATTTGGTTTTCTTTCAACCAAATTGTCAAAAATAAAACCATTACGAGGATGGTTCAGTACAACGCTCATAACGAGTAAAATAAACGATCGGGACACAGCTTCCACTAAATTTGGTTTAAATCAATTCTATAGCATTGGAAAAATAAAAGATAAAATAATGCTAAAAAAATGGAAAAACATGTCAGGAAAAAGCTTCAAAAATGTGGGGAAAAAACAATAAAAACTTACAAAAAGTGCAGAACCAAATGGATAAAAACATGAAAAAGAAAAAATGACAAAAAATTCAGGAAAGCGACAAGTGTCAAGTAAGGACAACCAAACAGTTTTAATTTTAAATTCAAACCCAGAAAAAACTAAAGTTGCATGGTCAAAGGGAAGACAACACAAGGGTTAAAATGTTTATTCCTTTTTCTTTTCTTTTCTTTTTTTTTTTTACCAGTAAAGCATGATTGCCCTTGTCTTTGCATCTGTCCTTCTTCCAGCTGGAAATGCTAAGTTTGCATGAACGGGTGCAAAAGTTCACCTCCCCCCTCCTCCTCCTCCTCCTCCCGGCTGCATCCTCTGCTTTTTAATCCTCACCCCTTCACTAGCGCATTCCTTTACACGTCCTCCTTCCTTCCCCTCTGTCACCTCTAGCTGATGCACACAATAGTTCACTTGTCCTCCTTGTTCTGATTGATTCTCCTTCAATTTCCTTCTGTCTCTTCTCTCTTTCCCCCAGTGGGACACAGATAGAGAGGTCCAGTCAGGTGCAGGAGTTCACCTCTCCTCCCTCCACACCCCTCCTCCCCAGTGGGACCACGGTTAGCATAAGGCACACATGTTTACAGCTTGTTCAACCTTTCCTCTTGATCTTTCATTCACACTCACCTTTCTTACACCTCTTATATTTTGCTGATTCTCTGTCCTCTTCCCTTGCTTCTTCTGCTTGTTGCATGTTGAACTGTGGTTAGCAGTGGGGATGTTCAGATCCTTGTCTCTTATTTCCCCTCACTCTACTAGATTCTTTTACTTATAGCCAACTACTTTTATCTTTGTCTTTTGAACAATACATGATGCTATGCTGCAATTTATGTACAAACACACCCATCTTAGATTTAATGGAACTTGGACTGCAGCAGAGTCACCACAGCTACTAATTAGTCTCATAAATCACACTCTTCTATGTAATATGTAACTTCTTTTGGGTGGGAATTCCTTTAACATCACAATCTTATTGCAGCTTTAAATTCTCCTACTATCTACTCCTCCTTTCTTATTTGTCTTGCTTTCTGGCCTTGGTTATGTAAAGATAATTTCATTTTAGATCTTGAATTGTGAATGTTACTTGCACAGAAGATTATTCAGATATTCCCACTGTTGGCCAAAGAATGCAATATTCCTATTAGTCAAGCAGTGACATTTTAACACTGCACAGTATTTATTGAAGAGCTAAAACATTTAGTCAATCAATAAAGCACTAATTATCTAACCATTTAAGTCTGGTTCTAGCCTCATTTAGGTATATATTTGATGTTTGTAAGTCTACAATGATTGTAAATTAAAAAACGATTTGGGTTTTGCACTGTTGAGACAAAACAAGCAACTAATACAGTATATTTGAACTTGGACTTTGGGCCATTGTGTTAAGCATTTTACATTGTTAATTGAGAAAATAGTAAACAAATCAACTGTTCATAAAAATGAATAACCATACTCACTGTGATTGCCGTGTTCTAAGAGGATCTGCTTTTAATTCCACACGATACTGTAATTCAAGCCAGGTCAGAAAGATCACCAATGTTTCATTCTCATGTCCTCGCCACATTAAAATAATAAAGTCCCAGTAAAATAAATACAACATGGTATCACTTTACTGCACCAGTTCTCTCTCTCTCTCTTCCTGCCCATTCACATCTATTTCCCCTCTTTCCTTTCACTTCTCACTTTGTGTCTCCTCCCTCTCTCTTTCTATGTCCCCTCTTTGTTGTGCATCCAAAGTGCAGCCTGACCTTTCAGGTGTTGCTCCCCGAGGGGTGTGTGTGTGTGTGTGTGTGTGTGTGTGTGTGTGTGTGTGTGTGTGTTGTGAGTGTTGTGGGTGTTGTGTGTGTGGTGGTGTGTGTGTGTGTGTGTGTGTGTGTGTGTGTGTGTGTGTGTGTGTGTGTGTGTGTGTGTGTGTGTGTCGTTGTTGTGACTTTGTGTGCTAAAGTTTTTTTTTTTTTGCATGACAATTCTTTCTTTTATGATGGAGACGATGAAAACGATAATGTCTTCCCAAAGGTGTGTTTGTGTAGTCAGTGGCTTAATAAGCAATATAAAGTGATTACAGAATTCCTGAATAATTGTTTCTGGTTACTCTTGCACCAACATGGGAAGAAAAATAAAAGCTTCTCACTGCAAAACAGAGAGTCTGTAATCTAATTTTATAAAAAAAAAACAAGCAGTTGGAGAGAACCGACCAGACCAGATTCCGGTTTCTAAAAGAGTTTCATTTCTAGTCACCCTAGTGACGTGGCTCCATAATGGTGATATCATCAGGTCTTTACATCAACATTTTAAGTTGTCTAAGGCTTGTTTATGATCAAATACCATGTCATCCCATCAGCCTCGCATTCTGTTTAGTGTGAACTGGCAAATGTTAGCACACAAAACATACTAAGCTCAGATATTAAACACGGTAAATATTATACCTTCTAAACATCGGCCTGTTAGGATTTAGCTCAAAGCAGCGCTGTGCCTAAGTAAACTCCAGAGTTGTTATCATGGCTGTAGTCTCAGTCAGCCCTGTGTTAGAACAACACCATGGGCTGCTTTGATGGGAGTTGGTTTCAGCTACCAGGAACCACTGAGACATGAAACACCTTCCTGGAAGTCCAGTCCAAATGCTTTTTAGACGCCCAAGTAGCACAGTAGTAGTAAATATTATTATGAGACAAGATATTACACTTCTGGAAAGTCATCACAATGGCAATTAGAGCTGGGCAATATATCTATTATATAGATCTTGTGAGATGAGACTAGATATCGTCATAGATTTAGCATATTGTAATATGGCATAAGTGTCGTCTTTTCCTGGTTTTAAAGGCTGCATTGCAGTAAAGTGATGTCATTTTCTGAACTTAACAGACTGTTGTAACTGTTTTTTATTATTTGCCTTTACCCACTCAGTCATTAAATCCACATTACTGATGATTATCAAAAATCTCATTGTTTAAATTTGGTCCAAAATATCGTGATATTTGATTTTGTCCATATCGCCCAGCCCTAAATGCAATTATTTCATCTTTCGTAGTTTTGCAAAGTAATCTACCAGTAATGTGCCCTTGGCAGTGTTTGACTTGCCGGTAAGGGAGTTTTT
>NC_045749.1:3477625-3484061 GCF_008692095.1 Etheostoma spectabile | reverse complement strand
TTTTTATGAATTGCTTTCATTGCTAAACAAACGGTCAAATGTGTAAGATGACTCAAAGGCAGATTTAAATGATTTCATAAAAAGAAAGCAAACTCAGTTTTTTTGATTGTGTTTTGATTGAGAGGCTGCATTTGCTCATTCACTTTTTATTACGCTAGCATTTACACAAAACCTTACTCTATTGTAAGTTTTTTTGCAATTTTGTTAGACTTTGTACTATATCTTCCGTGCATGGATCCCAGAAAGACCACCTGACTGCATCAAGTAACGAGTAACCTCTCAGTATACTGTAAATATAAGCCATAAAGTACCTAAGCTAACACAAAGTTAACTTCCACACACTATTCAATATCGTTTTTATAAAAAGAGCATTTATTTCAAAGTTTTGTTTTTTTTTCGCTTCGGAGATTGAAGCACATAGTAAAGCAACATTACAATGTTCAGAAAATATAAGTGTGATGCTGTAACATTTTTTTTAATCGTATCTTATCATGTTTTTTGTTGTAATACTGGAATATTCTGCATGTATACTAAAATAAGAACTTTTAAAATTGTACAAATTGGTACCATAAAACTTGACAGAGAATAAAAACGAGGCGTTCTCTCACTGCAACAGATAGTTTTCCTCTTAAACAGGGAGAAGGAACGAAGAAACGCCAAATAATGGGAGAAAAAAAACCAAAACGAGAGAGGTTGTTTTCACACAGGCAATAAACCAAAGCAGATATTTAACTTTTGGCAGTCGATTTCTTATAGCTGTCCAAAAATGAAAACGAAATACCATGCAGTTCTGCATGTTTAGACGACCATAATCTGAGCTGCAAAGAGTTAAACATGAATGTGTTCCTGTGTAGCTGCAGCCAAAGAAAGACAATTGTCATAACGATGATGATGATAATAATAATAATAATAAAAAACAACAATAATAATAATAATAATATAACATTAAAAAGAGATTGAACAAGAACCTACACACTTAAAAAGGATGTTCTGCTTTCAGCCTCTCTGTGTATGTTGCTCCGAAAAGACACCTTGTGTTATTTTCCAGTGTGCACATTTTATGTTTAAATAGCAACACGTGTTGATACAACAGGTGTTGCTGCTAACATAGCTGGTGTTGGAGGAAAAACAACACAATGCACATTTTCACGGTCTACATTTTCCGTGCTGGCAGAAACGGCACATCCTATTTAAAGAGTGCACCAGGCGCAAGTTGGATCCTCAAAAAGTGATATATCACATGTCTGCACATTGCTCTGTACATACCTATCATGGAGAATAGTTTGCTTTCTGAATATACTTTTCAAGTTACAAAAAGGAAAAAAAAAAGGAGCAAAAAAGAGAGAATGCACTGCGTTGCAAGAGTGTCCATTAAGTTTAAGGCGATTTTCAGAGCTCACAGGTTTTTTACTCATTGTGATTGATCATCATTGGCGGACTCTGAATGAGGAAGTGATCGTTCGTCGGTGGACTAGGTATGGGAAGTGATTGTTGATAGGAGGAACGGGGACAGAGGGGCGTGGAGAGGGGCAGCTTTTCTTTTCACGTCTTCTCTGCAGTGAAGGATGAACACAAAGAATCGTCCACAGTTTTTCAATTGAATCCGTGTTTAGTCTGTGTTGTTTTGGGAGTAGAAAAAGGTGTTTGTGTAGCATTTTCACAGATACCCAGTCCTTGTGGGATAATTTGTCTGTGTGTAGCTACTGAAGCTAGCAGTCTCTATCGTTACTCCTGTTGTGTTCACCCCTGGAGTTGTTGTTTATTTATTATAAGGCCACCATACTGTGAAGATGCTGTGAGCGTCTTCAAAGTATCAACAACCCAGAGTCTGTCACGCTATCGATACCACAGGAACTGCTGAATTTTGCAAACACATTGGAGAAAATAAAAATAAAAAATTGTTTTGTTTCAACTGTTTGACCCCTTTTATTTCCCTTCCATAACATCTGACAGTTGCTGGATCCCAGACTCTTTCTTTTAATTAGGTTCTTTTCCTGTCTTTCCGTGTGTCTTTAACATACACCACAAAGAGAGCAACTAAGGGAATATACCCCACTCAGGAACTGTTGAGGAAGTACGTGAATCTGGTCCACAAAAGCATATAGAACCTCTAAGAAACTAAACAGTTCGCTATAAGCAAGTAATTTTGATCACACAGCAACATTATTTCCCAACAATTTACTTTCAAACTGACAAACTTGTGGCATAACAAATCTAACAAGTCTCTAACAAGGAGACATACTGTAGGCGGGAAAGAGATTTTGGAAATACTTCATTATGTGTTCATTAACAAATTGTCTTGTAAGGACCAGGGAGAGCTGTTAACATCCGTTGCACATTGGCATAAACTGATCAGGTTGTAGTTGATAACATTTGGGCACTGGGGAGTGTTACCCTCTGTTAACAAATCCTCATGGAATCCATAAATCAGAGATCGGGGGCATCCAATCAGTAAGACCACCGTTAAGAGTCTTCCCCATCATCACCATCGTTAATGAAGCAGTCTTTGGTTCCGTACAAATCTGCCAGCTTCTTAAACCTTGGCCCCCAACTCTGCAGATAGTCATAATCCAAGTCAGACTCTGTTGTGACAGACTCGAGGGAACTCAATGACCCGGCCAATGATCCTCTGCCTTCATATCCGTAGATCTGAATGGAGTCGTAAGGAGGTGCAGTCGGGTCGCTGTCAGCCTCTGCAATTCGAGTCTTGATGAAGTCATCAACATCGACACTGTTGGCTGCAGGACGGCCAGCGCCAGGCCTCATGGGATATTGAAGCTCTGGTTTGATGTCCTTTCTTGGCAGGAAACCGTTGGCACCATCTGGGTTCTGGACAATTAGAACAAGAGCACCAGTCAGATAAGGCTCTAAGGAGACTTTCAAGTGGTAGAGCATGAGAAAGAGCTGACAAAACAGTTTGTTGGTGAATGAGGTACATCACGCTCTAATGTCAGCAAATAACAAATGAAAATGAACACAATTTAAATTAGTGGTGCACAATTAATCGCAATTGTATTAAAACTGCAATATGGACTAGTGCAATATCCAAATTGCAGGGGAGCGCTATATCAGTTAATGGCAAAATACGTGTCAAACTATTTTGAATTAAGTATTGTGGTAATGCAGAGATGTCCCGGCGTACAAATCCTATCCTATATCTAAAGGGAATTTTTTTTTGTTTTGTACAGATCCTCGCAAAAATCACACTATAATCATTTAAATTGCTTTCAATGTTAATCATTTTTAATGAAAATGATAAACGATTAATCCCGCCAATATTGTGAATCATATCAGTCGCAATATAAGTCAGAATAATTGCAAATAGATATTTTCCTCGTATCGTGCAGCCGTATTTCAAGTTTTTATTCTTCATTGACTCTACCTATTATCTTTTTTTAACCAAAACAGAGAAACTAAGGATACTAGGATGCCACCCAGCCCTTCCTCATACCTGCAGTGTAGCGATGTCGAAAGCCTCTGTGTCCTCCTCACCGCCTCCCTCGTCATCATACGTGATTATATTCTCCCTGATGTCCTCTTCCTCAAAAACTATCAATGGCTCCTTCTTCTGACGCCTCAGTGCAACAAACAACACCACTATTGCTGCCAAAAAGAAACGCACAAATCAGACATTGTTCTGGATGTAGCGATTTCACAACAGTCCTCACACAATCTCTGTGAAAAAGGGGAAAAGCTGGCATTAAATAATTAGCATGCACTTTGGGAGAAGTGTAATTAGACCTTGGACTGTTTAATTAATATCATTACTGTATTGTGCTATACACACAAACTTGCCATTTTAATTGCAGGCGGTTATCAACATGTCAGCCTTGTAAAGGATTCTCAGTTGTGTACCACTATGGGTAGAATGCAATGCAAACCAGCTGTGAAGATACTATGTTCTAGTACATTACAGGAAAAAAGGAAGATGGATAACAGCTGCAGTGTGGGGTAACCTTGTGCACTCAGGAAGAAAACTAAGGCTGGAGACGCAATTGAAGACTTTTTAAAACATTTGCTGTTTGCCGTTTTTGAAAGCACATTTTCACAAAATATAAACTAAAACCGACTGTAACTCGCATGGGCCCAGACTGCATAATAAGGATTATGCAAGGATGGGGGCATGAGTATAGAAGGGATGCTGTAGCTGCTGATACACAGGTGGCTCCAGGAGCTCAAACAATTCAGTGCAACATTTACAGAGGTGGACGGCCTGATTCAGTGTCCCACATTCCTCTCTGTGTAAAGTAAATATAGCATTGTTTGCTATTATGTGGACATCAAGTTGACAGACCTGGTTAAAAGACTCTCTGAAAACACGCTGCTAGAAAATCTTGTGTAAATCAGTAATTTCTTTATGACATTCCCCACCTAACATATCTCCAGTTTTAAGTTATAGCTCCTTACCCAGCAGAATGACAATACAAGCCAGGATAGCTATCAGGGCCCCAGTGCTGAGACCAGCAGGTAGGACGTAGGGCTCCACGTTGCAGGAGAGGATGGTGTCTCTGCTGTCACAGGAACAGACTCTGATGGTCAGGGTGTTGGTGCTGCTCATAGCGGGGAAACCGTTGTCGTTTATCTCAATGGGAAGGTAGTAAACATCCTGGGTCAGACGGCTGAATCCTTTACGGAGCACATAGATACTGGCTGTGCTGTCTGTTGAGAGAGACACACGTACTTGGTAAGTAGATAGAAAGATTATGGAAATATACTGTCTTAAAACTGCCAAAGAAGAGTAGTGTATAAAAGACATTAAGTACACATTGCTAACTTTGAATAACAAATTCTGCATTAAGACTTTTATTATAGCTTGGACTTTATCACATTCTTTCCCCCCCTATAACCCGCAATTTCCAACAACGGCTGCAAATCCGCTCCGCTGTGTGTCGGCTCCATCCTCCGCCGTCCGTCAACACCCACCAGGTCCGGATTTGTTGCGGAACGGCTGCGGCCATGACTGACAGCTGAAGTCTCGAGGACCCACGAGATCCCGCAAATTCATGTATGATTGCGCAATAACAGGATGTAGTTGTAGTAGAACACAAAACCTCGGCCTGTTGACTTCAGGCCCGTCTCCGCCCATTATGACGTTTACAAGGTGTAGTCCAGGGAAATGTGATCATCCGTGAGCGTGTTGTGTATTTTATTTTGAAAATCAACTAGATGTTTTTTTTGTTTTGTTTCTGTGCTCAACTTCCTGTCCCAAACTATCTGCCCTGTGCTGAATTGCTGCGGAGCCGTCCGGCGTCGGGCAAAAATAGGAGCTCTGCCTATCTGCTCTGGAGGGCAGCGGATCACCGACGCAGACGCTCCGCAGTCAATGGAAATACACACACTGGCTTTAATGGAAAACTATTGACTCTAGATCTGCAGCCGTTCCGCAGTTGGTTGAAATTGCGGGTAACAATGGAATAGATGAGGTTCTTCACAGGCTTCATCACCAAGCAAACAGTCTCTAAAATTTACATTTTAAAATCCATTACCAAGCAATATAAGTGAAACCTGTAATGGCTACTGCATTGAACAGGGTACTTGAAGCAAAGTAAGGAAAGTAGTCCAAAATTGCTGCATGAAAAGCAAATCATTTTAATTGTACACAGAGTCACTCATGGACAACTTTGCAGTATTACACACTGGTCTTACTATACTTGCAAGAGCCCCCAGTCGCTGTATTTATTCCTTCACTTTTTTCTCCAAGCTTAAATCAAGCTTAATCCTTAATTGTAACCCTTTAAGCTAATAGCACATTTAGATCTGTATTTTAGCACATTCAACAGCAGCAGCATAGTGACACACAGGTTTACCTTTTATTGCTCTCGATTTCTATTTGGAATTTTTTGATTACTGAATTTCTCACCTATTGTCCCCCCAATTCTTTTTTCTGTGAGTGCAGAATGAAACACACACACACACACACACACACACACACACACGCACAACAGGCCTGGAACATACTGTTGAGAAGGGCTCAGTTCCAAGGCACAGTCTGTCGACTCATTTTTATTTGGTTTTGTATGCTCAATGGCTCCCTCCAATTATATACTTTCTTCCCTAGTGATCATATGAAACTGAACTGAGCAATATTCACATTTCCGCATACGTGTTCTTCTCTTCAGTCTCATACAGCCTCTTTTTATCTATCTTTATACTTCTTTTTCTTGCTTCTCTCTGTCTCTCCGTCATTTTCTTTCTTGTAGTCTCCCAGCACTCCCAAAACTTAATTCAATCAGTTGGCCCCCTAAGATATATGTACAGACGGACAGAGACCCCACTGCAATTAATACAGCCCGCACAACATGTGTGCATTTGCGTGTGTGCGAGAGAGATTCAGAGCACCTGCTGCTTTCAACAAGGTAGTGTAAGCCTCCATCTGGTAAGGCTTTGATCTAATCTGAGTGTGGGGGTGGGGGGGGGGAGAGGGAGAAATAGACCG
>NC_045749.1:3477087-3477615 GCF_008692095.1 Etheostoma spectabile | reverse complement strand
AAGAAACTGTAAGATTGGCAACTACAAAGGGCTAAAAACTGAAAGAATAAAAGAAAATAATATTGTAATGGTGATCTACCTCTGTTGTCTTTGAGGGAGAAGTTGTGGTTGTGGGTGACTTCTGGAGCCAGGCTGAATGTGAAGTGTTGTCTGTGAGCCATCTCATCTTTGTCCACTGCACTTACTGTTTCAATAACCTTAGACACACACACACAGAAACACAAATCAGAAAGAAAAATACAGTTTGTGGGTATTTTATGTTTGTTTACCATAATCCGTCAATTTATGTGCATACATACATGCAGTTCTACACTTAAACATGCATGCACAAACGCACACACTCTCACACAGACACACGTACCTTCCCGGGCGCAACAGTTTCACACATGAGGACTTCGTTGTTGGTGGCGAACTCTGGGGCGTTGTCATTTACGTCTTTCACTTTAATGTTTACACGCACTTTGGTGTCTTGGTGGTGGCCTCCTACACACACACACACACACACACACACACACACACACACACACA
>NC_045749.1:3472094-3477077 GCF_008692095.1 Etheostoma spectabile | reverse complement strand
CACACACACACACACACACACACACACACACACACACACACACACAAGAGGGCAAAATCATCAGTATTCTGCTGCATACAAAAATTCAAAGCAGTGTCAAAGTCATTAAAAACGTCATTTGTGCTTCAATGTGTGTATGTGTGAGATAGCTTGTGTGTCTGCATTGTGAGCCCTGTTTTGGCATTGCCTGAACACAAAGCTAACTATAAATGTACCCCAACAAGATTGCCTGTCAGTCAGCCACTCAACCAGCTATTTAGTTTTGATTTGCAAAAATTACAGACATGAGTTTGTTAGACATCAAAATATTCAGTCAGACAGTTTGTCACTTAGTTAGCCTGCTCCCGCACTTTTTTCCCAAAACAATTTTGACATTCTAAAGAGACAAATGTCAAGTTCTGCCTGCTGAAGAATAAATTGATGAAAAAATTGTGTGATGCAGACAGAATGTCGAAACAGCCAAAATAGACACATACGGGAACCTTGAACTCCTCCTTCATCCAGAACATTAACTATGAAAGACTCAGAGAGACCAGTGTATTTTTCTATCTATCATTTATCTTTAAAAAAAGAAGGAAAAACCCACCATTTGTTTCTACACTTGTACTGCCTTGCATATTTGTAATTCTAGTCGGTATCATTTTTCCAGTACCCTGTCATTACTAGGCATCTATTTAGCTTTCCAGTGCCTGTTAGCGGTTAGCGTAGCCTGCAATGGCCCTTGTTTTGTGGCACCGAGCCCGTTTCCATCTGGCCGTCTGGCGTCTAGCACGCCACAGGGAAACCACGCAGCGCTCTGGTAGTTTGAGCCCCAACCACAGAATACCAGGGTGGGGCCACTGTGGCTTGTTGGCTGGAGAGTTTGTGGGTTCGAAGCCGAGGAGAGAAAGCTCCGGAGGGCCTGCGAGTCGACTGGCATTCCCCTCTTTTCGCCCCTCAGTCTCTCTGTATAGTTAGCTGGAGAGTTGGTGGTGGACATAGATTCTAAAAAGTTTTAGTGGTGCCTTAAGTTGAGTTTTCCATTCTTTCACTGCATCAGGGTTGAGATCTGTTGTCACTGACTGCTGTAATCACCTCATTCAATCAGTAATAAACGTTAAATGAAAGCAAGCAGATGAAATGTATTACCGGTAACAATCTTAGTGGTGTGTCAACAGCTGGTTGTGCTATATACTTTCAGAATTCCTTCCATTTGTCTTGTGTGGATTCAAATAAAAATATAAAATTTTGAAGTTTAAATCCCAGTTGGTAGAATTGCTAGACATATTTCAGATAACTTGCACATCTATCAATAGCCTAGTAAACATCCGTAGATTCGCGTTTTGTTTCTATATCTGACTAAGATGTTACATGCAAACATAAGATGCAGAAAACTTGCACATGAACACAACTTAAGTTTTTAACTCCCTATTAATTGTAGCACTTTGGGATTTCTTTTTTGAAATGTAAAGGGCATTATGAATAAATTTATTAAACTGTTGCGTGCACTGACTGTCGACACACTAACTGGGGTAAGAGCCGTTTACGCTCAACAAAAAATACTACCACCAAGCATCTGCATGAAGCCCATTCCTCCTGGCTGAATCTGAATACATAATTAGTTTACCATGGTTAAGGCAGTTCTTCACTGACAGTCCCAGCAAAACAAAATGCTAACTTTAGTCCCTCCCAGAGGGGGAAAAAAAATGAAAGGCAGCAGCTTGAATCCACTTAAACGTTGTACATAAGATGTCATGGACTGTTTCCAGCGCCACAGAATGACAGGTTGGGCTCTAGAGGCCAGCAAATGTAAAGCGTGGTGTCTGTCTGGGATTTTCCCATCTGTTTGTTCCTCTTTGACTTTTTCTCTCCGTCCTATATCAGACTATACTGTTCACCATTTCCGTAGCAGAACTCATGAAACAGCCAAGATCAAATACAGGTAGACTGCAGCTCTTTAACTGGTCTTCTGAAATGGCTGACAGTATCAGTAAATTAGCACCGACAGTCTCATAGTCATTGTGTCACTTCACATTGAAACGTATTAGGTGTGGAGACAAGTCACAGTCCAAATACTTTTTTAGCTAATACCATGATGGTGATTAGAAGTGTTTGTAGCATATATTTGAGAGGATTTAGAAGATATCCACACACATCAAATTCAGTTCCAATTCTCTTCAAATGTTTTTAGGTTTGGATGTGTGTGTCTGTGCATACATACCTATCTCTGTGGCTGACACCGAAATATTATGCCAGGGCTGTGCTTCTCTGTCCAGTGGTCTTGTCGTGGTAATCTTGCCGTCGTCTGCGTTTATGCTGAAGAACTGCTCTATATCTGTGTACAGAGGGATCATGTACCTATATGGAGAATGCACACACACAAATAATAGTCCTATTATACATTAGGATTAAAATATTCACAGAAAAATTATACATAACCAAATCACAATTATAGGTTGCACATTAGGACATTGTTACCTTAATTTTCTGATTGAAAACCGATATTCATAAAAACAAGTAGTTCCATAACCTTAGTTATTTGTAATTATTTAACTTTTCACTAAAATAATATAATAATGTGATTTATTGTCACAACAGAGCAGATGAACATCAAAATATATTAAAGTTCTAAAGTTCTGATAAATAAAATGTATAAAAATACACAATAACAAAAAAATAATCAGTGTTGCCAACAGGGATGTTGTAGAGCGCCCTCTGGTGGACAAACAATGCAACGCCTACACTCATAACATGGTTGACCATCCGTTCTTTTTTTTTTTTTTTTTTATTAATCACAATCATTTATTTGTCATTATAAATGATTTTGATGAATGAAAATTTTAAATTTAATTCTCATAGTTCAGGAAATGCCCAATATCTGTTGATAACATCAGCCTGTCGATAGATTGGTCTGGCTCTAATCTTTATACAGTGTGGATGGCTATGCTTTTGTAATCCCTAATCTGTTGAAAACTTCTTTCCATGTAAACTGTGTTTCTGTAAACGACTGAGTTAAAGTTTTTCTGAGTCATAGTGTTTGTTCAGTCTAGCTGAAGGAACACTATTAAAGGGTTGTTGTTTATTTGGCAATTTTCCAATTTACTCTGGTCTGAAAATTGAAAATCTCCCACTGCTACAAGCCTGACTTAGCCAGTGTGTTTGTGTGGGTCTCCTTGTTACCTGACGGGATTGTTGGCAACATCCGTGTCCTTGGCGTGGACCCGTCCCACCAGGGTGCCTTCCGGCGCATTCTCCTCCACCTCAAAAGTGTAACTGGAATCTACAAACACGGGAGGCTCATCTGCATCCTCCACTGATATCTACACATACACACACACACACACACACACACACACACACACACACACACCCACAACACACACACACACACACAGACACACCCAGAAGGCTCCTGTGATATTTATCTCATAAGACCCACTTTTTGTCTTTTTTTGGGGCATTTTGGCCTTTATTTTTCAGGACAGCAGAAGACATGAAAGGGGATAGAGATGATTTGCAAGAAAGGACCGCTGGAAGGAGTTGAACCTGCGGCCGCTTCGTTGAGGAGTAAACCTCTATATAAGGGCACCTGTTCTACCAGGTGACCTACCCAGGCGCCCGTCATCACACAGTCTTGCACACAGTGAATGGCATGCACTCACACTCCTCGCCATTTAAACACATTTTTACTTGTGTACCTTTATTGTGGCTTCGTCCTTATAAGGCCCCCAAGCGAGGTATTGAGGGTCAACATGAGGGTTGGATCCCTCCACCTTCAAAGTGTACGACCGTTTAGTCTCAAAGTCCACTGGCTGAGAGAGTAAAAGAGAGACAGAGAGAGATCAGACAGGCCACTTAATCAGTTCATTTCAAATCAAAAATCGTCCCTGTTTCACCAAATATTAACTGTAAACACACATTTAAATGGTACATCAGTTTTTTTCTGCTGCGTAATACTATCTGAATGCTAAACCAAATGCACTGTATAGTGACTGCAGTGGGTCCATGCCAGTGCTGTAACCTTACCTTCTGATAGGGGGAGCTGTTGTTACATGAATGAAAACCGTCACATCATCACATTATCACAGCAGCAGTCTGTTAGCACTACTATTACATAGCACCAAAAACTCATGTAGCAGCAAAAACAGAAGTAACCCAAATGCACAGTAGTATAATACTACCTGATATAATATGAAATGTTTAGTACCAAAAGTAATCATTTGGTTGTTTCTTTTGATAAAAACAATGAACCAGGGTTAGTTTGGGGAGTTTGGGACACCAAATGACAAGGGAGTAAGGAGTGTTATGGGTGACATGCAGCGTGATGAAAGTCAATTCCCAGGCCGAAAGACTGGCTTTTTTTCCGTTCTTCCCATATCATTTTTCATTTATTACACCTTTTATATCAAGACTGGTAAATTGAGAACATATGATGATGTAAAAGTTTCTGGCATTGTTTTTTTTTCAACATCACAGGTATGCCAATAAAAAACCCTGGGATTCAATTCACCCATATAGAACTGAGCTCCAATTCACTTACTCTATATTGGGAGAAAACCAATTGACTTGTAATGGCCTTGTTATGGAACAGACTTGAGTGTGTGTGTGTGTGTGTGCTTTGAAGTATGCCGCTCAAAAAGCAAAGATCACACATCTTCCTCACATCAGCGTTTCATTCAGCCGTTAAAAAGTGGCACAGCAATTACAAAGTAATGACTCCAATTGGGCGTCTAATAACTCTTCCTCTTTATTCCTGACTTCTTATGTACTGAGTACTGCACGGAAAACCGTTAAGTCAACAAATGTGTTGGCAGTCATTGTTTAAAAGCTATAATACCAAAGTGATGCTCTCTGCCATGGTTATGAGGACTTGCACGTTGCCAACAGCACTTGGCTGCGACATGCGCTCATCCCCACCTCCGTCGTAGCCATAGTCACAGAAAAAAGAAAAAAAGCACTATTATGGGTATCATTTCTGTATTATGAACCCAGATTATAACCACT
>NC_045749.1:3465987-3472084 GCF_008692095.1 Etheostoma spectabile | reverse complement strand
CCACCATTATTTTTCCAGCCAGTACGGCTGATGTTGTACTGTTGTCCCAGGAGCAAGCTTGATCTTTTCATCTCCTGGTTACAATCACTTAATGAAATCCCAGTAGGAGGAGAGCGGAATTATAAGCCCTGTGTGAAGTGTTGTGAAAGCAAAGTGAAGCTGGTATAGATTTGAGTTCAACACACAAGGTTTATCCGGGGTTTCCGTTGAATAGGATCGTCACCAAGATTGCAACACTAAATATCATGGATGGAAGCTGCCGATTTGACAAGATTTAGCAAAACATATGTCACATCTTTTAATGTAAATTGAAACAACTAGGGCTGCAGCTATCTCTTTTTTTCATTGTCGATTGACCTGTCGATTATTTTCTTAAATCAATTAGTTTGTTCTATAACGTGTCAGAAAATGGTGAAAAATGATCAAAGATATTAAGTTGACTGTCATAGAGTGGAGCTACTCCTCTGAAACCAGCTTGCAGGAGCTCTCGAATCTGATCAGATTCCAAACTGTTTTCATGTGATGCGGCTGCCAAATGACTCAGTGCTAGAGGGACATTTCTTTTTAATGGTTTGTTCCACTGTCATTCAGTCGCAGCGACATCGGACTCTGTGGTGTCGGTGTTTAACGTGTTGATGACAGGTACAATGCTAGTTGGATAGATGTGACCCAGTTCTTTCATTTTCTATTTTTTGTCATGCTCCCTCTCTCTCTGGGTCTCTCTCTCTCTCTCTCTCTCTCTACTCTCGTCTCTCTCTCTCTCTCTCTCTCTCTCTCTCTCTCTCTCTCTCTCTCTCTACTCTCTCTCTCTCTCTCTCTCTCAAATCTCCCAGTCTACGAGCCCGTCTCTTTATTCTTACCTCTTTGTGTAATAATCAGTGTGAGATGATAATATTCGCAATACTGCCTTCCTCCCTATCTCTCTCGCTCACACACCCACACACACACACACAAACACACACCACACACACACACACACACACACACACACACACAGCTCCTAATATTTGTGGACTGCTTTCGTCAGGACTCAGTTGAAAGAGAATAGCTGATTAAAGCTTAGTGAAGGCTACTCCCTTCTCTGATTGAAAGTGTGTTTAGGTGGGAGTCCGTGAGTTTGTGTGTGTGTGGTGTGTGTGTGTGTGTGTGTGTGTGTGTGTGTGTGTGTGTGTGTGGGTGTGTGTGTGTGTGTGTGTGTGTGTGTGTGTGTGTGTGTGTGTGTGTGTGTGTGGCACGTGAATGTGCATGCCTTCTTTATTGTGTTGCATGCCTTTAGGGGGAAAAAGGTGTTGATTTCCCCTCGAGAGGCATCACAACACAATAGACACAAACATAAACACACACACACTCTTCAAATCAGCATCAGGCTATTATTCTGAGAGATAATGGGATCTGTGTAGACAGAATATTGTGTGAGAGCTCCGTGAGTGAGTGAGTGAGTGAGTGAGTGAGTGAGTGTGAGAGAGAGAGAGAGAGAGACACGTGTCTCTAAATTGACATTAAAAATTACAATGTAAAAACATGTAAAATCATGACGTTATTTCAAGGGAAGACTTAGTGACTAAGCTGTCTTTAAATTGCAAATAAATGAAAACTAGTACTGAATAGTTGGTTGAGTTTGTTCATTAGTTGTGCAACTGCCATATTGGCAAATCACAAGGCTCTAATTCATGATTATGTTTTTAGATAGTTCTGGTTGTGTTAACTAGAATATTAAGGTTGCCATTGCTTCAAACCAAATGTATGTAAAAGATCAAGTGGTTTCATTCAATCTTTTGTAATGTTTTGTTCAACTGTTATACTACTGTCATTGACTAAAGTGGAGCTGAAAGTCTGCATGTACACGTGGCTTCATTCAGCTGTGTGTGTGTGTGTGTGTGTGTGTGTTTTTTTACTCTGAGGTCGATGGGCCTGTCTAGTTTTAGTCCTAGTGAGTTGAGCGTAAGATGTTTAAACATGCGTAATACTTCTCCAAGTTTTCTGCCTCTGGCTGGTTTACAGCCAAACACATGCACACACCCGTGCGCACACAGACAAACATGATGCCCCACTTGAGTGGAATTAGTTGCTCTCGTTACTTTAATGGGCCTGTCATGTTTTGCTCATCAGTACATTTAATCACATTTTCTTCCAACTTCTTTGACATACCCTTAAGTTCTTTTGACTGTTCCCATACACTTTTTGCTTAAACATTTCATCTGTATTCCAGTTCTTACTCAGATCCGGTTAAACTTACATATTCCCACCTAAGAGATGCCCCCTACAACCACATAGCTTTCTACGGTTCTACTGATCTGTGGGTTAACTGCCTTGCTCCTGGGCACATACGTTGCAGTTGTTGAGAGAGGAGAGGGTACATTACTCATTATCATTCGCTCATTTACCTGCTCCATCCTGGTGACACCAGTGGGATGAGAGCCCCTAACCCTGGCAGTCTTAATGCCATGCTCTAGCACTGAGCTCCAATGGAATCGCTCATGCAGACGGTTGTGAGAAAAAGCATGAAACAGACTTGTATCGATTGATTCAGACAGAGATTTTCCCACAGCATCAGTAAAAACGAGCTGTGGGTTAAGGCTGGCTGCTCTTTTGAGCAACGTCATTGCTATCCGGACAGGAAATGCAGCTTTCAACGAATGCCATCACACTTTCAAGCACATGCTGTAATTACATACTTGAATGCCAAGCCTTTCACCAAATAAGGACATGCTGCTTTTCTGTGGGTTGAATGTCTGGGAAACCTAAAATTGTCTTCTTTTAATTTCTAGGATAACAATCCAAAGCAGAAGGGGAAAAGAGCTTTTTCAAAGACTGGTGTACATTTCCTTCTTATTTTGCCCCACACATTGATAGCGCGACTATAAATGGTATTATTATTTCGACTGAGAGACTGCGAGGTCGGACGCCACAGGCTACCACAGCTCACTGAAAGATTCAGCTCATAATCCTGACCTGCAGCTACACATACAACTGTGTGTGTGTGTGTGTGTGTGGGGGTTATAAGAGAGTGCTGTGTATTTGACAGAGCACTGTGTATTTGACAGAGCACTGTGTATTGAGTGAATAAGGGACTGTGGTGTGTGTGTGTGTTTGTGTGGTGTGTGTGTGTGTGTGTGTGTGTGTGTGTTGTTTGTGTGTGTGTGTGTGTGTGGTGTGTGTGGGTGTGTGTGTGTACTGTGACGGTGTACGTGTGTGTGTGTGTGTGTGTAAAAAAGAGAGTGAGCAAAAGTAATTGTGTGTGCTGAGCTGGATCACTGAGAGTGTGTGTGTGTCGGTCACAGTGCAGAAAATTAGCTCTCTGGGCTAGGGAAGCATTAAAGTTAATGCACTCACACATACACACAACCATTAAAGTGAGTGTTCATATCAAACACAATAAGAAACCGTGAGGGTCATCAGATAATGAAAGGGAACACCAGTAAAACCTTTCTAACTGCTACATATCTTTCTTTCTTTTTAACACATTCCCTTAACACACAAATATGGAGTCAAATAACAGACTTGTTGAGGTCTCACACCATAGTGCTTTGTCTTTAGAAAATGTGCCATCTCAACTACATTTCTGTGCTGGAAAAATTGAAAACGTGGATGATGGTGATGCACACATGAAGCAGCCTCTTTCAGCTAATAGTGCTTTTGACTAACGCTCTTTTACCAGAAAAGGCTGCAACCAGAAGAAACAAAAACACCCAACAAACTGTGAAATCTTGACTTTCCTTACAGTAGCCCCACCTACAAATGCATCCAAACAACTTTTACTAGTTTTAAATACATCTCTTCTGTTCTCCCAAGCTCATTCCTTTCCTCATTTCTGCCTTTGCTGGCTATAATCAGTATATAATTGAATATATACACATGCACTCACGCACGACAGCAGATAAATAA
The DNA here is from genome assembly GCF_008692095.1 of Etheostoma spectabile. NCBI lineage: Eukaryota > Metazoa > Chordata > Actinopteri > Perciformes > Percidae > Etheostoma > Etheostoma spectabile. The sequence goes on along the minus strand of NC_045749.1, from coordinate 3,468,199 downwards.
ACAGTCTAGCTGGTGAACACAGCAAACCATTTAGCATCTAAAGAGCCAGATAGTTCCATTAGCAGTTGGTAGAGACCAGAAACATAGCTACAAGAGACTGCATATTGGTCTAATATTAGTTAGATGGACAGAAACATGACTCCAAATGAATGGAAATGTTGCTGGATAAGAAACTGCTGGCTTACATGTTTGTCTTTCAGCAACAGCAGGTTTAAGTTAGTTGGTCTTTTTCTTTCATTCCTTACCTTCTTCAGTTTAATAACAGCCTCTCTGGTCTCAGAGTCGGTTCTCAGTTCAAACATGGCCAGTCCATCTCCGTCCAATAAGCGGTAGTTCACCATTCCGTTGTCTCCAAGGTCAGGGTCTTTGGCCTTAAGACGGCCCACCTCCTCTCCTGGCACTTTATCCTCTGGCACAGACATGGAATACACACCTGGGAGAAAAAAAAAAAGGCCAAATAATTTACTTGGCTTTGGTTGCCTCGTTGGTGATGTTAGTGTCAACTTCTGGTCATAGCTTGCTTTTGTATTCAACACACTTAGAGAATTCCTGGCTGGCTGCCACTGTGTTTACTATCTGAGGCAGGGTCAGTTTTGGAGGGCAGAGAGGCATTAACATGAACCATGCCATCTGTCTCATATGGCCCAAAGGATATGCATATGGCCTGAAGGATATTAATACCCCCTATAGTGTCAGGTGAGTGTGTGTCTGAGGGAGTAGACACCTGGCTTGCAGAATGGGAGCAGTAGGACCATATGTCTACAGTAGTCTCTCTCCTCTTTTATCTCTCTCTCATATCGCTCATTCACTCTTAACCCAAACCCTTTTCTCCCTCCTTCATCTCATCTGTCTTCTGTCATTTTTATAATCAAATCCTCCTCTTGCCTCAGTCCATCATTCTACTTATACTTCCCAAATCTGTCATTTCCTCCTTCCTTTCTCCCCTGCCATCTTCTCCGGAGCTCCCCAATCCCTTCTTCCTCGCTTCCTCCTCCTACTCTGTGATTTAGGATTTGAGCACAGAGTGGACTTCTCACTTTGTAGGTTGTGCACCATTAGCAGTTTTGTCCTGCTTGTCCAGGAGTCCCAATCTTGTGAATCATGAAATTTCTTGGTCACGTGGCTTCTGAGCAAATGGAAGTGGGAGAGGAGGCCGATTCACAGGACTCGATCCATCCAGCCCAAATCTCTCCTGCCACCACATCTCTTTCAATCCCCTCCAAATCCTCCCTATCTTTCCCTTCCTCTCTGTTCCTGCTTTTTAAACTTCTCTCCATACTGCTTGACTCTGTTTTGGTAACATCGTTCCCTCCCTCTGCATCTCTATATGCTTCTCCCCTATCCACGTCATCCATCCAAATCTCTCCATTCATCCTCACCTCTCCTCCCCCTCTCCGCCCTGCTTCTCTCACATGCATTCATTTTCCTCTCCCTCCTCTGCCTGCCTCTTCTGGCTAAAAGCTCATTTCATCCTTGCCCTCCCTTTGCCTCTCTCTTCTCCTGTCGTTCCATTCTTGCCTGTCCTAAGTAGCTTAACTTCAATGGCTCCTGGCAGCTGAGTTAAACATTGTAAGACAGGACACACAGGCAGCCTGGCATACCTGGCTGCCAGCTAAAATGAGAGACAGCTCATACAGGAAATAGTCATGCACATGTAAATCACCCGTACTTTTCTTTTCTTTTTGAAATTACAAACTGTTTTTTTTACATCCGTTACTCTATGAGAAAGCAAGTAGGAGAGTTTAAGAAAGTCATTAGTTGCTTTCATTACCCCTACATAAATGATTACACTATTTGTATTCACACAGATGTCCGATCTTGGAAAATGAAGCTCATAAAACCAGCCAAGTTTACATATAAACACCAATAAAGAGCCTCGTAAATATAACTCATGCAATGACCACAATCGCCTAGATCAGTGATTTTAATCAGATAACCAACAATAATGGCTTTTTACATTGCTTGAAATTTATTACTTCTCTATACTGGAGACATTTATGTGTCAGATTGGCAATATTATAGATGTTAGTATTTCAACCTTGGCAGGCAGACTGGCTTTATGAACTCAAGGAGAGCGTTCCTGCTCCAGATATATCCCACCGTGGTCAGAAAGCACAGACGAGACACTTGGTTTCTCTCACTAGGACTCTAGAGTAGATACTCACTCCGAAGCTAATCACCGTCACTCTCTCACTCACTCTACCACGCGCTC
>NC_045749.1:3456479-3465977 GCF_008692095.1 Etheostoma spectabile | reverse complement strand
CACACGCCTGCCCTGCTATTCTTTTAAAACGGTCGAAGCACACACCAACGCACAAGTATAAACGTCAGGCCACTTCTGTAGAACATCCGCACAAACACGAATCAAGTAGGGGTGGGGGAAAAAATCGATACAGGATAGCATCGCGATATTTTCAGTGGCAATACTGAATCGATACACAGGCGGATTGATCTTTTATTATATACGTGTTGGTCAGTTTGCCTGCTTGACAATCCCATTTTGCACCAATACAATTAAAGTGAAATGAACAAACAGAGAAATGTATCTTTATAGATGTTTTATCTAAGTTTCAAAGTTTCCTTTTCCATCATTTGAAATTGGGAAAAATTAGAAGTTGGGAAAAAATGTTAAAAATTGCAATATATGGCAGAATATTTCAATATGTTTAGAATCACAATAATATCGTGTTGTGATGATATCGTATCGCGAGGCGTCTGGTGACTCCCGCCCCTAGAATCCAGCTTTAAGATCAGCTTTTAGTTTTGCTTTGTGTTACCAATACTAAACTGATTCTTGAATTATTGCTATTCTTATCTGTCATTATTTTGATTACAGAAAATATTATTGAAGAGTAAATTGTTATTGAAAGTTAGTGATTCGTATTACTAACACCATATTGGCAATTTGAAACATGATTCCTAGGGAGGACTACAGTTGAAAACTAGCCAATTGGCTAACACTGGCACATTTACAGAAATGTTCATTAATGTGCATTGTCCTAATCAAATAAATAAAAAAAAATTCAGTTTTAGCTAGCTACTACTTTAATTTCCTCACTTATGAGATGATGGTATGTATTGTACTTCAAAGCATCAGACATACTCCAACAGAGTTCTGCATGTTCTTATGATTCAATGTGTGAAAGTCTCTTTGACCAAACAATAGCATAAATAATGTAAAAATAATGACCACTGATTTTAAAGGGGTATGCAGATGTGCTACAGTTCAAGAAAAGTTGAGATATTTTTTTCTTTCTTGCTATTTTTGTTGTTGGATTATTTACATGAGTCTTCGCTGTTTTAGTGTATTTTACACATAACATATTTATGTTTCTGCCCAAACCTTTATTGGAAATTCCTCCCCCAGGTTTAAAGATGGGTATAACATCCCTGCTGTTACACAGAAAAACCTTACTGAATGGTAATGATCATTCTTTCCTTTCATGTCAGATTTTTCTTTATTAATGGATCCATCTCTGTCATGTCAGTCTAATAAAGTCAGAGAGAGTTTAAGAACAATTGCTTGTTATTTGCCTCTGTTATTTCTGCTCCTCCTCATGTAATAGATGTTCAGAGTGGCAAATGGATGATGCTTGATAATAGGATGTAAGGGAGAGAATTACACAGAAAGCAGAAAGTCTGAGAGACGGAGAGATCCAGCCTCAGAGTGAAAGAAAAATATAACTGCTTGAATGGAAACTGAAAAGCTGCTGGAACATATGAGAGGGAGTCACGCTGTGCTGGAACTTTTTCTGTCTGTTTTTATGTCCTTTGTTGTCTTTTCGCTCTCTTCGGATCTGCTTTATTTCTCTTTTTTTCTGCCTCTTGCTTTGCCTCTGTTTTTCTTTCTTGACTTACTTATCTGATTTCCCATTTTCTTTCTCTCTCTCTCTCTCTCTCTCTCCGGCTCCGCTCTCTCTCACTCTGCCCAACTACTAAATAAGTAATCACTGTCCTCATTCACACCATCTGGGATGCTTTTCTTGCAGGTGTTTGTACTGCTTCCACTTATTTATTTATTTTTTTAAAACAAGGGTACCCACTTCCACAACATATTGCCATTTGATGTGTTGTCCTGTATCACAGATGTAAACTGCCTGTGATGCACAGCTGATGTTTGGAGTAATGAAAAGAGGTACTGAGTAAACACTTAGGACTAATAATGTTTGGTTATAAAACCTGCATTTTGTCCTTTTTCTTTTTTTCAAGCTGCTTTATATATACTTTGGATATGGGAACATAAGGCTAGCGTGTGGTTAGGAAACAGCCATGTTTCTCACATCATTGTATTAACATTTCTTTATTATTATACTAAAATAGTGCTGTTTTAAATGGAAAGTATTGGATTTGAAAATGTAAATATGTCCTTTTGCCAACAAATTGTACTGACACGGTTATCTACCTACCTAACATACACTCAGTGGCCACTAAATAGTTATACCTGTCAAATCAATCAGCAATAACATAGATAACTATGTTCAGTTATTGATGGACACTTTCAGAGAGGTATTAAGAATATCTTTGGTTTTTTTCCGCCTTTAATTGGATGGGACAGCTAGGTGAGAGGGGAGAGAGAGGGGGAAGGGTGCAGGAAATCGCCACAGGTTGGATTTGAATCCTGGACCTCTGCGTCGAGGCATAAACCTTACTAAACGTGCGCCTGCTCTACCCACTGAGCCAACCCAGCCACCTGGACTGCATTATTGAGTGTTTAACCTCCCCACTTACGAACATGAGATGTATTAGAAACACATTTTAATACAAGGCAGTCCAGCCCAACCTCAGAACCTCAGTTATAAACATGGAGTTTAGTCAACAGCTCCCTGTCAGTGTCAATCAAAACTGAACAGTTATCCTCTTTGTGAAGTTAAGTATGGCTGATCTGTTGTATTACATTAGATCATATACAATTTTGTAAGAGCTCATGGTACTGAAAAGGATATCTCTATATGGACACTTCAAAATATACAGTACATACATACCAAAGACAATCTGCTGGAGAAAAATATCAAAATGTCTTTTAGTCGTCAACTACAGAATCAGATTTTTGCTTTGCATTGCAAGACACAGTCAGCTTGTTCCAATACACAAGAACTGGAGTGATGGTTTGACAGTTTCTTTCTTTCTCTCTGTGTCTTTCACATTCCCTCCCTCATTACTAGCTTGTGTCTCTTTCTTTCCGCGCCTATTCAGCTTCTCCACAGGCTAAATCCTGAGCCCTTGTCTCTTCTTTCCTCCTCCTGTCTTTTCTCCATCCATTCCTGCAGCTACTCTGCTGAATCGCTGCCAGGAGTGGCTCTGCTCACAGCCATGGGAGGGCAGAATGTGGAAGAACAAAAACGGAGAAAAAAAAAATAAAGAGGCAGAAAGATACTCCAAGACAGGGCGAAAGAGAAGATGCAGAAACAGAGAAAGGGGGTGTTGGACATATGGGGACTTGAGACTGTTGGGGAAAAAAAAATACTGTGATGCAAATCACTGCAGAGGTTTACTTTGTTCCCGTTTCTATCAGATACCCAGAAGGATTGAATCTTTGGTGGAACATTAGCTGTCTGGGCATAATTGCCATTTACTTAATACCAACATTGCTACAAGATTAATCATATTTGTTTTTATTATAGTAATACAAGAATGTAAGAATACCTTTTTATAGAGTAATACCTGCAGAAGGGTTAACCCTGTACAAATTGTGACTTCTTTAAAATCAGTTACCAAAAAAGTATTGTTTTTATGTCTCTGTCTCTCTCTCATTTCCTCTTTAAAGATTAAGTCTACAGCTCTTGACAAATCTAGGCTAAATATTTCACTACTTTTATTGCTCAGCAAGTCAGTAATTCAACAAATGTCACACGCACGCACACACGCACGCACACCAGGCGCACAAACACGCCGGAGGACATTGCAGGGGGCCAGTAAAGAACCTTTAATAATTGATTTCTTAAGTTATCTTTTGTGCCTCCTACAGTGACTTCCCTAGCTTCTGTATTGCTTGCTAGAGACATGCTCTCTGGGTTATAACACTGACATACAGTACACACAGAGTGATGTACATGTACACATGTGTCAGTGGGCCAACATAACCCACATGCATGGATGCGTGATGCAGAAAAGGACAGAAAGCTGCAGGATGGCAGTACAGGCAGACTGTAATGTGGCTGGTGGTAATGCCATACATAGGAACGTTAACATGCAGTCTTACTGTAGATATTATTATAGACATTATTATAAATAGAAAGAAGGTGTTTGTACTCACTCTGTGGAAATTTTGGAGGGTTGTCGTTGACGTCTGTGAGGGTGATTTTAACCTCTGTGGTCCCCGACAGCCCACCCATGTGACCACCCATGTCTTTGGCCTGGATGACGACATCATACTCCTGGCGTGCCTCACGGTCCATGTTGGGCAAGGCTGTACGAATGATACCTGAATGGACATATTTTAACATTAAGTTAGTGCTCAGATTTCCCTTTCTTTATGACTACTGCGTCATTATCAATCTAAGTGATGCAATTCAGAATGTTATTTTAATAATTAAAAAAAAACAACTTTAATGTGATTTACTTTCCTAAGGGTGAATGCCATTTATTTCATTTTGCATGGAAACACCCCCTCACTCATTGTTTATTTACATCAGAACTCTAGTTCAACGTGTAAAGTCTTATATTTCCTAGTGATCTTTTCTTTCTGTTTCATTCATCACTGGCTGCTCTCTTTCCATCTCTCTCTTTCTTTCTCCACATGTCAAGCTGCAGTGTCTGGGAGTTGCGGTTTTCTTCTGTCATATTATGCCAAGTGTGTGTGAGTATGTGTGTGTGTGTGTGTGTGTGTGTGTGACAGCATGCAAAACTGATAATCTCTGAACCAATTAGAAATGTGAGCTATGGATTTGAGCCAGTCAAATACCCAACACTAGTTTGATTAGCCAGATTTACTCTGCCTGGGTCTCTCTCCCTCTCTATGTCCTAACCACTCTTTCCATGAACTCACTCTCTATAAAACCAATGTGTCTCTCCTTCTCTACCCTAACCTCGCTCTTTCTGTTCTTCTTCACTCTTTCTGACCCAACACAGCTCTGTGTCTGCCCTAACCTCTGTCCATACGTCCAATTTCTTCCTTTAAAGCAAACCCAAATATTAGGCCTGGGCTCTGCAGAGACCTGGCTGAATGTCCTCGGGGGATGTCTTTTTACAGCAGGGTCTTCTTTTTCTCACCAATTTCAGCGGGAAGGACGCGCTGTTACGTCATCCCTGCAGCAGCGAGTTCTTTGCTTTTTATATTAAGAGTGGTAGGCGGTAAAAATGTTGCAGAAAGACAAAAGTTTTCAAATTGATCTTAGCGATAAAACAATTTCTACACGGTGCATGATAGGTCCAACCTCTGTCTACAATGTTGGGACACACAATCATGCCAAAATCACATTGATTATTATTTCTTCTTAATACTTCAATCTAATTGATAATAATAATAGTGACTGTAAGATCTTTAGTAGAATTGAAGAATACATCTTTTAAATCTTTGAAAAAGCAGGTTTTCAACATTATTTATTGTATTGTTATTGTCCATATCGCCTGGTTGTGTTACCATATAAAGGTGAATCCAAACAGACAGGTTTTGGGAAAGTGAATAAACAGACTCGACTGCAGAGGATCACGATGAAAGTGCTTGGTTCCACCAAACGTGACGAGTGTTGGAATGTGCATGCTGAGGTATGCAGTTAGGACTTGAACCAGGTCTTTTTTAACATAACATAATACTTACCAAAGTGTGGATGTTTTGCGGTACTTGCTGCACATGACTTTATAACATCTACAGTATATGCAGGATGCTGTTGTTGAACATATGAGATTTGTAAGCCTTTGTGTGTGTTTTTTATGAAACTACATTTGGTGGGAGTATAAATGCCTGGTGACCCAGGGCACGGTTCTGTTTTCAGCCTCACCTGTCTGAGGCTCCACAGAGAAATACGGTTGTCCTTGCAGTATGCTGTACACCAGCCTGGCACTGTTGCCGTAGGTGGGGTCATCAGCGTCTGTAGCCGTCACCTGCATCACTGACGTACCTACAGGACAGACATGACAGACAAGACAGGAGATGACTCTACGTCAGTGATGCGGTTCGAGAATGGTTTGACAAAAAGGCTTGTCACAGAGTACAAGCCGTTTCACCTGCCTGCACGGCTGGATGGGGAAAAGGAATGAAAAACACTCTCCCTTCTCTCAGAAACTGCAGCTGAATTGCTCCTGTGAGGCTGGTCTCCAATTTTATTTCTCTACATTTCATCATTGTCGGGTGGAAACATCCACTCTCCAATCTTGGTGATTTTCATGTTTTAAATAAAACCGTATATTTCTTCCATGCTGTGACAGAGTTCTACAACCACTGGATTTATGACTTCCTTTGAAAACCCATTTGATAATGTGAAAGATGCATGATTGCCAACCTGTAAAACAAGGTGAAAGCTATTTTTCTTGCTGTAAATCCGTTAACTGAACTTGACACAGTTAAGATGAGCAAAAGTATGAAAAACATTTTGTAAACTTTGCGTAATTGCTGAAATTTTCATGTTTAGAAACAATTAAGTAATAAGATGAAATGCATTTCATCTTGTGGCTGTAAAATGCCACAACCATGTCAACTTTTGAAGATTTTGTAAATGAATTCATCCTTCAATTTTCTTTTTAAACATACGTGATTAAGACTTCTTTTCAGGCACTCGATCATACAGTTAAGACCTTGAACGATAGAACTGGGTTAGGCTGAAATGCTACTCTTTCTTAGTTTTTGGCTTCTGCGTTTCACTCAAAACTGATTTGAACCTCCTCTTTGAACCAGGAAGACAGTCTTGGAAGACCAAAGACCCACTGTACTTTGTCCCCCTCCTTTTATTAGGCAAAAAACACTGGAACTGCAGGTTTAATACTGCTGCTGCTGGGTCTTTGCAACTGGATGATATTGGGTATTTAGAGTGTTTTCACACCGACAGCTTTTAGTTTTGGTTGAATCAAACTAGAGTTCTTTTGTCCTGTTGGTGCGGTTTGTTTGGGCAGATGAGAACGAGGCAATCAAACTCGGGTGCACACCAAAAGTGTACCGAACCAAAGTACCAAGACCACCTCTTCAAGCAGGTCTCGGTACGCTTGTTCGGTCCGCTTTTGGTGCGCACCTTTCAATCGAACTCTGGAGCGGTTGATTTGTGGTGAGAACGTGAGCCGTACTCGAACCGCACCAACTATACAAACTCTCCAAGTCTGAGCTCATGTCTCCTGTAGTCGGGTGTGTTTAACAATCTGCGATGCAGTAGGGCAGCAAACTGTAGCAGCTCATATTTCTATCACAGAAACTAACTGTGGTCAAGCTCACCGTCCGTCACTCGCATCTTTGAGACACAAGGCGGCAGAGCAGAGCAAAGTCTCGGTGACCAGAGCAGATGTAGTAACGTCTCTTGCATAACAATGTCTGATCATTTTAATGAAAAAATGAGCTGGTTTGACCACAGAGATGCAAGAACTATGTACCAGTCCTGAACACAGGACCTTGTTCCTGTATTTATACCTGCTCCCGCCTCCCGAAACATCCGACCAATAAGAGGAGTGGACGTTCTTGTGTGATTTGTAATGGTGCATTTTGGTACACTTGGATTTTTCCAGGTGTGAAACCAAACTGACCAATGGCAAATTACTCCAAGCTTACAAACTCACCAAGTGATTTGGACCAAAGCAAACAAACTACAGGTGTGACAACGCCCTTAGGTGCTTCATATCAATAACATGTTTTTGTTGGGTTCTACTACTTCAGTCTTCTTCGCACTTTCATATATGCTGTTTGAATGGTTCCAGTTGCAGCTTCAAAAGCACCACTATCCTACTCCATTTTAAATCCACTGGGTATATAACTGTAATCAAGTTTCATTCAACCCTGGTTTCAGTGGGCAGCTACTTTAAGTGTACACAGTAAATTACCAAGAGTGATAATTTGAAAGAGACTTCTCTCTGTTCTAATTCTGACACCCATGAGGAAACATGGCTCTAGTTAGTCAAATTACAGCTCTTCTTTCTGTTCTACTTCTGTGGTTGAGGATGATGGCACCGGTGGCCCATCTCTGCCAGACTTCTGTATTCGGGTTTCAGCTTAAGAAGCGGATGGGAGGGAAACAAAGCCTTAACAGAACTCATTCAGAAGTTCTATCAGAAGTTCCTTCTTTGAATGTCCGGTCCATTCAGAGAAAGGATTTTCTGGCTTTCAGAGTTTTGGGCAGCACTGCTGCCAGTTTGGTTCATTTCAGGTCAGCCTCGAGGGGTTGAAGACTCTCCAAGACTACATACTATTTGGAAAGAAAATCTATCAAGATCAGAAGCTCTAAGTAAGGAGACTGTAAGGAGATGGCAGGATCTCTTGTCCATGCCAACTTAGTGCTAAATATTCCTTGCTTCTGGTTGAGTCTATTTTTTTTTTTTTTGCACATATAACAAAAGAGAGAGGAAAAACGAACATGCTTTTTAAGAGCTGGATGTGTAAGCTAATGGTACTGTCAGGACCTCTCCGTCACACTTTCTATGGTCAGATTTCAGTGATAATTAATAATGAATGAAAACGTCTGCTTAGCAGACAAGAAACACTTGGGATGAACCCTAATCGGTGAAGAAACGTCACTCACTATGCAATTGAAAGATTTTCTGTACTATTGAATATGTATCTAAGTCACTGTTATCAAATTATATTTGATATTTGGAAATGGAACAATTCTGCTGGTCAGTTTCACAGATATAACTTTGCTTCAAGACAGGGTAGGCATTAGAGTATTTAAGACGCGTTCAGGTCAAATTTGTATTCATAACTACTTGTGAATCCTCATGTTAGATGTTTAAAATTAGGACTAAAATTTAAACCAAACATCGGCCTTGTCACACAAGCACATGTACAAGCACACTGTATATTTTGGATGAATTAAAAATAAAATTAGGTTAACATGCTTTGTCTGGGTGTGACGGGACACCCAGCTCACCAGACGAGACACAAGGTTGAGTTCAATAGACAAAACCAGATTTTAAAGGTCCCATGACATGGTGCTCTTTGGATGCTTTTATATAGACCTTAGTGGTCCCCTAATACTGTATCTGAAGTCTCTTTTATATAGACCTTAGTGGTCCCCTCATACTGTATCTGAAGTCTCTTTTATATAGACCTTAGTGGTCCCCTGATACTGTATCTGAAGTCTCTTTTATATAGACCTTAGTGGTCCCCTCATACTGTATCTGAAGTCTCTTTTATATAGACCTTAGTGGTCCCCTCATACTGTATCTGAAGTCTCCTTCCTTGGTGTAGAATTACAGCCAGTCCCACAATGAGCGTCTGTAGCTTTAGAAAAGGAGAGAGGAGGTGTGGCCTTGACCAATGGCCACTTTGCTCGTTTGAAAGCCATGATGTCTCTCTCTCATGGGTGGGCCAATTTCTCGGGTAGGCAAAGCAGAGAAAGGGGAAGTAACCTTGCACCTTATGACCTCATAAGGAGCAAGATTCCAGATCGGCCCATCTGAGCTTTGATTTTCTCAAAGGCAGAGCAGGATACCCAGGGCTCGGTTTACACCTATCACCATTTCTAGCCATTGGAGGACCATAGGCAGGCTGGGGGAACTCAAAGTGAAATTTTAACGCCATGGGACCTTTATCACTATTTTATAGAAAACTTCAATGAAGAAATAAAACTGAAAAAATAGTCCTGTATTCAACAGAAAGTAACAAAATGAAAACCGAGCACTGAAAGGT
>NC_045749.1:3410981-3456469 GCF_008692095.1 Etheostoma spectabile | reverse complement strand
ACTCAAATGACTGGCTTCTCTCCTGTATAACTAACCGTGACACTGTTACTTATTCCGTATGTACGGTGGAAAGAGAGTCCTTCCTCAGAGAACCAAGGTTACAACATAACTAAGCGATGTCTGTTAGTTTGTACTGGTGCTGTTTCGTTCTTGAATTTGTCATTGTACAATAGACGGAGAGAAATAAAGCTAGAGAGAGAGATCTAACAATGGGTTTTACTGGCAGCTTTTTTCTTCCGCTATTGCTCTGCTAAAGTAAACTTTGGAGAATGGCCGGAGGATTTTCTATGCTAATTTCAAGGCTGCTGCTCTTCACTTGTGTACTAATGTCATGAGACAATTTTTTACTTGTTTAATCTCACAAGATCTTGTGGGGGACCAGATTTCGTCACACGTCTAATGCTTAGCCAACATGCATACACCTTCCAAGACAAATGTCCTAGTCTACTAACCTACCATTAGCCCATAGCATTAATCCCAAATGATATTGACCCAGTTGCATTTTTTCTGTTTTGCATTTCACTTTCTCCTAACCAGCCTTCGACATATTTAATATTCAACCAAAGCCTTTGCCTTTTCCCAAACCTTAACCTCCACTCCTGTCCCCTTTTACTAGTACTACTCACCAACATTGGACATCTCCGGCACCCTGGCATAGTACGGCCCATGTAGAAACTCAGGAGGATTATCGTTGATGTCCTGAACTTTCACTATGAACTCTGATGGAGGCTCCAGAGGCTTATTAGTGTCTCTGTCCACGGCCTGGGCTGTTAAAGTGTACTGGGCCTGCTCTTCACGGTCCAGGGTTTTTGTAGCGTGGATGTTGCCCGTCTTGTCATCGATAACAAAGATTGTTCCCGCACCTTCACCGGACAGGATATACTTGATGTTGCCAATGCCTGAGTCTACGTCTGAGTGGAGCTGAATAAGGAGGGGATGAGGAAGGCAAGATAAGAGTAAGACAAACCAGAAGGGAAAACAAAGATGAGACATATGCAAAGACTGGATGTGCTTTGTGCTGAAAACATCTGGATTTCAGATGGGTTGGAACTTAAAGACAGAGAGACAGAGAGACAGACTGGTGATTACAGAGTGAGACAGGTAGTCTGGTCAACAGGCAGGACTGCAATACATATTGAGGCATGCGTCTTTCTCAAGTCTACAAATTAATGGAGCGGAAAGACGAAGACAGACAGGCTAGTGGATGTGCTGTGGAAGACAGGCAGACTAAGTAAGGGATTTAAAACGTTGTCATCCACAAAAATTGAAGAATGTTTAACATTCAGTTAAAGTCTTGTTGTTCCTTTACAGCCTCCGGACTATGATGCATTGTAAACATAATTTGTTGTTTGTAATGAAAGCCACTGCTCGGTTTGAGTGATGTTGTTTTGGGGGAGTACCACCAATCATCCTCACCTTGAATGGGAACATGACCTCTATTTATTTCTATCTCTCTCGCTCCCTTGACAAATGGGAAAAGCACATTTAACTCCTATTGGAGTTAGTCATTTGCCCTCACCCTGCACGCCCCCACCATGATTGTAAATGGAGGGCAGTTTGGCTATTAGTTAAACAGTAATTGTTATTTAGGGATTAATTGGGTTTGACTCAAGAGAAGAGAAGTTGATTTAAGAACGCTTTATTAACTCGTGCTTTATTATACTCACCCTGCCCACCAGAACTGGGTCAGGCCCAGTGTACTCCTCAATGACAAAGAACTGATTCCAGACCCATCCTCGTTTGGACCTGTGGAGTACCTGCCCCTCCTTCCCTGCCCTCTGTCTGTGTCTATGCAGCGACAAGTGACCTAAAAACACAACAACACACATCAATATATTTCTTTAAACCAATACTATATTTTTCTGTCAACCAATTTAAGTCTAACACATCTATATATGGTTAAAAGCAATATCAAAAGCCTCATTTGTGTTCACAAATTCACTTGTGTGGTATGTTAATAAATGATCATCTGCAGTTTGTTTTCTGAGAAAATATTCAATGGACCTAATTCAAAAATGGGTGGGAAGCAGTAACCTTAATGAACAGAGAGGCCCACTTTTAAATTATGGGTCATCAGTTCAAGTCCTAGCTGGGAAAATGTGAGTGGATTGTGTGAACACCACACACTTCAACAAGTTGTTTATTAGGTGGCACTTAGCAAGGCACTTAACCCCCGTTTGTTGCACTGCAGCTGCTCAGTGGCTAGGGTTGCACAATTAATCGAATATTTATCGCGATCACGATTTTAGCTTCCCGCAATCAAATGAGCATCAACTGTGATATTGATGTTTAAAATGCGTGTTCCGCTTATCAACAAAACGGCCGCTGCAAATCCGATCAAGTGCTTTGTTATCTAACCGCATGACTCAAAAAGAAACGTGTCTTTCGATTTAACTAAAGGTATTTCTTTCTAAGGATTCAGTTATTCTAAAGTATTTAGGAAATCAAACGAACAAAAGAAGATCCAAATCCAAAAATTAAAAACTGAATACCTACCCAATGAATGGATATCTGAATAGTTCAGCCCTTCTTATTTTTATGCAAATATTTGTACAGCATGGAAGTGAAGCAGTGCTCTGTTTAACGTAAAAGTCAAATAAATAATTTTGTCACTAAAATCAATGTATAATCGTGGTCTTAATATTGACCAAAAAATTGTGATTATCATTAAGGCCATCATGGTGATGCCAGTCTGTGGCTGACAGCAGCATGCTGAGCTTGTACTGAGCATCTTTAACTGAACAGAACCTGGATGGAAAGAAAATGTATTGCTAAGTAAAACAAAAAAATGGTAATAGAGAACAAAAAAATGTAAATTGTAAATGCACACATGCACACAAATGCATTCAAGATGAAGATGCACTGAAGACGGGATTAGCATAACCGTCTTGGGAGATGTTTAGAGTAGAGCCCGACCGATAAAGGATTTTAAGGCAGATACAAATATTTCGGTTATTTAAAAATCCGATATACTGATATATTGGGTGTTATTTACGAGTTATCACTAAAATAATGATAATGATGAGTTTTGTCACAACAGAACAGAGGAACATCAACATATATTAAAGGTCTGATAAATGTATAAATATACAAACATAAGATATGTAACTTAAAGTTAAAAAATCAGTGTTGCCAACAGGGACGTTGTAGCACGGCCTCTGGTGGACAGACTATGCAACATCGTCACTCATAACATGGTTGAGCGTCTGTTTTTATTTTTTAAATATTCATTTAATTGAGTCATTTATTTGCCATTATAAATGATTCTGCTGAATTCATTTCTTTTCTTTTTTTTTTTAAATCGGCCATTATAAATGCCGGTACCTATATATTGGGAAATGCCTAATATCAGCCCACCGATATATCGGTCGGGCTCTAGTTTAATTAACGAGATCACATTCTAGATGAAAATGTGAATGCAGTGATTTTACAGATGTAAAAAATGTAACGTGAAAAACTTTTCAATTGATTCAAGTAAATGTTTGCTATACAGCTTAGATGGTAACGTCTCTGTCCGGCGAAAGTTGAAAATGCACAAATGTCAGAAGTCTGCAGTACAAAGCGACTCGTGGTCACAAGGGAGAAATGATTGTCAGCTTTAAAATGCACAATTACCATAAAAAGAAGTGGCGTGCATGACCCTTTGTGCTTTGGCAGGTAAAAGATGAATTGCATCTCAGAATACAACACAGTTACGGTTTAAGGTTGTGAGTGTGATCCAGCCGGCTGTAAAACAACAACTAAGAGACACACGTTAAAGCCAAATGATAAGGGAACATGGTTGCGTTGGTCATACCTGGATGTCTGTGTCTGTGGCCCCTTTGGTCCAAAGAAGCATTTCCTTTCCGGGTTCCTAATGCAACGCTACAGAGTGCAGAAACTCCCACCAGCACCAGGAAGGCCCTCAGGGGCCCAAGGCCGTTCCGCTTCATCGTCACTATCGCCATCTTGCCCAACCTGAGCGGCCGTGCACTTCACTCTGCCCCCTACTTTCTGGTTCCTCTCAGTGGAGCTCCGCTCCCACTGAGGCGATATCCTGGTTTTGCTAACAAAATGTTGTTGATGAACTTTCCTAGTTCATTAGCTGAGACTGTTGGTGCCGATACTCATCACCCACGTCCACGTTACTGCTTTTCTTCTAGTTGTTCTTCTTTTCTCACAATTGGTCAACTCCCTCTCTCCTCTGATCACAGAGCCTGGAAGAGAGCAGAGGGAAAATAATGAAAATGCTTCTTCAAAAACAAAACAATTGAGCAAATCTGTTTCCTGTGCAAACAGATTAATCTTTGTAAAAGTGTTGAACTTAACACTGACAGCAGAAACAACATAAACCGTGTAGTGATCATTCATTCCTGTCTGTTGTAGAGGCAGGGTAATGTTAATTGACTCCAGTTGGAGATCTGACTTCTTAAATAGTTGTGTTGATTAGGACATTGCACTAATTACCAAGACAAGGCTGTTTTGTAAACTCATTAGCTTTAATTCAATTAGACACAGACTGATTCAGTGTGGGAGGTAAAGCTCATGTGCAACACCGGGTCGCTGTATCGCTCTATTTACAGCACTTTCAACTGCAACAAAAGTAATGTATCGCAAACGCAGGAATGTATGAAAGTCATTAAAGGGAGATATTGTGTCATAACTCTCCCTCAAACCTTTTTACATGTGGTTCATTTCGACCTGTTAAGAGGATTTGTACAAAATCCAATTAGTCCATCAACAGTTCTGACCTGTGAAGCAAGAAACTGCTTGTTAATTACAAGAAACTGTAGTTAAATGTCAATACAACAGTTTTCAACCTGGACCGTTTTTCTGTGTGAGTGACTGATGGGAGTCTGGTGGGTTTAGCGATAGCGGTCTTGGCGCTGTTTCCAGTTGAACAAAAAGGATTTAGTCTTTAATAAAACTGTCTAATTTTTAAATGATTTTTTTTTTTTTTTTACTTTTGCATAATGTTGTCTGACATTTACAACAATCTGAGCCAATCCGTGGGAAAAACGGGTAGGACAGAATTGTCAATGCAAATTTGCCCAGTAGGATTGCGGCTGGCAGTTAGTGTTCTATACTGGACCAATTTCAAAGATTTTTGTTTGCATTAGTCACTTTGACACCAATGCATGGGAAAACAGGGTTCAGGTTGAAAAAAATACGAAATCTCCCTTTTTAAGTGCAATTTTAAATACAAATGCCGGCTCATGAGCAGGCTGAAAAATTAATGTGATGGGAACATTAAAGGAATGAATCAAATTGTTCCATGATCCTTAGTTTAGTACCAACAAGTGGCAGTCTGCTTGTCAGTCCCTTTCAAAACCAGCCCATACGTGTTTTTGCAGAACTTCTACCTTCACGAATATGGTTAAGTTTGGGTGTTTAGATGACTAACACTACTTGTTGAGATGAGTAAAAGTGTGTGGTCTTGGTAAAAATAAACCAAAGTTAAATGTTGGTAAGAGATGGGAACTTTATGTAGCAGTATAACAATGTCAAGCTACTTCCACCTTTTGTATTGAACAACAAATGCTGTCAATTTTTACTTATAGTAGACTGAGTGAAAATATAGGAATTTATATACTCAGGACATGAATGCTTATGAGGTTTGATAGCTAGGCCAACAGGGTGACCCCCTTAGCTGTGTTGACTCATGTCAAGATAACACTTGGTATAGGAGGTCAGACAAAAGACGAGAGAGGTTACTAGAAATTTAGAAACAAGTGTAGCTAATTACACTTGATTAAAGCAATGAAGTCACTTAACTGACCGCCACCTATATGGCAGGTATCTCATTTCCTAGCCCAGTGGTTAAAGTATACTGATGCATCATTTGCATCTCCAATGAACCTCCCTTGTGGCACCTGTCATGGTTGAAAGGAGATTTGGGACATAGCTGCGTGTCCTCTTGGTTATTTTCCACATCGACCCGCAGTGTCTCTCACTGAAGAGCCAGGCATCTGAATAATGCAAATACAACCACAGTAGACTTCAAAATAATTGCACCAATGCTGCCAGTATTCCAAAATCATTCAACAAATGCAAGGAGCAAACACTGTCAGTAAGTAATAGCGTGCACAAATCCCTTGACAAGAGCAACAAATTAGTTTTTCTAGCTGTAGCTGTGTGATTCTCTGGGATTCTTTTCATTCTGATGATTTTCTTCTGTCTTAACCAATACTTTGCCATATGAATAAAGGTTGTGTATGCTGATGTGTGTTTAATATTTCATAGCTCAGGAGATGTTCAAAATACCCTCAGGAATCATTGTGGCTTCTGTTGACCACATGACCAGCCAACCAGGAAGCGTTGACAGTTAATCCCGTACCGGCTCATCATCTGGATAGTTATCCTTGAGTCTTCTGATTGATGTGCACATTTTTGTGTTTCTGTATGTGTGTTTGTTCTTGTCCATCATTTGTCCGCATAAGTCCTAAACTCTGTTTTGTCTTTGCCACTGCAAGTTATCTGCTTAATGCGACCTATGTGAGACCCAAAATACCTTAAAGTGCCCATATTATGAAAAAAAAAATCACCTTTTCTGGGATTTGGAGTGTTATTTTGTGTTTCTGGTGCTTCCGCACACATACAAACTTGGAAAAAAACTATCCATGCTGTTTTGAGTGAGATACGGTTTCTGAGTGTTCTTTCCCTTCAGTCTCCGGGTGAGCTGTTCAAAATCTGCACGGCTTTCTACGTCACTAGCTGAGACGAGGTGGCTAACCCTAACACGCTACCGCTAGCATGCTAGCTTGTTCTCAATGGCAAAACACTGCTACAACACACACTAGTTGACCATAATCTCCAAAATCCTGCCTTGGACTGACCAAAGTTAGAGTTATCTAGCTGATGGGATCTTACCGAGCTACTGAGCATGTGCAACTCCCAACAAAGATAGAATAGAGCTGAGGTGTCTCACTCTGGAGCTAAAACAGAGACCTAAACACACAGGGTGAAAAGAGGATTTGCAGCAATGTACAGTACAACAAAAATATGGTGTTTTTTTTTAAAATGAAAACATGTAAACCTATTCTGGTACAACCTCAAAATACAATTATGAACCTAAAAGGAGCATAATATGGGCACGTTAAAGGATTGTAGTGCAACCAGAGACTAATACTAAAGCAGAAAAGACGAGAAGATGCAACTAGGTGAGGTTAATTTAGCCTTTTCTGTCCATTTTACTCTAAGCCATGTAGTCTGAAAAGTAACTTGAAACCAAAATGGAAACATTACTTGAGAGTAAAGAGCTGCTTTTATCGGTTGAAAAAAAGGTAGAGTTGGCTGACAATTTACAACAACATAACAAAAGCAAGATCTCTGGAATATCTATTCTTGGAAGTTGTCACTTGCAGGTGAAACCATTTGTGAATTTCTTCAACATGTCTTAAAAACAACAACACATAAACAATTATAAACCCTGGTGTGCACTTGTTGTGCAATGAGCTGACACCTGCTATGCAGAATCTGGTAACAGGCTCTCAAACTGTCATTGATACGTCAAATTAAGTGTCAGCTTTACTTAACAAGCAAAAATAAAGCAAGTCCAAAATAAATAGCTTTTACCATTATCCTGAAACCCTGCTGCCGGTCATCTGTTATTTGCCTCAAAAAATGTGAAGTCAAACACATGAAAAACAACAACAACAATAAAACAGATTGGTAGCAGAGTGACAGCTCACCGATACGCTTTGACTGAGTATGATAAAGTGTGACTTGTTTGACAAAGAAATGACCCTGCTGTCAAATTAAAATAAAGCAATTGATAGATAATTGTGTTCCTCACACAAGATGGGGAATGAACAACACCACTTAAATGTCCTAATAATTCACTTCCTTTTTATATATGTTAAACACATAGGGCCCTATTTTAACGATTTAAACAC
The DNA here is from genome assembly GCF_008692095.1 of Etheostoma spectabile. Classification (NCBI taxonomy): domain Eukaryota; kingdom Metazoa; phylum Chordata; class Actinopteri; order Perciformes; family Percidae; genus Etheostoma; species Etheostoma spectabile. The sequence goes on along the minus strand of NC_045749.1, from coordinate 3,448,595 downwards.
AAGGCGTGATGCGCCTGGCACAGGTGTGTTTAGGGTGTATACAAATCCACTTTTGATAGTTCAACGATGAGAAAAGGGTCCGTGTGCTGGGCGCATGGTTCAAAAGGGTTGTACTTAGTGTCTTCATTCCTCATAGAGGGTGTTTTGGGCGTAACATGCAATGAACCAATCAGTGTCCTCTCCCATTCTCTTTAAAAGCCAAGCATATTTGTACATTGGCGCATTATTATGATGGCAGATGTGTTGCTTAATATTTTTATTTATAATCTTGTGTGTGTGTGTGTGTGTGTGTGTGTGTGTGTGTGTGTGTGTGTGTGTGTGTGTGTGTGTGTGTGTGTGTGTGTGTGTGTGTGTGTGTGAGAGACATGCATAGTGTGCGCAAGCTGTGCGCGAGCTTTGGCACATTTTACTAATGCGCTGTTAAAATAACAGTGAAATGCTGCGCTGTTGACTTTAGACCAGGTTTTTGTTGGTTCAATGGCGCGATCTCTTCCCGCTGCCTCAACATAACAATATGCCAAGAATTCACCTGAACTCAGACCGGCACATGTGCATTTGCTATTTAAACGACGGAAAATTGACAACTGCGTCGGTCTGAAACTAGAAAACTTTGGGCACTTTGGGCTTTGCGCTGTGCCGGGTGCAAGATAGGGCCCCTTGTCTGCATACATGGATTGGGAATCCTGATAATCCTGCAGATTCTATGTCTAATATGCTTTTGTTGTTTTCTTTACTTTTCTGACACCCTTAATGGCTAAGAAAGCTCCAGAGAGAGGCAGAGAGAGAGAGACAGCAAGCCAGAAACAGACAGTGATAATGACTCCCCAGGGCGAGCATGCCTTTTGGCCAGACCACTTCCGCTGTCTGAATACATGACTCAAGAGTCACATTAGAATAGTGAACAGCGTGTGTGTGTGTGTGTGTGTGTGTGTGTGTGTGTCAAAGGTCAGAACAATAGGATTAAAAAAAAGTGTGACACGCCCACCAACTGACATATTCTCACATTTGTGCATTTGTTTATGAACAACAATGTCCAGTTGGGAGTGTGTCTTTAAATGTGTGTGTACATGTCTGCATCTGATTTTGTATTATTCAGGTAAGTAAGTGGAGTGTTACTACTGTATTTTAATAGGTTTGGCTTTTAAGAATCGGTCATTTTCTGATGATGACTGATAGTTTAAAATTGGAATCCGTCCTTTAATCCTCTTATTTTTTCTTGCAGTCCATTTCTCTGCACCCAACCCCATTAGGAACACAATGGTTAGCAAACAGACATTTGAATTGTGTTCAACAGAGTCTGGGTCTGAAGTGAAAGATTGCTTGAGTAGGTTACAGCATTTCTTTTCTTGTCATGCTCCCTTTTCTGGCTCTGTCTCAAGCTGTGCCTCTTCAGTCAGAGTAGCAGTAATAGCCACCCAGCTGCAATCACAGTGATTATCTCCAGAACCGAAACAAAGCGCGTAGTTGCGCACATTCCACCAACTGTGAATAAATTGAGCCAATTTCTCCAGCTTCTCTAGTTTTCTTTAATAGGGCCTTCATCACAGTCTTTTCTCTAGGATTCATGGGCACTGGTAAGATGTGTCTGAACAAAGGTTGTGGTTTTATTGTCCGCAGCTAAAGCTGACATCTGAAATCGTTTTCACACACCGTCAGCTAAGAAAAGTGTACAGATGTTGTGGAAGGAGGTCATACTACTCAGCGTTTGTTGGAGTTTGATGCATAAAACTTTGTTTACTTCATTGGGACTGTCAACCAGGACAGGTTTGACTCTGCAACCCCATGAACATTTCTCAATGGTGTGGTCTCGAACCATGAACAATGTGCCGTTCGTGTGATTTACAGTAAAACTCTCCACCATACAGATGAATTGTTATACATTGTTAACAATATATTAACAATTAACAATGCAGACACTAGTTTCATATGTTTTGTGCTAAACAGAAGTGTCTCTGTGCTGCTTTTTGGACTGCATTCTTAAATCGCTTGGCAACATGACATCTTCCTTCCATCTTCTCTTTCTTCCTTTTTTTAAAGATATTTTTTTTAGCATTTTTTGGCCTTTGACAGGAGAGCTTAAGAAATGAAAAGGGAGAGAGAGGTGTGAGAATGACATGGAGCAAAGGGCCGCAGGTGGGAGTCTAACCCGGGCCCGCTGCGCCGAGGAGTAAATCTCCATATATAGGCGCCTGTTCTACATACTGAGCTATCCGGACGCCCTTTCTTTGCACTTTCTCTTACTCTATTTTGACAAATAAAGTTCAAAATGACTCAAAGGTCAAAATGGCACTTAAAACCATGAGTTCAGTAAAAATGATTAAACTGTTTGGATAATCATTTCACCCAAGGGGATCCCTTTTACTCATTCCTTGTCTCTATCTCAGACATGGGGGGGACTTTGGACCATGAAACAGCAATATGAGCTGTTTTGCTTCGTCTTTCTATCACTATTATCTGGACTGTGCTTCACTCTCATTTCTCTCTGGTAAGTCAAACTTCCAAACAAATGCCTGAAAACTATACAGAGAAAACCTGACCGTATACTTTTCTTCCCACTCAAGCTCCAACTTTTTTTTATATCCTCCTCTCTCTAGGGGTCATTGGTAATAAAGATGATTCATTCATTTACGAATGTGATATATATCCCCGTCTACCTCGGCACACTGTGTGAGTGTGTAGGTAGCTGACTGTGTGCGTCTTTTCATACTTTTTCCACCCTGTCCCAACATATTGCCTGTCAGGGATCTGTAGGCAAACAATGGTCAGACTGTACCTTGTCTGCACAATGTGTACAGAAGGACTGATACATTCATATGAGAATGAAAGGAGAAAGGAACGGCTTTATTTGTTGTGAAATTCCTTTGTGCAGCCTCTTTCCTTTTCACATTGAACAAAGCCACACATGATCCCCAAATCATCTCTGCATTCATCAACAGAGCAGTTCTTTTATTTAAATGTTGTTTGGAGGGATTTTTATTCATGGTATGTCTGAAAGGCAGATTTTCACAACATGTGTGTTAAGATAATGGATGTTGACTATGGTAATAACTGGGAAAGTGATTATTTTGGATCAGAGTTTTAACACATGGCTGCCGCTTTAGAGTCTCTGTCTTCACACAGTTCAAATGCTGACTCACATTTGGCATACTTTTTTTCCTGTTCTGAATTGACCACAGTGAACATCAACTCTCCCCGAGCCACAGAACTAAAGGATTATGTCTGAATTAGGTAAGCAGTTGACATGACCAGGAAATGGATGTAGAATGTGTTGTTTGTTCCCACAGCACAGCCTGAAGGCGACATTTGTCCTCTCTGTGTTCTCACAGTCGCTGTATCATCGTTTGTTCCTGCCACATTGGTGTCATTCGGCATGGTGGCGAGCCTGCTCTGACATGAACAAAGATGGCAGTACAACAGAGAATTTGTGGACCGCCGCCTCATTTTGGAGTTGAATTTATTCTAGGCACTGAATTCAAACGCTGATTTAGTAACAAATCTGTATTTTTAAAATAGTTTAAAAAACAGCAAAGGTAATGATCTCTTTTTTTTTTTTTTTTTCAACAGGTAATACATTTCCATTTTTGTAATGGGTATGACAACCATTGTCACATTACCCTGCTTTGTCTTCGTGGCCAGGTAATTTCTGTCCTGATCTAAAAGTGTAGGTAGCTAGAACTGTTTACAGTGACTAGACCAGTATGGGTTTGAGATCTTGCCTGAGGAGACGCACTGAAGGACACCACACGGGCGCTCCTCCAGCCACTAGACCCTTCTGTAAACACTGTTTGAACCAGATGGGATATATTTTTCCCCCATGTTGCTGCTGGGATGAGAAAGGGGGTCATGTGAGGTTTAGTCCTGCATTGCCAGCTTTTCCTCCACAGCGCTGCGGAGGAAGGTTTATTGACATTTCTTTAAACCATCACAACTCGGGTGGTGCTAAGCGCCTGACGCAATGACAGTGTCTCTGCAAAATAGCCTCAGAAAGGAACTTGTTTTGGTGGAACATGTGCTTGTTCAGAAGTTGTTTTAGTCGTGCAACAGAACTCAGATTGGACAGACAGTCTGGCTAACTGTCTGGATTTCTGAGGAGCAGTTAACCATAGTCCTCATTAATCCACCGGAGTTTGGAATTCCAACACAAAGAAAGAAGAAGGTGTAGGACATCAGGGCAAAAATGGGGTGCCACCGGCAGATCTTCCAGCGGCACCTGAGCAATCCCCCTGAATAAAACCGTCGTTGCTATAGACTGTGTGGTTTACAATGAGATTTTCTGTTACTGTAGAAATACACTCCTACTTGTCAAAACAAATCACAGAGCTACTCTGCTGTCCATTCAAAGTTGCAGACTGCACAGCTTTTTTTCTTTTTAAGAAGCTGAAGGATGGAGGAAGTGAATCAAACAGAGCAGAGGAAGGAGAGAGAATGACTTTATTTCTATTGTTGTCATTCTCTAAAAGTCCTGTTTCTGTCCAACAAGTGTTCAGTGAATTTTACAAAAAATGAGATATTGCAAAGATTTGACCATCAAATTGTCATTTTTCCTATCTGCTAGATTGAAATGCAAATGCACTCTATTCTTGAAAGTTAGAGGGGAAAAAAACAACATTCATACCAAATAAAATAAAAGGCTGGATAAGTAGTTAACGTTATCATTAGGTTAGTTATCATTTTTATTATTTTGTGAAAACTTGTTGTATGAAAACGAAGGACTGCGAGACAGAGAAGACTGAGGGACATAGAACAGTAGAAAACACACACACACACACACACACACACACACACACACACACACACACACACCCTGATATAGACAGGGAGTGAGTGTATAAAGTTCACTTGGGTGTTTCGTTCGGTGGCCGGCTCTTGTGGTCTGTTAAACTTAAAAACAGAGTGGTGTTGAAAACAGACACCCAGCGTTTAGCTCACACCGCGAAACTGGAGCTTAATTGCCTTTCAATTAGAGGATCTAATAGGCGTGTGTGTGTGTGTGTGTGTGTGTGTGTGGGTGTGTGTGTGTGTGTGTTTGTGTGTGTGTTTGCGAGTTGTGTGTGTGCAGTGTTGCTAGCCTTGCATTATACCTATTTCCATGAATGCTGAGAAAGCTTGCAGCTATTTCTTTGTATTTGCTTCACCACACACCCACACACACACACACACACACACACACACACACACACACACACACACACACACGTATGCTGTTCACTATTCTAATGTGACTCTTGAGTCATGTATTCGGACAGTGGAAGACTGACTTTGCAGGAACTGTTACGTGTGTCCTCATATGCTGTCTGCGTTTTTATGAATTTGTTAACGTGTGTAGAACTTGCTGATTTCTGTTCGGCCAGTAGTGAAAACAAAGTGCTAATTACCAGCCGCAAGACCCCACGTCTGCTGTTCTCTCTCTTTCTCTCTCTCTTTTACACTCAGATACACACACACACCCCGTTTCTTCATGTACTATTATCTCTAATCATCTTCAGCATCCTTGGTACAGTGTTACATGAAAGGGAATGAAGTACTCAATGTTCTTGTGCTGTGTTAATGTCAAGAAAATGTAAATCTAAATACCAAGGGAATGAGATTATTACATCATTTAATCATTCAGCAGTTCTGACCATGCCATTTATTACATTTTCACCGTGTGTCTATTTTGTCAGATATTCGACCATGACAAAAAAAATTCTTTTGTGATGATCTTGTGTACTTTTTGTTTCGTACATCATTGCAACAAGCCCAGTCGAAAACAGATGGCACGACTGCACCCACCACGACCACTGACGGGGATAACATGGTGCATGAAGGCACACACCACCAGTACATGTGGACTAGCATCAGTCCCCACCAAATCATGTCACCTTTATCCATCTAAAGGTAATGCACTGTGTCGCAGAGCTTTGATAGATTTTTGAAGAGGGTCATTTTCCTCAGTGAAGCAGATCTGTTTCCTCTTGGGAGCCACAAAAGCATCAACTGACTCGCGCCCTTGTGTGGAAGCGGCAGAATCATTGCGAGTGAATATGGACTCACTTAGCTAGGAAGGAGTAAACACTATTTGGTACAATACATAACATTGCAGGCCTTGGAGAACAGTAACAGGTAACAGGTCAAGGGTTTTTTAGGAAAAGGGCCAAATACAAACTGCTGCTCAAAGAACCAGTTTAAGCTACAGGAAGAGCTATTTGTCATTTATAGAATGTATGGTATCCAAAATGTTCACTTATGGCTCTCAGTAACAGTTCTGCGTTGGATGTCAGTCACATCCAGCGTTGAAATAGACAGGTATACTCGTGCTTACTTTGTAAAAGGCTACTTCCTTCCCTTCGTCCCTTTTTTTACTATCCTTAAGCTATCCATCAGTGTCCGTCATGCGCTCATTTGCATATTGTTGATGTCATTACGCAATTATTTGCATAAAGCTTAGTGGTTGTGTCAGCAAAGTAGATAGAAAGAAATAGAAATCTTTAGCCAAATAATCACAAATTCAATACAGGAATTTATTTAATCTTATAATTATTACTTAGGCAGCCTATCTCTGAAGTAAAATATTCTCCAAAGGGAAGGAAAAAGATCAATAAAGAATAAGCAAAGAAGGCCGGCTTTCCCAGGGCCAAGCCAGCTCAGCGGTGTCTTTCTCACGTCCCGTCCTGCTGCTTCTCCTACCCACACCGTCCCCCGCACCCTGTCCCTACCCCCCTTTCCACCTGCATGCGCATACTTTTTGATTTGTTGCTAGTCGCTTTTGTGAAAGAAAGTTGCGAAGGGAAAAGTCATTAAGTTGGCAATATTGTTTTCATGGAGACAGATACTGTGTGCAGGGGGGGGGGGGCGGTGTATGTGTGTGTAGAATGACAGAGAGATGGAGGAGAGCAGGGAAAGGAAATTAACGCATGTTTTAAGTAGCGTTAAAAAAAAAAAAGAAACGAACCACAATGTGTGGCGGCCGGTGTTGACTGTGTGACGCACCTCCACAAACTTTTATTTTTTTTGTATTTTAATGTAGATCCACGTGTGGAATTCAAAAGCCATCTGTAGCACAATTACTTTCAGTATTTTACTCTTGAGAAATAATTATAGCAACACTGTTGTCACAACTTGGAGAAAGAAATCAGTAACGAGTGACTTCTCCAACATTGCTATTGGCACAACAAAAGCGTTCCTGGCACGTGATGTTAATTTGAAGAATGCTGAATAAAAAAAAACCCGCTGATAATGAAGACGACAAACACTGTGCTGACGGCACATACTAACTTCCATTTGTTGCGTTCAGATAACTAGCATCTAATTAACTCTGCCATTGTTGTGTTTGGGAAGTCTAATTTGCACAATCATTATATTTAACGTACTTTATTTCATAAAAAGAAACGCTGTTTACATTTGTATTTTGAGAACATCTTTTTGTTTTGCTCATTTTGATTAGCATCCTCAATTACTGAGAATCCCACTCATTTGTATGTAGATGATATGCAATTAGTGGTGAATTATATGCAATCAGAACTCTTCTTTCTGCTAATGAGATAATTTTAGCAAACATGTTTTGTGCCTTTTTAATAATATGTTGGACCAGTAATCCTGTTTTAAATCGGCATGCCCATGGTTCACCTCTATGAAGACAGCTGCCTCATTATTTCATATCATGGTTAAATTTCAAATACCGTTCGTCATGTCTGACACTTTTTTTACAGAACTTACATATGAAAATTCATGTTTTTGCCAATTTGTACAGAAAGTAAAGGTCTTCTCCATTGTAGCATTCACAAAACTATTACTCCTCGTAAATAAAAGGTTAGACAAAGATTTTGGGGAAGAAAAATGTGTTATCAGTGCATTGAAACAATGAATCCAAACAATGCTGGTAATAAGGGTGAATGTTTCAGCAGGGTGCGTCACTCTGCTGTTCTGGATTTGGCCTTTTTATATTCGGAAAGAAATCTTCTGAGCTGAAAACCAGTTGATGACTGAACCAATCAGCTCCTTGTGTTCCTCCAAATGAGTGGCTGAAATAGACAGTAACACAACAGGCGGGCTGATGGGATGCAGTTAAGCTCGAGGCAGAAACAATGTTGCTTCAATTAGCCTGCTGGCCGCTGTTTATTGGCTATTGGGTTGCTGGGAATGCCCTCTTCCTTGACTTTAACTTTGAGACCGTTAAGCCTTTTACTCCCGATAATTGGAAAGATGAACTTCACTTTGCAGTTTATTATAACGAGCAATCTCCAAAATGTCCAACACTAGAATTAAACATGTGGAAATTAACGAAAGAAACCATGTTGTGTAAAGGCCTTGTACCCAATGTTAGAATTGACTTAAATGGAAGCCCTATAATGTGGTGTGGAAGGGCGTCCTTAATTAACCAGCACTTTAATTATCCCTCTGTCCTTCTTTCTCCCTTTTCTGTTTTTTTTTAATTATCTGTTCTTCTTTCTCCTGCAATCCCATTTTTTTTTCCTCCTTTCCTTCACAGTCCAGTAGAATCCATCTAAGCAATTATAGCTTTGCATTACAGCGTTGGAGTGACACTGTAATTACTGCGGAAGACGTTTCGAATACTTAGGAATGGAAAATGAATGTGCTTAATCGCATTGGTGCTGCTGAACATCACATGTGTTTCCATATTTGTTTTTCTTATTTTGCTTATCTCTCACGACCCGCGGAAGCTGCCAGACTTTTACTTGCAGGGTTTTCAAAAAATGTTCAGAATCAATGATCCAGTCTTCTTTATTTGTGTACACATCCACACAGAATTAATACGATATAAACAACTCATTGAGGAGTTCTGCAGAGGTTTAGAGTTCACACACACACACACACACACACACACACACACACACACACACACACACACACACACACACACACACACACACACTCCATCACAAGAGATTCAGGACAAGGTCACCTTTTTAATCTGAGACTTGGATAAAAAGGACAGATGAGTACGACAAAAGGTGTGCCAAGACAAGTAAAAGGGGGGGACAGTTTTTGCAAAAAGATGTTGCTCAATCCTAAAAATAAGAACACACAAATGCACACAATTCCTGTAAATTGAAATGGGGAGGGGAGGAAAGTTTTAGGAATTTATGCTATGGAAAATAAAACCTGAGACTCTCTATGCCGTTCACTCTGTCCTTCTCACTCCATTTCTGTGTGTGTGTGTGTGTGTGTGTGTGTGTGTGTGTGGTTTTGGTCTATAGCCCCTAAGGGAGGGTTAGAAAGAGAGAGGTGGGGGGGCAGGAAATGGTGGCGTCTGGAATTGATTTGAGGCTAAAGGAAAAATAAAATACTTGAGATTCTTAAAGGCTCGGGGAGCAGGGACAGGCGACCACAGAGAAATGAAAAAAGGTAGAAGAGAGAAAAAGAGAGGCCACATAACCACAATAAGAAAAAGAGGGGTAGGAAGCAAACGTAAAAGATTTATACTTCTTTATCTGCAATAAAGTCTGTGAGGTCACCATAAGTACACTGGCCGGATCTGATGTTTACCTCTTTTAAAAGGGTTATACAGGCCACATGGACATGAGAATCGAGATTCTTCGGCTGATTTGTTGTCCCTTGTGTCCAGTGATGGTGTAGATTGTTGTCAGAGAAAACAACATTTGAATTTTGAAAATTTCCAAAGTATCAGCTTTGGCAGAGTGGTGCCTGTCAATAAATGACACCATATGCAGGAATATAGTATAACTTAAGTTTAGAGTAGGAATGAAGAATCACAGATCAAAAAGTAGAAAAGGAGAGCAGATAGGGAAAAGAGAAGAGGAGGAAAGGGAAAGTAGAGAAGCTACTTTGTAGAAGTGGAGTGAAGGAAGATGAGGGGAAAAAGGGAGTAGAGTAACATGAGACGCTGCTGCAGTGGCTGGAGATTCACTTTGAAACCTGTTTTACACTACAGCTGTGGAACTGTTTATTTTCTATACCATTTCAACAGCAGTGTGTAAGCAACCAACATGGGATGCCCACACATGTAGGAAACGTTTCTTTACAAGATGATCCAAACTAAGCGGAACCACTGCTGCTGCAAATTTGTAAAAACTTAATTGAACTAATGAAATGCACGGAAAGTGCACATATGGTCACATAGGCGCCGATACAGTAAAATACTGAGCACCCACATGTGCCAGACTACCAGTAGGCTACATTCATTTAAAATGAAACATTGTAGTCGGTGCTAAGTGGAGCGTCTGTCATAGTGTGATTGGTTATGCCGCTGTCAGTCCCCTGCTCCATTGATAATTTCCCACAAAGCTAATCACAGTTACGTGTCAGTTAAACTGACATCTCCAATCCTATCTGTGAGAAGTGGCGCTGTCCTGACTTTACGGCTTTATTATTGAGTTAATATGCGTGTGTGTTTGTGTCAGCTGCTGTCCATTTCCCAAGGTTTTGAAATGCTAACATTTTCATGTTTTTTTTTCTTCAAGGGTGTGCGCCCGTGAGCACACACGTAAATTGGCGCATATGTATGGTCACCTGAACCATTTTGTTGTTGTGTCTTTGATACTTTGTACTTAAAGGTCCTCTTTAGGTCCAAGTGGTTGAGGAAATATGAGGAAAAAAACCTCTGTTTGTCCTCGCAGCCACATCAAGTGTCTTTATTAATTACTTTGAATTTTAATAACTGTAGTCGCATAACTGTAACTAGTTTGTTTTATTTATTTTATTTTTTGAGTTGATGACCTCCGGAGTGATCACAGTCTAACTTTTGCAGTAGAAGGTCTGAGGATAAAGATCGAATGCAATCAATCAATACCAATACCTTTTTTTATCTTTAAAATAATCAAAAACAAACGTGTGCATGAGATGGTTGTGATGGCGACACTTAGGCTAATTATCTGTGGGATGTGTACATGTTGCTTTACTGGAACATTCCTGCAGTGAAACCACCCTGGCAGACGTTTTAAATGACACGACATTAGTAATTAAATCGTCCTTCGGTCCATCGTTTTTCATGTGAAAACTGTGAATCGCTCCGCTGCGGAGGACCAGTGAACGCACCATTAACCGATCAGCGGGAAGGCCGTTCATCTTATTAGCGCAGCTCGTTAAACCGACCACAACAATGATGAGCGCTGTTATGTGTTATTGGCCCCCGTGCAACCGTTGCGCTGCTGCCAAAACCACCGCAGATGGAGAAGAAAGAGGCAGGTAAAAAATAATTGATGCTGCCTTTTCAGTCCTTGACAAACAAGTGAAATTATGAAGAAACAAATAATGGATCATGTTGACAGAGAAATGAAGAGATCAACTGGAATTGCGCAGCGGCATGGGATCGAGAGGAAGAAAGAGACCAAGAGAAAGGGATTTGTGTCCAGCTAGGTTAGCCATGTGTGTTCATGCCTTGGTGAGCTCAGTGAGTCTGTTCCAACATGATGAATAGAGACTAAAGATATTAGAATATGAGACATAAAGAGAGAGAGAGGGAGAGCGATATCAAAGGGAGGCTGAGAGGATAGGAGGTGGAAATCCTCTTTTTTTTTTTTGCTATTCTTCCCCATAGAGAAATGAGAGAGTTAATCCCCGGGGCTTACATTTGTTTTTTTCTCTCTTTATCTCTCTGTATTTCAGTATCTCTGCCTTCTGACATTCTCTCTGCTCCCTCCTGATCTTGTCTTTTTCTCCTTCTTATTCTGTCTTTGTTTGTTTCTGCTCATATTCTGCTGTTCGCCCTCATCCATATTTGCATCTCCTCTTTCTCCTCTTTTTCCCCTCCATGTCCTTCTCTTGTTGAATATCCCCAAATCCCCATCTTTTCCTCTGTCCCCTCCATCCCTCTGATTCCTTTGCAGGGTTTATGGGTTTATGATGCATGGTAATCTCACTGCAAACATTTATCTGATCATTATTTCTCTCCCTTTCCTTCTTTTTTCTGTCCTTCTTGTTGCTCAGCAGGACTGTGTGTTCCAAAGTGATGATGTTTATAGGATATTTACATTTGCACACCCAACCCAGACGAGGGAAGAGCAGCACAAGGAGCAATGAAAAGATTAAAGAGGACACAAGTGGGACAAAACAGAGCAGTGAATCCAAATCCAAAGCGCAACACCCCCGGTAAAGGCCAGAGCAGAGCAGACTTAAAATGAAACCCATCAAAGGCCTCCATCAGGAAAAGTGTCACCTGATCTTTAAAAATCGGAGAGAAAGAAAATAATCCATCGGTCCATCCATCCATCTATCCATGCAGCTATCCCATTTGATCCCTTTGTAATGGTTCATCTATGTTTAAAAAGAAATCAAAACGCAACACATTTGGGTCACAAACTATTGTTTCTCTAGTTCCAGTGGAAATCTAGTTCAAGTGGCTTTGTGACAGTAGGCTTGGTTGATCAAGCCAAGCATGTAATCTCATATTGGAGGATAACTCCATATATTGCATTCTTTGAGCCCCCCGAAAACCAATTTCCCTCCATTTTTAAATGCCATTTTCTCCTGATAGTAGATCCCTTAAGCTTTCAAATTAAACATTGTCACCTGATCGTATCACTCCGTGTTCCCAAAGCTCTGATGGTTACATCATCACCCGTGTACCAGTTTTATAAGTAATACCCAGGAAAGATGTTTAAATACAACATTGTAGGTTCACCCTATTTGTCAAATGAATCCCTGGAGGCATGCTTCATCACTTCTCTGCTTACAGGAAGTGACAATGTTAAAGAGAGAAAGGCTAAGTATATCCAAAACAGCAGCTAATCACTCCTTACCACGACCGGTGTTGCTTTTCCTCTTCTTTTTTTGATACTTTTGAAACATAACGTGTCCACAGGCTTGATAAAAGTGTTTACTGCCGCGGCATTTTAGCATTCCTGAGTTTTGAAATCGGTTCATGTGTTTGCCGATCTCTGAAGGTGCCCAGGGCTCAAAACGGGAGAAAAATCTCAGTGACATTCAACTGTTTTAAAGTTTTAATTAAAATGCCACTGTTGGCTCTGTCAGACGCAGGACCTGAACTAAATATTCTGCAATATATTGCAATTGTCACCTTTTTCCCCAACTACAAAGTATGTCCCCAAAGGAAAACTCATGTTTTTTCTAGAAAGACTAATTTTGCTGTTTATTCATCTCACTTTATTTGACTGAAAATGCAATTGATTTCACTATTCTAGTACCGAAAAGTTAAATATATGCATGTGCAATTTAAGTTATAAAACATTGATACTTGGCGTCTGTGTCTTGATACAGTATTGTCTGAAAAATATGCTGTTGTACTGCCACAACCCCACACACACTTACACACCCCTATTAAGTTAATGCTCTTATTTAGAATGGTGAAAGGATGAGTGCAAGAGTAGTGTAAGCTTAAACCACAACAGACCAAATATTACTAAAGCGTACAGAGAACATTTGTAGTGTTACCCTCGAATGATCCTAGAAGTGATGGCAGCAGGAATGCACCATCAAAGGACTGATGTTTCAAAGATGCCTGATATGTTGCCTCCTGCAATTGATCTGGTGATTCATCCACCCATCTGCCATCATCACCAACCGCTAACCCTGTCTGCTGTTTAAAATCAGCCTTTTGTCATTTTTAAGTGGCCACACACGCTCAACAGGTAGTAATGAGCCTCCGGAACTGATTAATCACACTCAAGCACTGCATCCTCACAGCATCCACAAGTACACAAGCAATACACACAAACTCCAGCCTCCGATATCCCAGTAAGACAGCATTAGGTGATGGATGGGGATGGGAGCCGCTAGGGTATGGAAAACAAGCACAGTCTGTAATTGAGTTCTGAACAGGCCAATCATAACCAAGCAGGTGGGGAGGTTGTTTTCCCAAATGGTTTAATTTACGTTTAAATCCACTTTTAATCCAATTTTAAATCCAATTGTCTGTATTTGCTACCAGCTTTAAGGAGAAACTACGGTGAATCAGTTGCGGTTTGGTACAGACTACTTCCTGCCGTCCCAAGCTGTCCCTGTTGCAGCTCAGTGGACTTCTGGAACAATTGAATCGCATGGCAGCTGTTTGTGTGAGTGGGTGGAAAAGGGCAGTGTCTTTAAAAGTCTCTGCAGGTTTTCCAGAGTATTTTATTGATGTCTGCTTTTTTATATCTAGCTCTCAATCAGTCAGACTGCTGTGTAATCAATACTGGTAGAGGGCATTACGACTGTGTGTGTGTTTGTGTGTATGTGTGTGTAAACCCCTGGAAAGGGAATCTTCTCCCTAATTCCTGCTCCTTATCTATCCTCCCAGACACCCATCAGTGTCACATTTTTAAAGATATATGAGCCTGATAGTTAACGAGTATTAACAGCATTTTCCTGCTCTACTTTAGACTTATCATGACTGTGTTGCACCCTCCCCTGACTTTGTGTTAATACTGTATATAACCTTCACTGTTGTACCAAGTTTGTCATGTTTTGCAAATGTCGGACATTTATTCTGTTAATTAAGGTAATAATTTCTTGCTGCCAATGGGACTTTAAACACCGGTTGAATTTTAACTGGCTTCCACAGCTTAGTCTTAATGCTTGCTGAAATCATCTCTTTCCTTATTTTGAAGTTGCCACGTGATCAACACATAATTAATAAATGACATCACATCCACTGCCAGATTCCGTTGTGTATGAGACTTGGAACAAGAACCCAGAAATGCACAAGCAATAGGGCGCACATGCTGAGAGGAGCTATCGTGACCTGATTGACACGTGTCTTATACACAGCAGATCAGATCATTAGCAGATCAGAAATCTGTTTTTTTGATGTTTGTTGATATGAACCTTTGGGCAGAAGCACACTGTAGTTTCATGGGAATTCTCACTTCAGAATCTCATTTTGGAGTCATTACACCGCAGCTATACTTAATCTGCAATGATGCTGCAATAAGCATTACACTGTAGTTAATGCATGCGAATTAAGCACGCAAGTCAACTATACAGTATGTACTGGATACATAATCGGCATGTAAACAAAGCTGCAGTGGTAATGTAGCCACTTTTCATGTGAAATAACTAATTTTAGTGAAATGTCAAGTAATTAATAACATTTTGCCTTTAGGATGGTGATGACCAGTGTAAAACCCAACCTGGAGTTGGTGTGTGTGGAGGATTGTGCAGCTAAAGTTTGCATCTCTGCCGCCAGACCAGATTAATTCTACCAAGCCTTTGGCTGAGACACAGATCTGCGGTTGAACTGGCTGTAGGCTGAAATACAGCGTAATTTAGAAACTATCCCACCATATCATGAAAACGCAACAAGCGAAGAGACAGAATGGATGCGTGTCCTAATATCCTCCTGCAGCGTCTGTGTGTGAAACTGCTATAGACTGAAATTTCTGAGAAACACATGCATGCACGTACAGCCACATATACACGCACAACAATAGATAGGAGGCTTTCATTCAGAGGCCATGTGCCAAGAGGAGAAGGCAATAATCTGAGTGAGAGCGATAATGTGACTTTAGACTACCCTTTGTTCCTTCTATCTCTTTTTTTTTTCACAAATCTAAGACACACGCACACATATGCAGAAACCTTATGTCAGTTTTCCTACTGCCAAGTGGTCACAGTGACAGAAGAGGTCATCTGGATGAATGCCTCCTATTATGAGATATGTGCTCATATCCCGAATTGGAGGTGAAAAGGTTAAATATCCAATCAGCACGCAGCGTAGCTAAACCCTTTGAAACCAAGAATCGGAGTAAGTTACTTTTCAAGAGGACACATTTCATACACAGCCACACAGTATAATCCAGGCTAAACCAGATGGGCCAAGTCTTCATGATGTCCAACTGATATGAGATTTTACAACATTTAAGCCTTTAATAAATAATACTTTGCCAGTATTCAATATCTATACATTTGACCATTCTCGTCACTTAATGCAGTCAGTGTTGCTACAACAGCTGATTTTCTCGTTGGCCGATGTCGGGTTGTTAACAGATGAACTGTGGCCTTTATAGGATATCCAAAACATTGATTTAATCCTTGGTAAACAGGCATGGGACGATGTGTAGTGTGTTGATCCTTGGCGTTTTAAATGGTTAATATTGGTATCCTTAATCATAACAGGAATTTTTCATGTGTGATGCTTGATCATATCGGTGTAATAATTTTTTTGTGTCCCCCCCACCCAACAGTTCTTTCAGACTTAAAATATTTAAAGTTTTGTCTTTACTGTGGTTCCTGTCTGACCAACTGTCTCTGAGTCTTATTTACCTGTTTTGTCTTTTTCCAGGTTCCAGCCTGCAGTTGAAGGATTAGAATATGCTGTTCTGAAATCGGCTCGTCAGCCTGCCAGCCACTGATAAGCACACTCACGATCGATTTGATCTGCCTTTAATCTATTCAACTTTTTCCAGACGAATGAAAAAATGCTTAGTATGGGCGATGTGAGGTGCACGATACGGTGACTTTGGGAACACGTCCCCAGAGGGCAAATGCATTGTAAGCTTCATTTTCAGGCATGAAATCATATTAAATATGCATTTTTACAAGTCCTCTTTAACAAGCTGCTATAGGCAAAAACAAGATAAACAATTCATAATATTTCTCTAGCAACCATGAAAGACATAGATCGTTGCTAAAAGAGATGGAGGCAAAAATATGAAAGTCCAGAAAGAAAGGAAGGAAAAACACCTCACACAAATATAGTGATATAATAAAAGAAGGAAGCACGAAAGAATGAAAAGTAAAGTTCTCTGTGGGCTTTCACCAATCCTTCTCTGTATCTCTTTATATCTCTGAAAGAGAGGGAGCCAGTTCAACAGAATGCTAAACAGGCAAGTGGGGTCGGATGTATCAAAGCCAATTCACAAGCCTTATGACACACACACACACACACACACACACACACACACACACACACACACACACCACTGGACCGAAAAAGGGCAGAACTCACCTTTAGCTCATTACTGGGGGGGGATACGTTGAGGGTTTTCTCCTCTGCACGGCGACACAGATCTGCCGTGAGAAACAGGAGACAAAATTTAGATTAATCACACGTAAGAACGACCATTTATTGAACAGGAAAGGGTATACAGTAGTATGTGATACTGATGGAATAGGACGTATATCTCATTATGCTGTGCATGCAAGTGTGCTAGGGGGAGAGTCAGCAAAGAGATGTGTGGCTTGTTTAGATTAGGGTATTTATCAGAAGGATACGAATGAAAGTAAAAGAAAAACAGGAAATAAACAAATATGAAGTGGTTAATTATGCTAATTTACACATTAGCAATTTAACAAACAACCTTTGAACCGTAAGTGCATGTGAAGCTGTCAGATACTCTTTCTAATTCGCCTTTCTTAAGCTCTCTAGAATGAATTTCCAAGTAAAAAAATCCAAGCCATTAAACAACTACAATAACCAAGACTGCAGGCCGACAGCATTCGAGTTTTGGGATTTTCAAACATTATTCATATTGCCCTCCCAAATGTATCTCATGATACACACACTGTAGTAATATATGACTGGAGTAAGTACAACATATAAATAAAATATATTTAATTCATGACCATGTGTTGACCAAGCCAGCCCTGCTCTAAATGATCTGAGCCACGTCCTGTATGCACAGTGCAGCAGCCGGCAGCTAGTTTCTGCTTGTTAAGACTTTACCGTACAGCCTGATGTATGAGCACAGAGGGACGGACGGCACATTACGTACACAAAACAAACTCGCAGTTCAGCTTCTACTGTTGTCATGATTTATTACAGTTTACATCACATCGCAACAACAGATAATCTTTTTTTGATTGGCTGGGCATTATCTTTAAAAACTGTACATCTGACCTGGAGGTGTCCGACCCCAGTGGTTTTGACAAATTTGGTACAGCAACCATAGCAACGCTCAGAGCTGACCATAAGCCGTAAACGGGCAAGAGGGGGTTAAAAACCCTGATTGAGACGCATATTCCGAATGCGCTGTATACATGTGCAAAGAATGCATCTAAAACCTGATTAATACGGGAATATCCCATGCCTTAATTGGAAAATGCTAGGAAAAAGGCCGTATTCTGAATATCCAACCGAAATATGCTGGATGTCGTCATATTCAGAATGATAGTGGAATATTGGTGTGCATGTAAACATACTCAGAGTTAAGTATTATTTCTGTGTTCTGTGGCAAGAATGATCTTACTGGTTTATGCAATGTGGTGGAATGAAAAACAAGCAAACTTTCAAAAAAGGATGCTAATTTAAAGTCAGCCGGTCTCTTCTCCTCCAGTGATATTATAACCACATTAGTGCAGTCCAAGAAAACAGTCTGACATTCGTTCTTTTCCTTCACCTCATCCATTATTTGAATGTACCAAGACTAACTAACTAATGTGTTGCTGCTTACATGGCACCCAGTGGCGCTTCAAATGTGAACAGAGGTAAAAGTGTGCTTAAGGGCACTTCAACAGCCAACTGAGACCCTTTGTTTATTGGACTGTGGCTTTAACCGCAAAACCAACCAGCTAAATCCTAGCTTTAAATGGCCAGCTACCAATACATAAGACTCACTTGTACCACAAGAAATGTCACATAATGAGTATGTACAGCAGCATTTCATAGTGCTAAGGCTTGTGTATGGAGCAGCACTGATCAAACGCAAGTGGACTAACAGCAATGAGGCTTTCAAAGACAAAGATTGGACTCTTAAAGATTAGAATTGGTCACAAATGATTTTGAGGACATTTGTAATTAAAGCCGCTGCCTTAATGTTTCCATTGCATTCCCAGTTCACCTGAGGTGTTACCTGGGCAGGGTAATGAGATCACTTCCATCAGTCAGGCTACTACCAGTGAGAAGTCCTTTAAGCCCTTGAGCAAGCTACTTAACCCTGGTCTGTCCCAATGGAGCGGCTCACGGCCTGTGGTAGGGGTCCGCAGCGTGAGTGTTAACAGGCTGTTTTCTGAAAATTGAAGGGTAAAAGAAAAGAACTCAGCAGCCTGGCAACATAAGATATCTAAACGTTCCCTTTCATCCATTAATGATGGTGTGATGGTGCATGAGATGAGGAAAAATACTGCGAGAGAGATATTTTACTACGCCGTAATGGCTAAATATCAAAAGGCCAAAAACTGCCTTTATCCTTGGTGCCACATTTCTTTTATCCACGTCTTTAGAAATGTGCAGTGAGAGATCACACAGCTCTGAGTACCAAGACTCTGCAATAATTAACCTCTCTTCCATTATTAGCAGGAACTAAAGATCAGGGCAAGTAGCTTTAGTGGAAAAGACTTCTGTGAGGAATTGAATGTCTTTTTTTTTTCTTTCTTCCAGACCAACAACCATAATAGAAAGACAACTCCTCTAAGATGTTTAACACTATTATGCCTGAGATAATTGGGCATTACATTGCTTCTTTCATCTCTGACACAGATGAAAGCAGTTTACTTTATTACATTACTCCAAATATACACATGGTGAATTAATAACTAATCTGTTGGGTTTAATTAGTTTCAACCCGATTAAGTTTTTTTTTTGTTTTTTTTTTGCGGGAAACTGTTTGTAGATCCATTCTAGTCACTTCTATTCAAACAAGTTGTCAACAGACTGGAGCAATGCTTAATAAGTTGCTCAAACACTTACACAGAAGACTTTTTGTTAGTGTATGATCTGTACTGCTCATCTGTAAATGAAAAAAGGATTTTGGGAGTTTTGATTCCCTAATCTTTTGTTCCTGACATGTCTAATTAATAAGAAAAATCACTTGTTTGCATAATAAGAACGTGACAGCAGCAGCAGAGCAAATTTACAGCACCTTTTTAAGTTCCACAAACACATTCATCAGCAGAGCATTATACCAAATCCTTATTATTCACTGTTGGTAGCATCCCTCCTATATAACACCAATCATCATCATCATGCTATCATTATTATCAAGCAGCAGATCGGCCTGCTTTGTATGCAGAGAACACCGACTCCTTTCACCCTGTTAAAGAAGAAGAAATAGATTTTTAGTATCTGTAACAAACCGTGCTGACACAGCACATGCCGTTAATAGCAGCAATGTGTCGCGCTGTCCTTAACTACACCACAGATGTTTTCAAATGAGCCATGCTTTCTGAAGCCCTCCACTAATAATTATTGTGTGATACATACAATGTTGCTGTGGAATTATACCAGGCACAATTGTGCTATTGTTATTATCATTCTGCAGCTATAGCTGTCTGCTTGGTATGCAGAGACGATTGAGCTCATTCCAACCAGAAAATGACAGCTTGTTATTTGAAGGAAAATAGATTTCACTTTGTTTTTGTGTTGCAAGACCCTGAGACAATACGGTCAATACTGTAAAGCACCGTCTGAATTGGTTCTTGTGTGAAATGTGCAATGCATGAATAAAGGCCTATTGATTGGTAGTCTGCTGTAAACGACACTATAACACACATGTTTCGCTGCATGCACACAGGCTTCCACAAAGTGATAATATTTAGTATTGATTAATTTTGATGAATTGCATTCATATCTGAAGTCATATTCCTCACCATAAAAATGGTGAGAACCTTCAAATCTCGTGTTTTGGTTCAGCAATAAATAACAATCAAGATAAGAACATTTGAAAGATGTGATGTATGACTACACTCAATAGAGCCCTTGGTGTACAAATTCTTGTTTTGGCTGCAGTGTTTGTGTCTAATATGACCTTTTTTATATTGTATCATGAAGTTATGTGGATCTATACATTAATAGCACTGCACATCCCTGCTATATTCTTCCCTCTTGCACTGAACAACAAGTATTATGTGGCAAAACACTAGCCCTACATGCACATATTGTTGGATAAATTTTGTTCTCCTCTGTTCAATAAAAAACTAAAAGCAGATATGAGATGATCTTGGCTTCATCTGCTAGAAACAAGGATACAAACTGTCATCATCTCTCAGCTTAGCTACCCATCATATCGAAAATAATCCGAAATTAACCAGTTTCTTTTTGCGATTTTTGAGCCTGCAAATGTTGAAGGCATGCCTACTTGCTCGCTCGCTCACACGCACACACACGCGCGCACGCACATGCCTGCACACATGCACGCTCATGCACGCAGTATTTGCACACACAACAAGCCTACCTGCTCGCTCACGCACACATGCATGCACACACACACACACACACACACACACACAATATTTGCAAACAGATTTCAGGCACACATGTAAATAGACTGCTTGAAATGCAGCCATTAGTGTTGCGTCTGTCATTAGCTAAAAGGCCTGAAGCTGGAGTGAGACCAGAATAATTATTCTGATTATAGTCCTCTAGCTGAGCTCTATCCAAACACATTACACTCTCTCGGATTAAAATCTGGTGTTTCATCTAGTTTCTAAATCAAGATGCTGAGATTTATTTCATGATAGCGGCCTATTGGGATCTCAACATTGCCTCTAAAGCTGGACAAAAAAGCCTAATTTTTTGCAGGCCTTTGAAAGCAAACCGAAATTTCTCATAGATTGTACGGAGTGAAGAAACATTTTAAAGCCATTTTCTTACAAAGAATCTCCTAGCACAACTACTGCTCTTTGGGTTTATAGGGCAGTATAACAGTTGACTTTTACATGGGAAAACTTGGCTTGATCCGAGGGGCCTGAAGTCCTTCCTGACCCAGAGTTTAAAAACCCTTTTGACCTCTGCAGACCTTTTCCACAATAATGCATGGTTAGCAGGAGGTGCTTGTCATTCTGTCCTGAAATACATATTTTTTCCTCTCCAGCACTAACTGACCACAGCAGTTGAATATGCACCATCTGACAGTTTTAAATTAGATTTTTATTATTTTTTAAAGCATTTTAGGCCTTTATTGATATTGGACAGCTGAAGCCATGAAAGGGGTGGGGGATGGGGGGCCTGCTCTACCAGGTGAGTTGCCCAGGCGCCTGAGAAATCTGTTTTTTTGTGTGCTTCCATTTAACAGATAAAGGTGAAACCACACACTACAAAAATAACACATTTAGGAATCGTAGCTTCTTAAAATATCCATCATATGTAATCACAATGTCTGATGTTGCTGAATGGGGGTTTGTGTAAGAAAGTGATTATACGCATGAATGTAAGAGTGAATATGGGCTTGTAACTGTGAGCATGTGTTCATGAGTGTGATGCTCTCAGTAAGACTGCGGTGAAATGATGCAAGCAAAATGTGATAGCGGCTTTGAGGATCAGCACAGTGGGCGCAGCTGGCAGCCCCACACACACACACACACACACACACACACACACACACACACACACACACACACACACACACACAGGCAGGGACTGGTGGATCCCAGCTGTGTCAGTATTATTCATGCGCCAGTTTGTATTCACAGGTGCATGGGCACATAGACAATCTCACACACAGGCACATTTTATTGTATGAGTGTATACAAGCTGCTGAAGTGTTACCATGTACTGGTTCATACGTACCAGCATTCACGCATTGCTTAAATGTCCCTGGATCATTTCCACGTAGAATCACATTGGCAAGCATTGTGCCAAGCAGTGGGTCAACAGTTCATGAGACCTGTCTAAAAGAGGCACCAGTGTGTAAAACTGCTGCTGTATTTAACTGTGACTCTTCTTTATCAACACCTTTTTTTTAATCTTATTTTTAGTGCAGAGTTCCTTTTCATATATTCTATCTTAAGGAAAGCATCCTCCTCCTCCTCCTCCTCCTCCTCCTCCTCCTTCTCCTCCTCTTCCTCTCACCCCCTTTCTGACTCATTGCTGGGTCTAAAATAAAATCCTCCACAGGAGATGCAGGTGCAAGTGGCGGGCAGTTATTTTACAGGGGATTGGCTGGTAACTATAGGTCTATTTTATTATTTTTTTTTTTTTGGTAACTCAGACGTCCTGCTCCCACAGTTGTGCTACTCCTACAACACTTGCTCTAGACAGCCGAGTATTTTTCCACTTCCTCATCTGAAAATTTAAGCCCAGCTTCTGTCAGCGGCTCTGAAATAGCTCTATGTGGTTAGATAAGCCTGACAACACGTTTGTTTTATCTCCAGTTGCAAGCAATGACTTTCTTACCCTCAAAAATGGTAGATTTTACTTTCATTATTTTTTATTTAAATATATTACCAACTTAAAAGCATGAAAAGACAAACTGTATGAAATACACCTTTTAAAGATGTGACTTTAAATTGGACAATAACTTGTGACAGAAACTCCAGTAACGTGCATGCAGCCTTAATGTTTTTATATATGTATATACATTTATATTTTGTATTTACAAACACTCATTTTCAGTTTTGTCTTATTTACTCTCTTGATTTTTTTGTTTTTTTTGTTTCAGAGCTATGAACTGAAGCACTTTGGGTCAACTGATGTTTGTTTAAAAGTGCTATACAAATAAAATGACTTGATTTGACTTATCAACCATGGATACGGCGTGCCAATTAAAGCCAAGCAAGTTCTGATGAAGCCACCTCCTTGTGTTTTGACCAAATTCAAATTTGTGCTGATATTAGTGAGTTTCTGATTGTGAAACATGCTGATATCCAATTTTACAATGACACGAGAAACAAGTGGAACACGTGGCTGTTGACATGTTTGCTTGGTTTATTGATCGACAGACAAATAATCCATCAGTCTGCCAATTTTAAGCACTAAATTATGATGTCATGATATACAAACCCACACATTAGACCCCATGAAGTTAAATGGATATTCAAATACACGTTCAGCTTTTGAAGTAAGCTGCAGTCACTTGAAAGCACTCAGCGCTCTTGTTAAATCTGCAGAATATGTGAACAGCGGGGGTGGGTGTAAGGTCACGGGCAGACATGTTGATGCTGTCTGCCTTTTAAAACAAGTTTGATCTGAACAGTCGTGACAAGATGGAGAACCCCCTGTAGATTGAAGACTTTGGATATTTTTTGTACTTACTCCCCCCTCCTTCACAGCCACTAATTTGAACCCCTAACCACTTCTGACAAAACTACCCTTATTTCAAGAACAATTTAAACATATCATTTGGCCAAAATATAACATGCATGGACACTTTTCATTACCAAACGTGCATAACGTATATTGTTAGCATAGGTTGCCACTGCAAACTGCTTATTCCCAGCTGTCAAAATGTGCTGGTCTACCAGTGTAGCTACACAAGCTCAGGTCATTTTCATTGTGTCTAAGTGACTCCGCAAGTTGATATTTGGTCATTGGGTCCAGCAGAATGCTAGTGTGCTTGTCTTTTACTGTCTAGACTTTGCAATTACAGCTTAGGTCCAGGGGACACATGGAGCTACTTGAAGGCAACGTACTGTCAATAAGCAATTTAGCTTAAATCTGTGAGCCATCGGTATTATCCTCTGGTGATGCTATTGTAAATTGTAGCTCATTACATTTTCCACATTAATTTCATCTTAATTTGGTTCCTTCCCTGGAGAAGGCAACGCTGCTCATTTACAAAAAGCTGCCCATGTTTTAAAATCAGTGAGATAATTTAAAACTCTTAAGACTTCATCCTTAGCGGGTCACAGACTTCTTTATCACTTTAAGGAAAGAAAAAACAGAAGCTTTTATTATCCCCTTCAAGGTTATTATCTGTACAGACTAGTCATTTGTATTCTGTATATACATTGTGTTTACATTGGCACTTTATACAGCCTTCTAGACACAAAAACAGAAATACCTAACATCCGCACACTCATTAAAACCCAACATAGAAATACTACATACAGAAGTCACTAACTTCACCATACAGCCAGACACAGAGCGGGCAACACACATGTAGTGAGTGCTTACAAAAACAAATAATGACGGCGTGGGTTACCGACGACATCACCGAGGGACGAGATATATTCTAGTTGACATGTTGATTTAGAGTCAGAGAGAGAAAAATGAGCAAGATTCATTTAAAGAGAGAGAGAGAGCTTTTTACATATTCAGTTCTGCATGGCTGGGCTGCTTATGTATGTACTTGCACACTCAGTTATGACTTGCCTCACTTGTCGATGATTTTCATTTAGATAGTTTGTTATTGTATGACACGCTCTCTTACTCATATAGCAGTTCAGCCAGCACTTCACACACATACACACACAAATACACACTCACATGAATATGTAATGATCTCTCACAATCTTGACACAGACTTGGCAGTGTGGTTTCTGTCTGTTTAGCATAAAAAAAAACAACAACCAGCCAAGCTCTCATCTGAGTTAAAAATAAATTCCTTCAGTCAGATCAGGAAGTGGCTCCCACTGACACATCACATATAGATGAAAAGATCTTTCCCATCAATTATGTACTGTATTTAGGGGTAAGTGCCATTACCATCTTTGGAATAATACCCTAGAAATGTTCTTTTTAATTTAGATTTTTATGTGCTCCCGGGTGGATAAGCAGTTAGAAAGTCCTTCAGCTGGAGGACATGCTGAAGATTTAAAACCTGCAAAGTGGAAAAGCATCCTTTGTGCATGAGTGTCCTCCAGCAAGATACTGAGTCACGAAACTTTTTCTAACTCATGATCATGTTTATTTATGATGACATAAGTCTATGTACATCAGTTAAATACTGGGTCATGACCTAGTAGGGCTGTGCAATTAATTGGGGGGGGCAAGTTGTGTGCATCCATTGGAATTTAAAAACTCAGCGCGAGTAAAGATGGCAGGAGGGCAGCCACCGCAGTGTTTGGTGAGCAAAAAAGCCGAAACCAACTCCGTTGTCTGGGAACAGTTAACGTTGGCTAACCCTGCGGTCCCTCTGCCTTTTGTTTTTTTTGTTAATCTGTATGTAAAATGAGTCACGTAACATTATTCTAAGGTACTGTCTATGTGCTGGATTTTTCCTTAGGTAGCTAGTAAATAAACCCACTGAAGGCAACAGTAGTATTAAATAATATATATTATTATATAGTGTGACGCAATGTTGTTATGTATCTTGAATTGTTCATTAGCTGTGTAACGTTATGTTAGAAATCTGTAAAAACCGAACCGACTCACATTAGGAAAACCGATTTTATTCTGATCGGGATTTCAATATTGACCAAACTTTTTGCCATAATCGAGCAGCCCTATGACCTTGCATTACCAGACGATTACAATCGTCTTGGGCAGGGCCAAGTTCCAAACACGGCGCCGGTGCCTCTGCAAAATGGTCTTGGGAGGGATCTTATTTTCGTGGAACTTTTACACCCTGCAAACCACACAGAATATTAAATCGTAACGTGGGCCATTTCAGTTAGCTGGGTACGTGGTTAAACGTCATCAGCGTATCGCTGTGTGTCCACCAATCAGTCCCAAAACGCCCCAGTTTGAGAGTAAATGCCGTAAACATATGCTTTGTAAAACCTTACACTCATTCCCCGTAAGAACCTAGCGGGCCTGCATTATAGCACAAACAAAACTTTTTCCTCAAAACTTGCCATTTTCAGCGTGTAGCTTGCTAGCTCAAAGTTTGTCCTTGTTTCCGTAGCGAAGGGATTTTGATTATCGCAAAAGAAAGAGAGCGGAAGCGGAGGGGCAAAGCCTGACATCCTGCTCGTGAGTCACACACCGGATGTCGGGCTTTATCCTGGAAATGTACTTCTGTTGATCCAGACTAGGTCGTGACCTAAATATTGAGAAACTCTTCCCTACCAGACACTATTCTGTTGTTATCTACTGTTCTCATTTCTTTGGCAAATGGGCAAGAAAATACCAAGTTTCCTCCTGGGATCAATAATGTTTAATGTTATTACATTGCTGCGCCACCATTTATTATAAACTGTATAATTCAACACTGAAAAGGCTATTTAGTTTTTGCACAACCAAAGTGCAGCCAGGGACAAATGGTTTACAGTTGAAGCTAAATTACAGACGGACTAGGTTTTAACTTGTCACAGATGTTAATCTTTAACTAAAAACTAAAGGAAATCATGTCAGAATGGGAAATTGCTTCTTGGTTATGCAGATATTTATTTCCTTTATGACAATCGCTGATTGGAGAGCTCGGGCTCTCCCAGCTCTTTATTTACCACCCATCACATGGCTCCATGTAAACACAGGCTATCATTGTCCTGCCCACTAATTAATGAGTCCAGTCAGAGTGCTGGATGCCTGCACGCCCGGTCTTCCTCCTCCAGAGAAAACTGCTGGCAGTCCTATGAATCACCGCATTCAAATGGTCTTGTGGTAAAAGAGCAAAAAATGATTGAAAACCAAAGGGAGAAATTCATGAGGCTGGATGAGCGATGATAAATGTATTAGCACTAGATGACATTTCCATCACCACCTCATCGATCACCTCTGGGACATTTTTAAGTGTGTGTGTGTGTGTGTGTGTGTGTGTGTGTGTGTGTGTGTGTGTGTGTGTGTGTGTGTGTGTGTGTGTGTGTGTGTGTGTGTGTGTGTGTGTGTCTTTGTTTGTCATATGCAGAATCAGGCCGATGAAAACGACACAAACAAACACACACACACACACACACACCATTTACATCTAGCTGAAGAAGTTGCACATATGCACTAATATTGTTTGTGTTTTATTGCTTTTTTCTTCCAAATGAGCAGTTTTTTTTTCTGTTTTTAGACTATTTCACAGTGCAGCTTCCTTGCGTACCTTTTTGTAGTAAACCCACGATTGATATTTTTTCACTATGATTTACAGTATGCTATGATACAGATGTACTCAAGCTGCTCTCAGGATGCAGAGACATTTGCACAAGGAACTGACCACCACAAATAGCATTAACTTTAGTGAATCCTCCTGAAGGCACAAACACACTTAATCCTCCTGTTATTGGCATGCTTAGAGAAGAAAGATGAAGCTCACTTATAGCAAGCAAGACGAGCTGCAGACGACCGTCAAATTGCCCTTTGAGCCCGGTGCACCGGTTTGATAAATAACAGGAACATCTCCAGCCACAGGATGACTATGAAACAAGGTGCCAATGGCTCAGTAAATCTGGCCCTGACTCTCTGCTCCTCTCTGGCCTCCTCTCTCTTTCTTTTGGTCTGTCTCTTGGTATTCAGCGGCTGCTCTCTTGCAGCTCAGACTCTCTTATCTAAATCTCCATTCAAACGGAGAAAAAGACAGCGCCAGGGACAGAGAGAGAGAGAGTCAGAGATAATACAGGTCACTCTCCAATGACAACTCTAAAAGGCATCTGGGGAGAGGAGAGAAAAAGAGGGAGAGGGGAGAGCTGCTGCAAACCAGTATATGGATTTCTGCTCCGAGCTGAGACCATGGAAAACATGCAGACTTAATAAGTAGCTTGATATGAAATCTGGTGGTTTTCGAGGCTCACAGCGTCTTAGTCGTTTATTTTAAGATCCGCTGAAAGCCATTGGCAATGAAAAATCAGCAAAAAATACCCACCATATGCCTGAGTAATGGAAAGCTAAGCTGAGCAACACTGAGCGGTATTAACTCTTATCGATGCAAGAAGGAACTTGTACCCTTTTGTCATTATGTTACCACAAAAATAGTCCTTCCTCCTTTTTTTTTTATATGCTGAAAGAATTGTTTTGGTAGTGTCTTTTTATCATGACGCCGGGACAAAACGGCAACACTTTAAGGCTGTTGCGATGTTTAATTTTACCGCAAGCATTTTGTTGTGGCGCTTTTGAAAGATTTCTGCACACAGTTTTCATACTTTCATCCTTACTAAGAAACATGCTTCCTGCCAGGCGTCCTTCAAAACGTCAGCTGACCATCAACCTGATGTCAAGGAGAATCAAACGGTCTCGAATGGTTTTTATTCTAGAAACATCCACATTGTGTAGCATGAAAGGAGAACTGGAGGCTACAGTTGCGGGGGGGTTGTGACTGGATGCCAATGTTTATCCTGTTGTTGCTGGAAATATAGATTTCAACAGAATGAAGTACGTATAATGATACATGAGAAAACGTGAAGGTTGTGTACACTGACTCCCGACTTAAAAAGTTTAGGTATTTGTTAATCACGATGTACCTATAGTAGAGCCCGACCGATATATCGGCAGGCCGATATTAGGCATTTCCCGATCTATCAATATCGGCATTTATAAGAGCGATTAAAAAACGAAGAATATTCATTCATCAGATTCATTTATAATTACAAATAAATTATTCTGATTAATGAATAGTGCTTAGTTTTTCCACCAGAGGGCGCTCTAATAAGTATTTTGTTTTCCATCTTAAGTTTGTATTTTTATACATTTTATTTATCAGATCTTTAATATATGCTATGTTTCTGGATTTCTTTTTTAAAAGTATACAGTATATTGGCCGATATTACCAAATTGGATTTTTAAAAAAATCAAATATTCGTATTGGTATTGGCCTTCTTTTATCGGTCAGGCTGTTTTCTAAACATAAACATATTACATATTGGTTTGTTTAATGCTTTACCAGACAGACTCACGCACGCACGCGCGAGCGCACACACACACACACACACACACACACACACACACACCGTACTCTACACACCAACCACAAAGCCGTTTTAAATATTCCAAGTTTATAAACATTCCCTGCTACCGCCTGTTTAATCTTCTCTTTTAATTTTATTTTTCTACTTGAAGCTGACATTGATTAGGACTGGCTACCAAAAAACTACACACACACCCACACACACACCACACACACACACACACACCCACAACACCCCCACACACACACACACACACACACAGATGCAACAGACATATATTTATATACACACACGCCACCACCCAGACACTATTTTTGAGTATGTTCAGTCCTGCCCAGCAGAGTAAAAATTAAATACAGGATGTTTGTTTGGGGGGGGGGGGGGGTATAGCTGTTTTTATCTCTCTTGATTACCTCAATCTCTTCTCTACCTTCACCTTCTCCCTCTCTTTTCACCCCCCTCATCACTTCCCTGCTGACTCCCTCTCTTTCTTCTTACCTGAGGCAGACAGTAAACTCCACACTAAATTGAATTTGGCATGTTCTCAACCTGCTGACGAATCTAGCGCTGCAAGCAAATGGCCGTATTTTCGGTGCGACTCTGGATCTTTTCATATAATGATGTTTGTGCCACATGAAGCAGCTTGGAAGTTGCTGCGGGACTTAACATGTCTTGGCAGTTCCTCAAAGATAGATAGAAGCATATGAGAGTCACAATAATTCAATGAAGCTAAAAAACAATGCTGTACCCAACCAACTACAGAGTATATCATGTTGTAGGCGAGGATGCACTGAAAGATGCTGAAAGAGGCTGTTCAGGTCGCCAGCCGGCCCACACTGCAGCCATCAAAGCCTACAAGACAGTTTTCTCTGTTAAATACAGTAAACCTAAAAACAAAGTACCTCGGACCATGCACTGTTACTTTTGGTGTGTGTGTGTGGTGTGTTTGTTGGTGTTGTGTGTGTGTGTGTGTGGGGGTTGGGTGGTGTGTGTGTGTGGTGTGTGCGGCGGCGCGCCGCTGAATTGATCGACACCCCAACACAACTTATCTTTCAGGTCTCTTTTTTTTTTATATACCTAGCTTTATATATTAGCCATTTCTCCTTCCCTGCCTTCCTTTCCTAGACTTCTCTCTCTCCAACCCCTCGAGCACTCTCTCTCTCTCTCTCCATCATCCTCTCTTCTTCTCTCTCTCTCTCTCTCTCGCTCTCTCTCTCCTCTACTATCACTCGAGGGTTGTAATGTAACGTCATCCTCAACCATCTCCGTTGCCTCTCTCTCTATATGTTGTGTGTGTGTGGTTGTGTGTGTGTGTGTGTGTGTGTGTGGTGCTATCAATCTAGTTGGTAACTGTAAGTCAGCCCTGCTGTCCAGGCTAAATGATGTTAAAAGCCTATTGATTTCTTTGCAGGGGCCTATATGGTGTGTTGTGTGTGTGTGTGTGTGTGTGTGTGTGTGTGTGTGCATTGTATGTAATGTGATGCAGTCTTTTAATTTCGGATAGGAGACGCAGTCAGCAGGCAGAGGTTATGACCTCTGCTAGAGGACGTGGAGTGTGTGGCTGCTGTATCGTACGTTTGTGTATTGTAAGTAGGAAAAAAAAGGGTATTCTCCATTACGGTATGGAAGACAAAACCTACCTCAGAAATCAATACAATTCCTTGCAATCTTCTGTGATGCTACATGTTTAACCTTTTTTGTTCCCTATCTACTTTAGCTACTTGATGTCAATACGTTTCTCAAGTGAAAACAGTATAGAGACTTAGAAACCGAGCCCAGGTCACGCTGTGCCCGTTCTAAGAATCGCTGAGGAATTGACTGAGGTTTTGCATTGAAGTCGTTTTTGAGGCCACTGAGAGAAGCGACCCTCCTTTTTGCCAGTAATGACTTGGAGAATCACTTGGAGAGAGCTGAGCAGCGGCAGCAGTAACTGGATCAATGGAGAGACTGCAGTTAGAAAACAGGGGTTGCCGTAATCAATTAGACTCCTAACTGCTGCTGGTGGAGAATCTCAGTCACCTTCCAATCTGTTTTGTTTTTTTTTGTTTTTTTTCTGTCATACTTCATGTCACTGACTTAACTTTTTCTTATTCTCGGCATATGTTATGCTTTTAGAAGTTTAGTATTTTGTTTTTGCTTATTAAAATTTCAGAGTGCACTTTTATTGCTCCCAATTACCCAACTGACATGTTTTGTATTGCCCAACCTAGACAGCAACAGGGGGATTGAGTTAAAACATTTCACTGCCCTAGGCAGCACAGATTGAGGCTTTGCGTGCAAAGCTGAATCCGTTTCCCATCAATCTGTTTGTGCCCTTCACTTATTTCTGCCCTGCTTCTGATTTGCCATCATGAGGCTATAATCCAGGTCCAAAAACCCTGCAAATGTCAAATAGTTTACTCCTAATTGGCTGCCGGTTTCTACACATGGCCTCTTCTCCAAAAGTGGTTTTTCAGTGTTTCTCTCCTGCCTGGATGCGTAACTACCTGTTAACTACTGTAATGTCAACGGCAACCTGAAGATGTCCCCATGTGGGGACACAGCAGGTGTTAGACCACCTTTGTTTAAAACCTTTATGTCTTGTCTCTTCACATAGTAGCTGATCCAGCTGTTAAGCTGGTAATACAAAAAATACACAGTGGTGGTTTTGTCATTAAATAATACATATTCTAATGTTTTCCTGATTTGAGCTAATAAACTAAATCCCATTATTTCTCCTTTATTGTTTCCTGGGCATTTTTTTTAAAATTTGTATTATTATTTTTAGGCCTTTATTCGACCGGACAGCTGAAGACACGATAGGGGAGAGAGAGGGGGGAATGACACCGGCCGGAGCCGAACCCAGGCCCGCTGCGCCGAGGAGTAAACCCCCACACAAGGGGCCCGCTCCACCAACTCAGCTATCCAGGCCCCTCTATTGTTCCTACCTTATTTTATATTTTATTTGTCTCATCAGTGTATGTGCCCTGTGCCAAACTATCCTGGACAGAGTAGTTAATGTCAGCAGTAAAACACACACACACACACACACACACACACACACACACACAACACAACACACAACACACACCCACCCACACACACACACACACACACAACACACCACACACACACACACACACACACACACGACTGCACCCTAAACACTAGGGCGGCACTTAAATGGTTTACGTCACAATCTTTGTCACCAAGCACCCCCCACATCCATTACAGTCCAACACACACACACACACACACACACACACACACACACACACTCCCTCAAGCATCAGCCATGGAATTGAAAAGCCATTGAAAAATAATGGAGCTGTGGCAGCCCTGCAGCTTGTGTGTGTGTTTGTGTGTCTGTGTGTCTAACAGTGTCTTCATGCGTTGTTTTTTTTTGTGTGAGAAAGTGTGCATTGCTGTAGTCTTAGTGATTTGACCTATTTGCAGTGTACTGTATATGTATACTCTGTGTGTGTGTGTGTGTGTGTGTGTGTGTGTGTGTTGGGGGGGGGGGGGGGGGGGGGGGGGGGGGGATGAGAGAGAGGGTGTGATTTGCATCTGCACACAAACAAAATGTGAACTCTCAAATTAGGCTGTAATCGTTTTAAGTGTCTTCCCATATGGATTTCACATATGGACTAATTAAATTACATTTTCACATCTAAGTGAAAGTGTTATCCAGAATGACTTGAGAAAGCAACAGCAGGGACATGTTTAATTCATTGATCATTAACATTATAAGCAGCAAACGCAGCGGTCAGAGCTGTAATGCCCTGCCAGTAACCCCGGGACTGCAAAAGTTCAT
The DNA here is from genome assembly GCF_008692095.1 of Etheostoma spectabile. Taxonomy (NCBI): domain Eukaryota; kingdom Metazoa; phylum Chordata; class Actinopteri; order Perciformes; family Percidae; genus Etheostoma; species Etheostoma spectabile. Next base: position 3,415,546 of record NC_045749.1, on the reverse strand, counting down.
GCAAGACCAATGAAGACAAAAAGAACATAAAGAGCTTAGGAGTGAAGTAAAGAGGATTTTCTTTTATCTGCCATTATTCAGATGCACTTTTTAGATAGAGAGATAAATAGATGGAGAGAGAGAGATAAATAGATGGAGAGAGAGAAAGAGAGAGGGACTGTTTTGCTTGCACAGATTTTGCTGGTGATTAATTACCCCATCTTCCTGTCATTACCACTAGAGCTACTAATACCACACACACACACACACACACACACACACACACACACACACACACACACACACACACACACACACACAGAGCCAGGTCTGTCACAGATCCCCTCTAAACAGCCTCAGGGGATCCAGAGCAAGATAAAGAGCGGAGAGAGAGCCGCGATGCTAGGTGTGTCCAGGGCTGTAGATAAGTACAGAGAGGCTGCGCTGAGGAAACTCCACTCTCCTCTAAGAGGGTGAACACCTGTTCCCCCACTTGCGCATTTTTTGGCAACCACCTATTTTTAGCATGCCTCAAATCTCAAAGGCTCTTTTGTGCTTTTGATAGACAGTTGTGACATTAGCTAGCTACAGAACAATTTCTCAAGCCAGCAGGCTTTAAGAGACACTAGCGATGCTATTAGCAAGTTACCGGTGGCTTCTGCGCTCCCTGATGGCTAGTGTGGCCTTTTGAAATGAAGCCCTTCCAGCAAGCAATTGAGATAACGTGTTGGAGGTTGATTAGAAATATGACCATAACGTCAAACCAATCTAACAAAAAGGTTCAAAGCACGTTCACAGTAATGCGTGTTCAGACGTTTCTTGAGCTGTACAGCGGAATTGAGATTTGATTTCTTTGTGTCAGTCTTGCAAATTTAGATCAGTTAGGATTGGACAGTGTTGACTTTCAGATGCTTTGGTTTTACAGGTATTGAGACATCACATCACACTGAAAAATAGACTAATACTATAAAAACACTGGAAAATAAAGTGAAAGGAAATGGAGAAATTGTTTCACTACTCACACAATGTATTGGAGCAAGAAGAGGGAGATTTGATTCAGTGGGACTTGCAGTGTTTCCTGAGGAGACGTGTTTTCAGTTATTATTAAGCTCTCCATCTTTTACCAATCCCACACAATTTCCTGGGAAATCTGCCGATTGTTTTTAGAACTATTTGAGTGTTTGTAGCAACTTGCAGTAATTTAAATTCCTCAAGCTGTTCTTGCTTTTACACTGCGGTCTGAAAGCCAGAGCGGAGGGCTGTTCTCTTCCAGTTTAATCAATTCAGCAAGTGGACAGTTTGTAGGCTCTGTAATAGCTGACCACTGCAGGTCATACCCAGCCAGACTTTTGTGTTGGCTCTGCTTTCTTCTTTTTAGTCACCATGTTTTGGCCTTGTGATTATAGATTTCTGGACCTCAAATTGAACGGGAACTGTGTTAACAACAAGTGTGACGCGTGTGTAAAAATATAGAAAAAGGAAAGAGACATAAGGCGCGGCGCAAAGCCCAACGCATGTTTCTTTGCTATTTTAAGACCACCCTGCGCCCACATTGTTATGATAAAATGCACCTGCGCCGATCTTTGCGCCCATGGGCGTGCTGGTCTTATTGGGAGGTGGGTTCAGGTGCATTCTTGGCGTATCACTATCTTGAGGCAGCGGGAAGTGATTGCGCCATTGACCAACAACAACTTGGTCTAAAGTCAATAGTGCAGCATTTCATTGTTATGTTAACAGCACATTAGTAAAATGCGGCTAGGATGCACACAATATGCGTGTCGCACACAAAGGGAAGCGCAGCAGCAGACAAACATGGCGGTGCAAATCCACCGTCATAATAGCAATGTGCCAAGGTATAAACCCGCGTGGCTTTTTAAGGGAACTCCTCTGGATGGAAACAACTGTTGTTGGTTTTGTGGTTCTATTCTACATGAATGCACAAGATCTCGTGGGTCCTCGAGACTTCAGCTGTCAGTCATGGCTGCAGCTGTTCCGCAACAAATCCCAACCTGGTGGGTGTATGACGGACGGCGAAGCACGCGGCCTACACACAGCGGAGAGGATCTGCAGACGTTGTGCACCCGGTGGAAATTAAGAGTTAGATCGTTAAAATGGGGTCTATAGGGTGGATTTGGTCAAGGACACTGTTGATACACATTCACTTCCCAATGCGACTCAAATCTCCGACTTTCTGTGCAGCCCACAGACACAAACCTCTGTGCTTTCTCTCATCCCTTTGTGGTTGGGTGTACTGAAGCTGTTTGAAATGTTTTATAGGTGTAGAACAAGGCTACTTAGTCCGCCTCTGTCGTACTTTCCTGACACACACAGACACTTCTACGCACACAAAGACAAAGATAAAGGGTGAGGCATCATTACCTGTGAGCACAAGTTGGTATGATGACATCCATGTGCAATGCCTAGCCATTAAAACTCCTATCTGTGTCTCCCCTGATCTCTGTCGCAACACACAATGCATGAATGAAACTCTCTTTTGGAAAACTAAAGACTAAGCTCCGGTTAACACTGTATCCTCAAAGAGAAACCGCTAAATCAAGAGGAGTCAATCATTTAATCATCTAGCACTGAAATGATTTGTCGATCATTCGATTCTATTAGTTATTTGACAAGAAATCTCAAGTCGACTGCCTCAGACGCAGCTCTGCAATTATCTTACCACCTGTGTGATTTAATGTATTGACACATCTGCTTTGTAGTGCTCACTGTCTTTAGCTGGTGAAATACATACTGTATGTTATTGAATTTAGCATGTACCCTGCAGGATAGCAAGGGGTTGTCCTTTTCTCCCTCGTGGTAAAACAGACTAGCAGGAACTAACAGTCCACCTCCATTCAAATCAGCATCTCTGTGGATTGTGATACAACAGGAAGCGTGCTTTTCTAATGTGTCACAACATGCTAGGTAAACAAACACAGAATTAGAATAGGGAGAAAAGACCATTCATGTTAAGATGCACATTCCTATGCATCTCTCTGACATCGGGGAGGTTAAAGTGTAGGGGGAACAGGAACAAACAATATAGATAAAAAAGATCATAAAAAGACCAACCATTTACATCACACTAAACCTATTTGTTAGCCCTTTAGTGTGTGTGTGTGTGTGTGTGTGTGTGTGTGTGTGTGTGTGTGTGTGTGTGTGTGTGTGTGTGTGTGTGTGTGTGTGTGTGTGTGTGTGTGTGTGTGTGTGTGTGTGTGTGTGTGTGTGGTATTCCCTAACCTCCTGCTGTGTCTCCCTGTGGGTCCAGCACACACCCCATTACAATAAGTGTCCTTTTTACTACAGTTAAGTCCAGTGTTATGTAAATGCATAATGTTACAGGCCCTCTTTCTCACTCACAGAGCCCTTTACTACTTTACTGCATTGTCTCTGACATCCACCATCCACTAATATGTAATGGTTAGAAGTTATTACCAACCTTTGTTTCCATAACGATAGCCCTGCCTCCTCAAGGACCACCCAGACTTCAGAAAGTTTGGCTTTTTAGTTAACATGTCACATTTGCTGATAACGGTTACTCAATGACAACATAGACACTAAAACCAACCATGTGTCTATGTGGATAGTGGAAAGATCTATGTAGCCAGTATGCAAAAGCTAGCTGAATGGCTAAGAACAGGACTTGTAGAGCATCCTGTTTCTTTAAGACCTTGACCCTGACTGTTCTTACACATGCTTCCTTTTGAACTGCAGTGCACATCGGTGTGACCTTTCCACTGATAACACAATGGAATTGAGGGCCGTGCTAAAGAGGGATGTTTCTTATCATTTGTGAGTACTTGAGATGGCAAGCTGAATGCAAAAGCCATTCTGTGTATTAAGCTACCAGAACACAAACATGAGTGCATGCATTACAAATGAAAAAAGCTCTTTTCAGTCACTGTGTAAGCCATCAAGAATTTAGTGTTTTTATCTCCAATTTCTGCCTTTCTGCCTTTTTTGGAATTTGAAATCTTCCACATGTTAAGATGTGTGTCTGTAGGTATATTTTTTTCACCCAGAACGTATTTTGAAAAGTTTTGATATGGTGCAATCAGTCACTTGACAAAACCTTCTTACAAACATATCGTGAGTGTACGCATGGTTTAGTCCAGAAGTAAGATGGGGAGAAAGAGAAGGGGAGTGAAGCGAGAGAGTCGAAGGGTAACTGAGGGAAGAAAAGAAGTAGGAAAGGAAAAAGAAAAGCAAGTGAATATGTGAAATTTGAGAAACAGTGGTGGGGAACAAAGCCAGACTTTGCTTAGCATGTCCAACCAATCAAGAATGCCAGAAATAGCTTGGTCCTTAAGCCAAAACCACACACCCGCTCGTGCACACTGAGGAACTGGGGGGGCCACAGCCATGGAAAACTCGTCAAATTCAGAGTCTGAGAAGGCCAAAAAATATGTCTGCAGAGAAAGAATGAAAGAAAAAAGTCGAAATGGCTTCCCCCCCAAAGCAGGTAGTTTGAATGTGTGTGAGCTTGCTGTCAGACTAGATTTGTCTCAACAGAGTTATTCACAGCTGGGATACTGGCATCACACACACACACACACACACACACACACACACACACACACACACACACA
>NC_045749.1:3408697-3410966 GCF_008692095.1 Etheostoma spectabile | reverse complement strand
CACACACACACACACACACACACACACACACACACACACACACACACACAGCTGTCCTTACTGCAGTGAACAACCAAGGTCTGCACCACTAGAGTTTCCATCCCTTGTTCTCCTTTTGCCTCACTTCTTCTTTCTATTCTTCGTCTTTCCCATTTCTTTTTTTGTGTACATTTCCTCATTTGTCTCCATTTTTGTTTCTTTCTCCTCTTCCCTTTACATCTTATTTTTATATCCAGTGAACAGAAAGGCCCGGGAAATGTTGACTACTATTACACATGAAGCATTGACTTAAGCTGCAAGACTCCTTTACATTAACTTAAGTCTAATCTGTCTTTGAGTTTCCAGAGGTGGAAGCAACCATTCCAATCACAAATCCAGTCACTCCTTCTACTCCTCGCTTATTCTTGTAGGCTTTAAACGTGTCTCATCAAGAACTAATAAAGCGTTTCAGGCCCCCCCTCGTCCTTTTCTACCTGTGCTCGCCCTAATAAGCTCTTATCTTGCAGCTAAAAAGCTTTTCTACTTCACTGCTCTGCTCTCATTTCTGCCCTGCGCCTCTGACTCTTGCACTTCTTACTACTGCCTGCTACTAATGTTTGTAATCTAGGAATTTCACTTTTTTTCTTACAATAAATAACTTAAATATGTTGGCATTTGTGTTTCTCATTTGCGTTTTATCTTGCTGTGGTATGTCTGATAACAAAGCTTTAAATAATATATAAGTGGCTAAAAATCCTCCTTGTATTAGAAATGCAAGCAGTCATAGGCGATTTTAGACCCCCCCCCAATTAAAATAAAAAATAAAGTCTTTTCTTTTTAAAATTTAATTTTATTGCTTCAAGTTAGAGTTTGCAAACTTGTCTGTTAGTGACAGAGGACAAACAGTTACAGGTACACAGGGCTTGAAACAGGTTTAACATCCTGTGTGGCGGTCGCCGATGCTACGCACCTGTAACCCCGTCAAGGAAAGGCTTAAAGCAACACTATGTAACTGTTCCCACTTCGATTTCCCTACAGGTGGGATGCGGAAATGTCCCATTATGTCTCAATGGAACTACAGATCCGCGACCCGAACAAATGGGCTGGTAAAGTGCATCCAGTGCAAAAAGAGCTTATAATAAAGTGCGTATTATAAAGTGCAAAGAGTCTTTCGTTAAGTGCAGTAGATCACAAGGTCTAAGTGTATTTTGTTCTTCTCTTTAGTTCAGTGAGCACTTGTTTGCACACATCGCTGTAAATAACAGCCTGTTGAATGATCGTACAGCATCTAGTCTTCCATAATTTGAAGCATACAATGATAATTTGCATCAGCTCCTTGTGTTTCTCTGGTAGGAAATCATCAATGCTCCAATACATTACAGATTTATATGAAAGTTCAGAATTTGCACCATACACGTTTAACTCTTTTGCTCTATAACAGACCATTAAGAGATGCTTGTTGCGACTTCATTGCAGCAAATCATTGGACATATTTTTAGTTTTTACAGAGCAATCATATTTCATATTCATACATAAAATCACCATAAAGGAAGGAAAAAGGAATTTTACCACGTTCTGTTATTGCTTTAAGAGTGTCAGTTGCATGGGTCAAAGGTAGGCACACACACTTCGGACACGTGATCATTTTCAGAGCATTCAGCAAGATGTGTAGTCTGTGCGGGGGATAGAAAAGCTGGGATAGCCGATCCACCTCTCACTGTGTTTTCACTTCAACACACCTGTCTTAATAGCAAAATAGGGAAACAGGTTTAGAGGCTTTGCCTTTATTGTGGGTGTGTGTTGAAGCGATGCCAGTGACCTGAATTATACAGCTGTCTGTCTGTCTGTCTGTCTGTCTGTCTGTCTGTCTGTCTGTCTGTCTGTCTGTCCCTCATTTACAAATGTATGGTTTGTGACGACCCTTAGCAAAACTAGCGGGAGCACAAGGCAATGAAATTCAGCACCTCTTAAGGGTTTAAAACAGGCGGAAAAATACGCTAGTTAATATCCAAAGAACAGACGAATCACACTTTTAAGAAGGGACTAAATACAAAGTGAAAACAAAAAAGCCAGGGTTTCAGCAGTATAAATATTAAGGTAATCTATAATCAAAGTAAAAGTAAACATGTAAAATATACATTGTATAACAAATGCAAAGAGAAAGCACCCAAAAAAAGAATATTTCTCTCCAAAAGTTGTTGAAACAGTGTACTGTGAAACGGGCATGAATCTAGTAGCCCGCTCAGAAGAGTGATTTCAGGCGGAAAATGACACTTTGTTACAAGAGTTG
>NC_045749.1:3404000-3408225 GCF_008692095.1 Etheostoma spectabile | reverse complement strand
GTTGTTGAAAAAAAAAAAAAAAAAGAAATACTAAAGGGACAAAAAACATTTCATAAGATTTAAATAACACAAAAAGCCCTTAGTGTCAGAGGTAATGAAAAACAGGAAATAGGAAGAAAACAATGAATAACCTTAAGCCTCATTAAGAGTTGAAACACGTACAGATATGTTGTTGTTTTTTTAAAGATGAACATCTGCGAGTCCTGATGAGGACTGTTTACATGTCAGCGAAAGAAAAATATAGTCCATGTTCTGTCGCCTCCAAGCAGACACATGGATGAGCGGAAGAAAGCTGACATGCCTTCCATAAAAGGTGCAAATCAACAGTCCCGCTGATGATTACATGACTCGCTGGCCTTGGAGAGCGAGGTAAATCAATCAAAAACAAATCCCTCCTCCGACTCCTTCCCCCCCCCTTCCATCCATCTGTCCTCCTCTTCTCTCCATCCACCTCTTCTAATCTAGCTTCTCTCTTTAAAAAAAAAGAAAGAAAAAAAATCTCCATCCCTCTTTTCCTCAAACCTTCGATCTTTCTTTCCGTATCCATCCAGGCGTATATAAGTGAGTGTGGCAGGCCTGTTTGGGGTGTCTTTGTGCATCACTGCTTTAGACTAAGAAAACCCCCACCCAATGTCCTCCTTACACACACACACACACACACACACACACACACACACACGCACACACACACACGTAAGACAGAAGAACTTTTTGAGAGCTATGCCAGATGTTTCAGGCTTCATATTATACTACCACATCCTCCTCTCCTAATTTTCCTCCCCTCTCTGCCTTTTCTGCTATTTTGTCCCGTTTCCTCCTTTTCCTCACTTACTTGGCCTCCTATTCATGTTTCCCTACTTTTTATAGAAGCCCCTCTCCCTCTCCCATTCTTTTAGTCATGCGTTATTGCTTTTAAAACCTCATTATTTATTCTCCCCTCATTTTGTCTTCGTTGTACTCTTTGTGTCACTTGCATCCTCCACTTTTCTTCCCCATCCTTAATTTGTTTGGATGTTTGTACACCAATTTATCTTCCTTTGCTTTCTATTCTCTCTCCTCTTCCCTCTCCCTCTTCTCCTCAGTTCCTCTCCTCTTTTTCCCTTCCTCCCTCGTCTCTTTAATGTCTAAGTGGTTCTATATTCTGTATTTCTACAGTCCATTCACTGTCAGCTCAGTCAGCTCCAAACACTAGCTTTTTGCTATAGAAGGCATATTCATTCTGTTATTTCCTAATAGTCTAGATACGACAGATGTGCCAATGTTTTTTAAGATCGCCATCCTTCCTTTTCCAATTAACTCCATGTCTTCCCCTTCATACTATTATATAAATCCATCATTCATTCTCATTCTTTGAGTCTTTCTTAATTTAAATAGACTCAACACATCTTTCCTAACTCCTATCTTTCTTTCTTTCTTGAATTTGATTGCGTGGTTCTTTATTAACTATCTGCATCCCTATTCCCCTTTCTTTTTTCTAATTTCCTCTCCTTTTTTGCATCAATTCTTGCTTTATTCCCCTCGAAAATACCCCACATCCTTCCTCCCTGTCATTCTTTCTATTGATTCTCGTCTGGGGCCTCTCTCAGCTGTCAGGAGGAGATTGGATCCTCTGATGTCCCCGACCATGATAAACAAATTCTGTTTCCCACAAAACTCTTTGGGATACGGATCACACGCCCACAAAGATTTAAATGGGAAACAGATGGGAGACAGAGAGCGATGATCACGCCAGTGAGAGGGGCTACGGATTTGCACACCTATTCATTTTAACGTCTCTCGGGGTGGCAAGCTGCGGCTTCACTTTATTATGGCAAATGTCTTTTTTTTAATCTCTTTGGATTCCTTTCTTTCTCTATTTTTCCCCTTTTTGCCTATCTCACTTTCATACTAAACACCCTTTGTGCATTTTATATTCCTGAATACATCATCTACAATTTTTGTACTATATTAAGCATTTCCAGTATTTTATCACAGTGCCTTCATCTTGTGTTGTCTCTCAGCCTCTCTCCTTCATTTCTTTGCTGTGTTGTCAGTCCAAGCTTAAAAAAGTGGTTTTGTTATAGTTATATTTTATTTTATCCCTCCATCCATTCAGAATCCCATCTGATCTTTGCTCACTTTTGTTTCCTTCTTCTTTTTTTTTTTGTCCAACCATCCCTCCCATCTCAAATGTCCACTTTGCATCCATCAGACTCATTTCTCCATCCTTTTATCCTTCCATCCACACTCCTCAATCTACCCATGCTTCCAGTCCTCCCTCACTGCCACCCTCCCTCCATTCATCCAAGTATTGATCTAGCTGTCCATGATATGTCACGGTGATTGACAGCTACTAATTGGCTTAATCCCACCCCGGGGGCTTGTAGCTCTTTGGCTGATCTGGATACAGCTGTCCTATTGTCCAGCAGCTAACACCATGACCCCCGGGAGCCGGCGAGGGACGGAGACAGAAAGAAGAGATAGTGAGATGGAGAGAGAAAGATGCATTCATTTACAAGCCACACCTTTTTATTTTTTTATTGGAATAACATGTTCTTGCATCTTTCTGATGGGGTATTTTTAAGTTGAAAAGTAACATTTCATCAAGTTAAGTTGAAAGGAAAAGCACAGTGTTTTTGGGTGACTTTTCCAACACAACAATCATTAAAGTGTTGTTAGCGTTGTTTCCCCTCTGCTAACACTTGAGTACCCTTGCAGCACCAAACACTGGAGCAAATGATTTCCCAAAGACGCATTCGACAGTTTTGCTTCTACACTATATTCAAATAATGTCATGCTGTTGAGCATATTACATTCCATGTAGTATGGAATTGAAAAACAGTCTGTGTGTATTCCTTAAACATGAGAGAGAACTGCTAAAAGGATGTTGAGCGAGAAGCGTGCGCAGAAAGAGAGACATATGTCCAAGTCAGACAACCCTCTGTACCACTGGCAGCAGGTTTTCATCAAACGGCAGACTGATCTGGCTCAAAGGTCAACACTTCTTTCACTGTAATATATGTGCATCAACAACCGTGTGACCCGCCAGTGTCCTTGAGCGACAGTGAGTCACTTAGGTCGAGACGGCAAAGCGAGAAGGAGGGAGACAGTCGCCCAAGAGACGAAGGAAGCAGCCCTAAGCACACTCAGATTAGCTTTGCTCTATTGAGGAGGCAAGGGGCAGAACACAAGGTCTTAGTGGATGCCACTAAACGTTTTAAAGACCTCCCTTCAGGCCCCCCCCCCCCCCCCCCCCCCCCCCCAATCCCATTTATCCAGTAACTGACACACACTGTTTACATTCACATTAGCCCATGGAGACCTTAGTGGCCAAACATTCAGGCTCACAGTCAGGTCGTGATCTGTGCACCTAGACGTCATTAGTGGTTTTATAGCTTCAAAGCAGTATTTATTCATGATGATAAAGTGCAATGATGGGTTTGATCTCAAAGCAGTATGTGCGTCATCAAATGCTTTATTCCTTTGTAAGGAAAGACCGCAGGATAGCTAATAAGTTCATGTATATTTAAGAGTTCTCGTCTCATCTGTTCAATGTCGGACATCTACACATGGAGTAGAATATAAAATAAAAACGGGAAAGAAATAGAAAATTACCTTGTTGCAGTTGTACAAGGATATGTCTTCCAGTAGGGTTGGATATGCAATTGATTTGACCTTTGATCCTGTCACTGATTCACCAAATACAACACTTCATTACAACATGGTATTATTGATATGTAGGTGACATTTGTACTTGCAGAATTTGGTTTGGAAATGTAAAATATAAACAATCTTAAGCAAGTGCCTTGACGACCTTAACAATGTCGCTTAATGAGTATTATCAGAGAAATTGCCATTTTTCTTTTTTTAATTAAAATGGTTAATACATCATTTTCTTGGAATAAACAGATACATGAAGATGAATGAGTTGTGGTGAGTTGATGGGGACAGGGAGTGGCCATGGAGGTAAGAGGGAGGAATTGATCAGCACTGTTGCAGACCATTACACTTACCATGCATGTGTAATGACCCTAATTACCTCTCTAAATCGGCCTCTCCCACCCCCCTCACCCGCCAACCACTGACAAACACTCGGCTCAGTGACCAACGGGAGGACACAAGGGGCATTGTGCCAAAACATCAGCCCCTGCAAAACGATACCCTCTGCTTTCCCCCCCACCTTCATTCTTATTCCCCTGCCCGTTTTCTGTTCCCCCTTGTCCCGCTCCAAACCAATGCACGGACG
>NC_045749.1:3389945-3402654 GCF_008692095.1 Etheostoma spectabile | reverse complement strand
ACACACACACACACACACACACACACACACACACACACACACACACACTTTTAGACTCATGCACACACACACTCAGAGCCCAGGGTGAACAAGCATATCTCACATTAAATGACACGGACACATGACTTCTATTTGTTGCTCTGGTGATGCTCAGGTGCACGGAAATTACACGTTCACAGACTACAGGTTGACCTTGCATGGTCAACTTTAGCCCCAGTATGTGGAAATACATGCAGGGGCACATTAGAGTGACACACACAAACACACACACACACACACACACACACACAGTGACCTTATTTGTTCAACCTTGCCCCACTAGAATATGAACAGTTTTGATGGCTCTTTGCTTCATAACATTACAATAGAGATAAACCAAATTTGATGTCCCTCTACATAAAGACTGAAAACACATAGGATGTCTGAAAAGGGCTCCAAGCAACTGCTACTTCACTGGATGAATAATTTACCTTTGAAATTTTGACTTGTCGATCTGCATAGATTTCAAATGAATTGCATTGACAACCACTGCTGTGTTATAGAGCGTTTAAAAACGTATCCGTGTTAACACTATCTAATGATAAGCACTGTAAAATGTCTGGGGATTGGAAAAGTATTAGTTAGAATTACCAAAACGGCCACCTGTCAGATCAGTTGAGTGATATTTCCAGACTCAAACATTCATCCATAATAACACCTGCTGAAATACTAAGTGATTGGTACCACATCTTTCACCTCTCACTCACATACTCATCAACGTTTAAAGGGCAGAATCGACTGTGTTTTTTTGTAGTCCTTCCCTTTGAATTGCAGGTGTTGATTATATTTCATATTAGGTAGATTAATAGCGGTATGCAGAAAAGTGCCAGTATCAAGATCGACCTTGTATCAGTCCTTCCACTTGTCTCTGTATAGAAGCTATGGCCTTCTATACCAATATAATAATTAGGCAGTCCTAGAGGAAGCTATATCTTTTATTCACTGCCTCTCCTTTCACTGAAAAGGTCAATGCTGTAACGGCTGCAACTGAAACCTAAAGAGACAGTTGAAGTGGGAGATCAAGACTGACAAAGAATGAGAAATTGAGATTTTTTAGAGGATTTGTGAAAGATAAAAAACAGAATAGCATATATACCAAAAAATCTACAGAACAGATGACAAAATCGAGAGAGAGAGGGGAGGTGGGTTGATTTTTGTGCTTGCTGCTATATAAGTCTCTGAGTCATGGTCAAGGAGTTGGCAAAGAGATATACTGGAGTCAAGCCGTTCATATGGAAAAAAGTGAAATTGTTATGGTTTAATGAAGCAGCAGCAGTCATATTCAATCATATTAGACCATTACAAGTGTCACGGTCTATGATGCATGTCTAGAGAGAGAGACAGAAACAAAATAGGGACAGAAAAAAGAGAAAAGATGCTAAAAGGGAGTGTGAGAGTTAGTGAGAGTGATGGCAAGGAGAGAGAAAGGACAGCAATAAAAATACAAAGAGACTGAGGGCGGCGGATAAAGAGAAGTTATGGTAAAGAGGTCAACCTTGCCATAATGCTCTCCCATGTAGAAAGAAAACATGCCTTTTGTGTGTGAACTATGTGTGTGTTATCTCTATTTCTCTTTCTCTCCCTCTGTGTATGTGCATGAGTCATCATCTGCCACTATCCTGTCTAACCATAAAATGTGCACTCCTTTTTTGCGTGTGTAGTGTAGGACTAAGACAGTGGTTATGTAATCTCAAGACCGTGTGTGTGTGTGTGTGTGTGTGTGTGTGTGTGTGTGTGTGTGCACACACACACAGAAACATAACCGTTCAGAGCCCACGGAGAGGGGACACGGGAAGCAATTGGGCTCCCAACCCATCCCGAGCCCACTAACATATTCCTATCACGTATTTTCCGCCCCCCTCCCCCCCCCCCCACCCCCCCAAAAAAACATCTAAATATACTTCCTATGAGATCCCTAGCGTAGAGACTCCTGAATCCCGTCCCGCTCCCGTTTTGTTCCCATATGTCGTCTAGCACGTTATAACTCTGTTGCGCCTGCCCCCGTTTTTTTTTTTTTTTCTGCAACGTATTTGATTCTGAAGATGACTGGATATTACCTTCTACTTTGTCTCCTATGTCGCTGATTTTTAAAATGGTATCCTGCATTGTCGTTCCACGTCCAACCACGTCATGAATGGACTCCACTCACCCGGCTACTACCTAACTAGTATGAAGCTACGCGCTCTGAAACAGTTTCCCCAGGTGGCGTAGCAACAACGCAGGAGTTTCAGTTTAGACCTGACAGGAAGTCAGACCAACCAAAGACAGGGATCTATTGCTGCATTTTGCAGCTAAGTTAACCACACACACAGGCCTCTTATAGCCTTAACTTCCCCTTGTCTCTGTGATTCAATAATGACACTGTGTAGTTTTATATTTACAAAATACATTTTATCTAAAACAAAATACCTCGCAAATGTATCGTCTCCTTCCTGCTCACGTCCGCTCCCGCTGATTTCAGTGCTTTATCTGTCCCCATCACGTTACCTACAGTGAGATTGACTCCCGCGGGAATCCTGACAAATTGTCCCCCTCTAGAGCCCACCCTCACCTCCACAGAGCTGAATCAATGAGGACTCCAGCAGTTGTTTTGGAGAGTGGCTCATTACTAAAACTAATTATGTGATGATGAAATATGAACGCATGGATGATTTTTTTGCCGTCTGTCTGATGCTTCATTTTAGCGAACATTATATTTAGTGATACCAGAACTTTGTCATGTTGTATATTTAATAAAAAACAAGACAACTTGATTGTATTTAATATATCCGTTGTAGTCAGGTTTATGTTGGGACACTTTTCAGGTGAGTAACTGTGTCCTGTCTATCTAAAGCACAGCTGGGATGAATACAGAAGACCCAGGGGGGAGTGGGGTGTTAAGAGGGGTGAGGCGTACTTAAGAAGACTGAAGGAGGAAGGGAGGAGAGATAAGAAGAGAGGATAGGGGAGGAATGAACGAAAGGGAAGAGGAGAGGCCGAGTCAGGAGAGGATGAGAACTACTCAATAAGTCCCAGTGTGATCAAAGCAATGCTTTGACATCAAGAGCGTGCCTTGCCAGCATGCTGAGTGGTTCATGCTAGACATGCACATACACACTTTGAAACATTAAATTATACAGTATGTGACTAAGAAGACATATTCTCATATCCGTCCAGGTGATGATAATACACACAGTGAGATGGTCTGTGTTTCCAAAACCCTTCTCCTCCTCATGGTTTGGTCTCGTAGCTGTCCGAACACAGACAAAAACATGAATTCTAATCGGATGATTCTCGTGACTTTCATTTGCTTTAAACACTGGTGAATCATGGGTAAAAATCGCATTACCTTACACCCACTCCTAACCAGACCACAATGCAAGCAAAAGAATGATTTTCTACATCTCGGTCGGACTGTCATAACAAGCTGTACACAACAGCAGAGGGGACAAACAACCCATTCTCTCGCTTGAAAAATTGGTTGCCACGACTCTATTTTTGTGACATTCCTCAAAATAATACAACCATCAAAATGAATTTACCGGTAAATCGGTCCAAATGTTATTGCCATAACTCTCCTGTCTCCTTGGAAGGCACGGAAACACTGAACAGAATAAAAGAACACTAAAGGCTTTTCTTTGTAGGAATTGTTGGAAATGTTAGAGAATGTCTCTCTCACAATGGCAAGCTAAATATGCAAAATAAATGATGTAGTTATAAAAAAAAAAAAAAGCACAGAAAGTAAACATGGAGATTAGGCCATTTATTTCCAGAGAGAACGTTTTTACAAATGGGCGCCGGAGCCCCCACCTCGCACCATGACATCGGACACCACACATAACAATTTGTAGTGCATTCTGCCCTGGAGCTCGATGTTGGGGATGTTCATTATGCAGCTGTTTCTCTCCTCTGTGCCCTCCTCTGTCATTCAACTCAATTCCTCACTTTCTTTAATTTCCTCACTTTCTCGTTAGTCTAAACCAGAGATCTTTTAAAGTTTTTTTTCTTTTTTTTTTTTCATTTTCACGATATTGAAGACAGGCTTAATATAGGTAAGGTACCCATTGGCAGCCATCCAGATACATTTAAGCCTATGATTCATTGTGCCTTCCACATGTATGTTTAACATAAAAAAATTATGTATAAATAATAAAGACTTATCCCTTCATCCACCAACTACATTTTATACAATATATGTAGTAGGGTGTCCCTGCTCCGTCTCTCTTTTAGCTAAGGGATCCTTGGCTTAAAAAACATTGAAGACCCCTGGTCTAAACTGTGGCAAAACAAAGGGGAAACTGTGTATGATGAATGTTCTTGGCCAAACGGAGGTCACAGTTGCATGTTTCTTTTTAGACCTGTGAACACACAGGACACAATTTTTTCTTTTTTAAACTATCCATCCGTCTGTTCATCTGCCTGTCGCTTCACCCCCCCTACGATGCAGAGTCCTCCATCCAACCCTGCTCATAATCAGATCTAGAAGCTCTATGCAGCATTTGCTGGTTTGGCTGACCACTTAGGGGTGTGTGTGTGTGTGTGTGTGTGTGTGTGGGGTGTTGGTGTGTGTGTGTAGGCCTTCTGGGTAGGGTTGGGGATGCTTCTGGTCTGTTCAGCACTACTAAAAAAATAAATTCTATTACAGATGATACACACCTGTTTGGGGACAAATATGCTTACATGGACAGAACAGACACCGCAGCACACCACACACACACACACACACACACACACACACACACTTCTGTGGTATAAATGCATGCCTGTACAACACACTCTATCCATAGAGTTCACCTTTACAAATGTGTTACATCAACGAAATTAACTCGCTACAATTAGCATAAACATGTTACTTATGGTAATCAACATTCAAAGTTGTGCGTTTGGGTTGGTGTGTGTGTTTAGCAAGCTTAGGGGAGGGAAGTGATAAAGAGCGATTAAGGGTGAAAATGACTGAGAGAATTAGATTAAAGGCCTTTTTACAGTAACTGTAGCCCAGCTGGCGTGTGCAAATGTGACGTCATGAGAGCGCTGTAACTATTTATACTGGCGCGGGGTGGTCGCGACACTAGTTGTAGTAGTTGCAGCATAGAGTACTGACTTTATCCCGATGGACTAGAAGAAGAAGAAAAAGGTACACAACGCCAGAACAGGCAGCAGCATTGAATTGATTCGATGGCCTACTTCGTCGGATCAAGCTTTTCATTCACCACAAAAGGACTCATGTTAACCCAGTGAGTTTAGAAGAGAGACCTGCAGTCAGTCCGAGAGTCCTGGCATCCGGTTGTCCGCCGATTTGTTGTGCGCCGATGAAAAAACTAGAGTGGTGCGCGCCCTCTGCTCGCACGCTCAAAATCCTGGCGCGCCGGCGAGATCGGCGCCACCTCGGGTTAGACTAGTACACCGGCAGCTTAAGAGGTGGATAACCAATTATTTGTTTAAGTCAAATGTCAAAGAAACAATTTGAGATTATCCCTATGGGTTCTAAGAAGTTGCACTGAGAATTTGTATTGCTATTGTCATGCATTTTATTATCCCAAATATGAATCAATATAGAAATAACCATTTGGCTGCAGAAAAATGTGGAAGAGGATGGGAGGAGAAAGACTGTGGAAAGAGAGAGACAGTTATGACTGGCCGCTTCATTGGTGGCTCCAAAGAGAAAATGAACACACACACACACACACACACACACACACACACACACACACACACGACCCACACACACACTGTTAATTATTATCCTGAATAATGAGAAGCAAACGACTCATTAAATCTCTCCTTGACCCGCACGCAGAAACTAGCCTCTGTTTCCTTCTTCCTTTTCTTTCTCACTGACTCTACTGTACTTCATACAGAATCTGTCAAACCAGAAGCCTTTCAGCTGTGAATTATTAATTGGCATTAAAACACAATCCTCGAAAAATCACTGACCCCAATCTACAGAAGTTTTTTTTTTTACCAAACGGCTGGAAAGAATGCAAAGAAAACTCCTCAAATTCATATGAGACGAACTTTGTTGCTGCCCTTCATCACCCCGTCGCCCCTTCACTTTTTCTCTTCTGCCTCCCTGTTTGTTTGTTTTTTGGACACCTCACAGTGTCTCTCCCTGCTGTGGACTGTCTACTAGAGCGAAAATATGCAGATAAAATTGGCACAACAACAACAACAACCTTGCTTTTCTTACTCTCATGTGGCCGGTGTCATGAGACCACTAACCACCTGACTGCATCTAACGACTGTCACAGAAAACAAATTACATTGGGTTTCACACACACCACACCCCCACACACACACACACACACACACACACACACACACACACACACACACACACACACTCATTGACTTTGCATTTGCTTTCACATATATATAGGCATGCATTTCTGGATGAGAAAGCTTACGTGCACACGCTTATACAAACACAAGGCGCTCCGATCAATATCGTTCTCTATCTGGAAAATCAATTCTCATTCTCATCCGATCAATATCCCTGTCAACGCAGCATTCTGATCATCAATAGTAAGATCAATGAAATCGCTCGTTAATCCTGAATTAACCATTGATCCAGGCTCCACCGTTATCACAATTACACCACAGCCTCATCATCTGGCAGTACATCCGCACGGCTCTAATGTATGGCAGAATAGGTCACGCTACCTGAAGAGCAAATATTCAGCCACTCCTGGAGAACAAGCGACGAAGCTTTTACACTAAAAGCCAAAGTGATCTCTGCTGCAGCTCCAGGCATTATGTTCTCAGGATAAGAGGCGATAAAAAGCAAATCAGTTTTGAAAGTCGATTTTTAATTGACGCTGGAGTGTTCCTGTGCTGCCACATGCTTTTCGTTTTAATTGCAGTGTGTGGTGCCCTTGTTGTTTTCTGGTATTATTTGTGGCGACATTTCCTGTCTCCGAGTCCTTATGTGCATCCATCCAGCTTCTGCTTGCGCTACTTAAATGACTTCAATGTGACTTTCAGCATTAAATAATGAGAGCACGGGACATGTTCATGAGTTACGCTGTCACTGGTTTATTTCCGTGGCCAAAAATGAAAAAGCAGTTTCCAGCTTACTGACTTTAGCCTGTGTAATTTTATTTCATTTTCTTTGTCTTTTTCAGGGTAACGGGGATAGGTCGAAGGCAGGGAAACCCCCTCAAAAGATCGAAAACTTGAGTCAACGCGTTGTCTAACATATTTGATAAAGTTTACGCAGTTTTGAGCTCTTAAATAGCCTGAAATATACAATCAGAAAAATAGGATGTTTTCATAAACTTGATGGACAAATGAATGACTTAAAATGTCAGCTGAGAGCAAACTTTGGACTCAAAGACACAGTTTTTAAGTGAATAATAGCAATAATGGGTTCACTCTATTTCTTACAACCTTGTTTAACACCTTGTTTGTAATGATGGTAATTTAGCTTCTCCAGTTCACGGACTTTACCTTTCATGTCACTGGAACGTAGACCGCTGGCGGACTAACTGAAACC
Organism: Etheostoma spectabile; assembly: GCF_008692095.1. Classification (NCBI taxonomy): domain Eukaryota; kingdom Metazoa; phylum Chordata; class Actinopteri; order Perciformes; family Percidae; genus Etheostoma; species Etheostoma spectabile. The sequence goes on along the minus strand of NC_045749.1, from coordinate 3,395,144 downwards.
ACATGCGCTGTAGAGAAAGAAACGTACAAACTCCATGCTTATAGGTCTAGGAAACTAAACCCAGGACATTATACTGCCAGGAAACAGTCAACAACCTGTGCTGGCTCAGTCCTCCTCAACTGCACCAATACGCAGGAAATCATCCCCCCCCACCCACCTTACCCCTCGTTAAATGCAAACAAATCAGCCACTGTCTTTCTTTCCCCTTGTGAAGGCAAGTAGAGAGATGAGAGGTCCAAAACACTAATTACTGACTCCGTCATTTAATCTGGTTGAGGCCGGAGATTAGAGTTCTAATCCCATCGCAGTGCTACAGGAAATTATTAAATCAGTGTAACATCTACCTGGTTTACCCTGTTTACTTGAATAGAGGAGAAGAGGACAGGAAAACAGAGATGCAGAGCTGAGGGAGAACTCAGTGCAGAAAGGGGTAAAACGTCTATCGAACCCATGGACCTATAGGGACCGGGAGATAACAAAGTAAAACAGTGTAGAAGCAAAAAAGAAAAACCAACTCAATCTGCCCCTACACCCCCCACCCCCCACCCCCTCTCTCTGGGAGGTAATGCGAATCTGAAGGTAACAGAAGCCAGTCACAGTGGACATGCTTATCCAGACAGACTACTTTTGTGTGTGTGTGTGTGTGTGTTGTTTGGGGGTGATTGAATCTTGCATCCCTGGGGAGCCTAACTACCTCTCCATCTCTCTGACTGGCCCTCTCAGAGAAAGAGAGAAAGACAGGGTAGGAAAGAAAAACAGAGAGAGAGAGATTTGGAAAGAATTAGAAAGAAAGAAAGAGAAGAAAAAAAGGGAGAGCAGTCGTTGCTGCAGCAAAGCCCAACAGCTCCCTCTGTCGTCACTTAGAAAAGGTCGGGCACCGCTCTTATTCCTTCCCCTCTTTACCTCTCTTTCTATCTTCTCTTTGAATTCTGTCTCCTCATCTTCAACATCTCCCTCTGTTTCTCTCCGCAGCGTTCACCTTTTCTCAAAGTAACATGTTTACAATGCCATGGTGTGTGAGAATGGAGCAGCTGGCGCCTAATTAAATATAAATATAACAATTACAGTGTAATAAATGAATCTCTCTATCTCGCTGCCTCCCTGCTAAACTGCGTCAGTAGTGTTTGCACTCAGCTGCTTTTAAACTCATTCCGGTTGGCAAGGATTTTTTTCTTCTTTCTTCAAAATTCAATCTTGCACATTTCAAGAATGTGGAAAAATAAACACAACTTTGGCCAAACGATCTATAAAAGGGGCTCACAGCCAGTCAAAGTCAAACTTTAAAGTAAAAAGCAGGACATAAGCATATCATTCGCAGGTGAGGATCATGCTTTACATAAAACATCCATAGTTTTTGTCTGCAAAGTCATGCAATGTAATAAACATAATTATATATTATTGCAAAAAGATGAAATGGATAAATGTCTGGAAAGGGGAAGAGAACAAGGAACACAACTTCAATATGTATAACTATTAACCTGTATTTAGCAGAGTCTACACTACTATGCACTGCCTGCATACTCCCCATCAACACAATGTGATCTGTAACCTTGATTAGAGTGTGCAGCTTAACTCAAATACAACATTGCCTGGCCTAGATGTGTCTTTTCAAACATAGCTGAAGGAAACCTCACGGATTTAATTATGTCTACAAACTATAAGGAACACAGCCATGAAGCAGAATATATCCATTGCCAGATCCTGAAACGGCTTATTTGAATCCAACGGATCTGACAACGTTTCTGTGTCACTTACTGTGCGATTTCTTGGCTACACATCAGTGAAAAATATCAGATACCTCACCCACCCCGCTTTCATCTGTCATCCAAGCCAGGTTTCTGTATACCGCTCACCCTAAATAGCACAAAGATTTACTGGTACAAGGGGGTTCTGTGTTTCTGTCCTGCGTTTTACAATCACGTTCCCAGACGGAAAACCTCGCTTATGTGGGAAGTGAAAAAAGGAGCTGGATGTTGGTACCTGGGATAGCTAAGTGAAGACGAGCAGATTCTGGCTGCAGGTCTTGTTTCAGCTCAGACAGCGGTGGCTCTCTCAGAGGGAGATGAAATACAGTGCTGATAGAAGTCACGCTGTCCTCCAATTCTCCCCCGCCACCTCCTCATATTCTGATAGGAGTCATGCTCTTTTTCGTCTCAGCTCTGCTCCTCTGATCGCCTGCCTGGTCGTCTCTCCTCTCCTCTCCCCCCTCATTTCCTCTTCAGCTCCTCTTTCTTGCCTCTCGATCCTCCCCTCTGTCCTCTATCCTAACGGAATCACTGTGACTGAAATACTGAGGCTAGAAGAATTAATTAGAGAATTAAGCAAACATCCTCAAGCACAAATGGGGCCAATAGTGTGGTGTTATTTACTAAAAACCCTTTAGTGGAGCCACAGTGAGAAGGCTCTGACATTAAGCCTATAGTCTCAGAGCCAATGTAAGAGGCAGCGATTCAACACTTTCAACACATTCTTTTCTTGTGATGTGCCTTTTAAGCGGCCACCGAACCACAAAGTCAACTCACAGAACCAAGAAAAAAAAGAGGAATTCTGTGTTTCTTCTCAACAATGTTGACTGGTCTGGAGGCTAATTAGCAAAATGCAAGGGGTGAAAATAAACAGTGCTGCCTGAAAAGTAACCGCATAATAAAGAAAATAGAGGAAAACCAACAACAGTGTTGCAACACTGGAAACCAGAGGGGAGGCACAAGAAGCTTCTCGCCTGTGAGAATGTAACACAAGAAGTTACAAACGCTTTTTTTCTGTTTAACAAACTGGAGCTAGGACCTCTGAAGGGCCGCTCTCTGTGCAGATGTATGTCTTTTGTTGACTGCAGGCTTTTTTTGTCTTTTTTTTAAAAGCACTGTAAAAAAACCAACAACACATCACTGCAAGCCAGCCAAGCCCGGTCGGTAAGAACCCCTCTGTCGAATAAAATACAACAACAGCAAATTATTTTCTCAATGGCTCCCACAAGACTAAGCAGAGAGTCAGGGAGCATGGGGTGAGGAGAGAAGGAGAGGAAGAGGAGTGGGAGAAGATGAAATGCAAAAGGAAAAAAGAGAGGTGCTGGAGGTGGGGGAAGAGAGGAGGGATATTTCATAGAGCAACAGTGTGGGAGACAGAAGGAGAGAGAGGCGGAGAGGGAGAGAGATTATTGCCTGCTTGGGAGCAGCAATGTTGAGCTGTGCCATGAATACCAAACGCTGTACAGCCCAGTCAACGCCTCTCTCCCTCTGCTCCCCAGTTGAAAACGCAGCGGAATTGCAGCTGGCCAAATTATACACCGATATCTCACTTACTCTTCCTTGAAAGCGACTCAGCAGCAGCTCAGTACTTCATTCATTATTCTTATAAGACCCACACACTCAACCTGCAAGAGCACGTTTTAAGTAGATTTCAGTAGATGTGGGTGCAACAATTAAAGAATGATCTAATGTGGCCCTACAGGGACGATAAGCCTAACGCACGGACTTAATTGAGTGCAGAATATGCCTGCATGACCCTATGGGCAAGGGATCTGTATGCAGTTTTAATGCAGTTTCACCAGCGCTGGCGCACACGGAAAGGGCAAGGACGCAGCTCTGGTTGAAGTATTCAAATGGACTGAATACTAAACCGCATGGGTCGTTTGGGGCTTCACATTTCAAGCGATAATTACCCATGCAGAGAGGAAACCGACGCAGAAAGGACACCAAATTGGCGCAAGTTGATTTTTTTTTTTTTTTTAAACTGTAAAAATACTCTTTAGGTAAAAACGCGTTTTTTGGGGAGAAATAGACCTATATATGCCAAATAAATGCAAATGAAGTCCATCCAAAAAGTGACGGCCGTTCGTCTCTTTAGATTTATTAAAGGGATTATGGGAATTCTCTCCTTTACATGAATGCGAGTTGACCGTGAAACATACACAAACACTGAGCCGGCGTTGACGGTGATCCCAAAGAAAAGTTGTGGGTCGCCGTTACGCACAGGAGCCGGGAGGCACCGAGACGGAGAAAGAGAGCCTACAGCGAGATTGTAGCCTCGATACGTGGCCAGACATACACGCATACACACACACTGTCGGACGCGCACTCACGCACACACACCAAACGAGCGCAAAAATGCAGACACACGCCAAAACACACGGCGCCGGAAACGTGAAAACATACAGTCTGTGTTTTGTAAAAACTGCACAAATCCAACCGTCATCCTGTGGTCCCGAGGACCGAAGAAAGTCGGCACTGTTAACAGCCAGCAGCACAACAAATCCACTCTCATTTGGTTTCCATTGCTAATGCGCAACGGCTCTGTGGGGTCCTCGTAGCGTATTCCTTACGTGCTCAAACATCAAAAAGTCGGACATCCTCTCACAGTGACCTTTTTATATATGTAATGCTCGTGTAACAACCCTGTGTTTGGATTATTCCAGAGTCTAATGCAGAATCTCCCCGGAAACAGAAACATTTCACTTGGGTCGCTCTCGCCTGTTTTACGCTCATTACAAGCATCTGCAGAAAGACGCAGGGATATTGAGGGGAGAGAGAAGCAGACTGGGAGGGAAAAGAGATGAATGGGACTGTGTCGAGGTAACGACAGCAAAACCCCAGTCCTGTAACTCAAGCGGTCCTTACCTTGGAAGTGAGAAACTCCGTGCGCAGCCCGTCTCTCCAAGGAAATTCCTCCAATACGTAGAAGCCGGTCGAAAACGATCACTTCTCTCAACAAGTATTGCTTCTTTCATCAGATGTCCAACACATCCACTGATTAAAAACCCAGTTTTTCTGTTTGTCTGCGCATGGAGAAAAGGGTGGTAAAAAAAATGTTCTTTCTCCTATGTTTTATCCTGCTGGAGCGCAGAGGCAAAGACGATACCAAACCCACCAACCAAACGGGTTAAAAATGGATGAAAAAGAAAAGATAATATGATAGACAGAGCAGTAGTGCGTCTTGATGACGTTCCGAGACTGAAGTGATGAACAGGAGTGGTGAGTGGGTTTTGGGTGTTGGGAGAGAAAAGAGGGGAATCACCGTAGCATCCCTCCCTCCTTCGGGGATCAAATCCGGTAGTCTACCGTCAGCGCCGTTTATCCGTCCTCTCTCCAAGAGCCTCGGAAGCGGTGTGACGGGAACTGCACGGGCGCGCAATGGCAACGAGAGAGAGAGAACGGGGGGGAGAGAGAGAGAACGGGGGAGAGAGAGAGAGAGAGAGAGAGAGAG
>NC_045749.1:3382339-3389922 GCF_008692095.1 Etheostoma spectabile | reverse complement strand
GGGGAGAGAGAGAGAGAGAGAAAGAGAGAGAGAGAACGAGAGAACGAGAGAGAGAGAGCTGCCGATGGAGGGCGTTGGAAACTAGAGTAATTCTCTCTCTCCTCTCACTTTTTCTTCTCTGTATAATCGGTCTTGTTATGGTAATCATATAATATTTTGGTTTTTAAATAACTTTTAAATACCTAGTCAAGGCACTGGGGGGGTACGTTGTGGTACTACAGAAGATAAATACATCATTAAGAAAATAAGATCTCAGAAGATGATCTAATAGAACATACTGTAGGCTACCAAGAAACATAGATTTATTTAAATGTATGTAGATGTTTCTGATTAATCACTTGTGCTGAGTAAGTGTGTGTGTGTGTGTGTGTGTGTGTGTGTGTGTGTGTGTGTGTGTGTGTGTGTGTGTGTGTGTGTGTGTGTGTGTGTGTAATGCGGAAGTGTTTAGGTGACATAATATTGCTGTTATTGTGACACTGTTCACGGCTTCAGATCAACATCCAGAGTGAGAGGCTGCAGCAGAAGGAGCCCTGCAGAAGGGGGTAATTGAATACAACAGTTGCTCTTTCCTCATTGGCTGAGAGCAGCGTCCAACTGCTGCCAGAGCAGATTTAGAATCTTGTAGGCAGCCAATGAGAGGAGGGAGGGGTGGCTGAGGAAGGCCCTTCTCTCTGAGAGATGACTGGCTGAATAAAAGTCCTATTTAAAATGTCTCCCGGCCAATGATAAAAGAGGAGGAATAAACTCTGGGACAGAGAACATTTCATCATTTCAGTCGTTGACACAGATGGTTTGTGAGTCTCTCCATCGATGTATTGTAAAAGTATTAAGTAAAGCCACACTTTATTTATTCAAGTGTTGGCTCCATAGACTTTTTTGGGTCGTAATAGGTCTTCCCACATTTATCTTTGCAGAGCTGTGGCTCCTTTCATTTGGATTACTTGGATGGTTGGTACATTATTATTTTTATATTTATTGTTATTGGGCCCGCTCCAAAAAGCTTCTAGTAGCTTATTTGGGGTTCCCCATTTTCACGCATATATGCATATGATCATTGTACCTCCTGAAATTGTGTTTAAAGATACAATGGGATGACGTGTGAATTAAACAAAACAATTAACTAGATATTTTCCAGATTTTCACAAAACAAATACCCAGATTTCTCTAAATAACCAGATCAGATTCAAGTGACTCTGAAGTCCAGAAGTGTTGGCGGCTGCCAGAAGATTATATTCAACACATTCAACTTATCTTCATTTATATATCGGGTCATCTTTTGACAAGCAGAGCTTTAGAAAACGTGACATTAACGAGGGAAAAAAAGCAAGAGTTTCAGTTTGGATTATGCACCGGAGTCGTTAGTAAAAATAGGTGTTTTGACTGTACATATTTTTCCGTACACTCAGCTATATCAGACTGTCCTCTGAGAATAACGATAGCATCACTGGTTTCAGCTACTTCACCAAAATGAGATGTTTATGTTGTCACGTAGTGACAAAGCCCTCTAGTGGCCGCAGTAATTATGACGATCATTTTTGAGTCACCATGATGATAAAGGTTCCCAAACCCCAATGTTTCCAGTAAGCTTAAGTAGTTATTACCACACCAGGCAGGACCCCATCCTAAAACTAACCAAACCATAACCATAGCGGGGTCACACTGTTACGGCCCCTGCCTTTTAGGTTAGTTTAGGCTTCTAGCCAGAGCATGTGCAAAATGTTTGTATGCAAATTCAGCTGTGTGGTTTCCCGGAGCGGATTGGCACTCATGATGACTCTGCCCACTTCCCTGTTCCAGTCCGTTGCTGTTGATTGGTGCAGCTGGTGTGGATCCTTCCAATCAACTTCCTGCAATCAGCCCAGCTAGAGTTTACAAGGCTCCGGATTCAGTCGGCCGGCTGAAATTAGAGATCAGTCCGCAATGCTGTCGCTCTAGCTACCTTTTGTTAGAGTTGTTGTGACTGAGGTGTTGTTGTTACAAGTTGTTGGTAAAAACTGTTAGAGTTAATAGTTTATTTGAGCCTGTTGTGCTACAAGTCTTTGTTTCCATTCTACAGTTGTATTTGGTAAGCTAATGGGGTGCGTGGCTCTTTTGTGTGGTTAGAAATTACTTGTTTATAAGGTGCACCCATATAGCTCTTTGTGTTTTGTACTTTGATATTATGTTAGTTAAAAATCCTTTTTTTACCGTGACCTCCTCTCCCGTTTTGGTGGTTCCTCCAAATTCATCCATTTTATGTTACGCCAATATTACAGCGGGCCTGGTCTTAACACACACAATGAAACTCTTGTCCCGCCAATAAGGGCATCAGATCTGGAAACGTTTCTATGTGTAGTTTACAGAACATGCACAAACAACATATTTTGTCATTTAATTTGGAGGACACCTGGACGTTTTGGTGATTACTAGATATAGTAGTTGAATGAATCATACAATTTTTGCCTTTATAAGAACTCTTGCTGTGGCACCAAGTGCAGCACTGTACCACATTGAGTAATTTCAGGAAAGTTAAGAAAAAAGCATTGTTGATGTCATTTTGGATGGCACAACGCTCAAAGCGGTCCTTTTTGTAAATGTCTGTATTTTGATGATAGAGGTTTGAAAAGATGTTCTCATTTGCAAGTGGGACAGCAGGGGCTTTCTCTCAATGGGGAATGGTAGATGATAATAACACATTTCATTATGCATTCAGCAGGCCTTTATACTTGGATGCAAAATGACTAATTAGATTAAGAGAAAGGGCAGGTTGTCAAATGTATTAAGTGGGTATTTTGACCACAATGATGCACATGTAAACAACTGCAGCCTCGTTTTGCTCACAGTCACTCATTTCAGGTGTTGGTATGAAGATAGACAAACAACTTTCAATAGGCCTAAATGAGTCAGTCCTTGCATGTGTTTAAATCCTAAATGCGCATTGACTTCTAGTCCGCAACCCAATCTCCTCATATCTTTTTGTTTTGTTTATATTATACGCCGAGGGCAGCGAGGCAATGCTAAGAATTAAAGAGAAATGATTTTTGTCCTCCTCTTTAAAAGACAGACGATTTCATTGTTTTTTTTTTAAAAGCTCGTATGCATTCTCAACTTCCGTGGTGCAAAATGAGGATCAACGGTTCCACCAAGTTTCAGAGAAAACATGAAAGCAGAAAAACATGAGTCCTTACCTTTTTCTGGGAAGGTGGGGGGGGGGGGCGCAAGACAATTTTTTTTGTAGATAAAATATAATTTATATATATAATATGATGAAGAAATTGTCTTCTTTAAAATTAAAATGTAGACACTGAATGGAAGTAATAATAATTTGCAAGAAGGGTGTACTCTTTTTGACGTAATTACTTACTACCAGTGTCATTTGTGCATCTCCAATGGAGCAGTTGGGGATGAACTCATTAGTAAAACAATCATCAGATCGACTGGATCATAGTCAGCTAGGTGTCTCAGGAGGGGGGCCCACTGGGGAGAGGTCTGTACAACCCAGTTTAACAGCTGCCAAATCTCCAGAGCATACCTTGGGCATCTTGATTCTAGATAAAAAAGGCAGTTTATTGATACAGTGGGCTTTGGTTCATTTTATTATTGATTTGGTTGTTTTTATTTCATTTTTTTTAGATAGTTTCTTTTCTATTATCATTGTTACACTGTGGATGGCGGGATACAAGCATTTCATTGCATAACTTGTTATGTAATGACAAATAAACACTGAACCTTTTATATGTCAGTGTGAGCCTATAATTGAGCAAAATACACTGAGATAATTTGGGGGAGTGCTGATCATCATCAATAGACATTTTCCTTATACTTTGGTGTAGGTTTTTCATAAGTATGTGGTATGACAGATCATTAATTCATAGATTCATGCAGTGCAACTTTAAACTCTTTATCTTCCATGGCTATTTTCACATGGACCTTTTTTCTATCTGTCAGACTTGATAGATTTGATTCAGTATCCTTAATTTTAAAGATAGTCTTTCCCTGTCAAGACACGTGTAAAAATAAAAAAAAAAAAAAACGTGAAGTCATTTCCCTCTCATACAATTTTAATGCTTCCTTCACATTTGTGCCCGTTTACTTCTTGCTAACTGGCTAGCTGTCAGCCTGTGCTCAGAGTAAAGGAATGGAAAAAAATAAAGTGAGGGTTGTCAGGTCATGGCTAAACGAAAAAAGAAATACAGGCATGACTTGTTAGAGTATCATTATATGAAAAAAAAAAAAACAGCGGAAAGTGTTACCAAACCACAACCGATTGCCGTCTCACAGCAGGCACGGGTTTACGTTAACATATGTCATGAAGAGCACTTGAAACTGAAACATTGCCCATGGGGAGTGTGGTGCCACAACGAGAGCCTGCAGTCTAATGTTGGAAACATTCAGTGAGGCAGCAGCTCTGAAGTTGAAGAAAGATTCTGTTTTGAACACACTGACCCACAAACCCCCAAACAATAAGGGAATATCACACATGAGCTGGGCACCCGCAGGATGCGCGGCGACACAACACACACACACACACACACGCACACACGCACACAACCTGTACGTGTATGGACACTCACACATATTGAAAACGGGAAACACATGCTAAAATCAATTCAAACTTTTGCAAGAGCCTGCAAGACAAAAGACATGGTGAGTAGGGGTGTGTAACAAAATCGATGAATTGTGATTCACGCTCTACCGATTCAAAATCAAGTCATAGAATTCCAAAATCAATTAAATTTTTCATTTTATTTTTTATTGTATGTCTACTGCAATCACATGATAGATACTTTATTGAACCCCAAGAGGAAAAATCAAGGTCCCAGTGACTTACAGACATCATACACATACATCAGAACAGGATGTTAAAATACCAAATAACAAACAAATCCACTGACTAAAATGGATTGAATTATACGTTCATATATTATGAACGTACATACAACATACATACATACTGTACATACATACGGGGAAATTAACTACATTACCATATGTGAATTGTTTTTGAATCTAACATCCAATTGAATCGTGACATTTTCTGAATCGTACACCTAATAGGGAAGAACTGGCAGAATGAGAAAGATCTTTTCCCTCTTTGCTCTCCTGATGTCACTGCTAAGTTATAAAGTATTAACACCCTTAACTGCAGTCACTCAGGCAAGGCTGCATACTGCACTGTTCTAGACAACTGTGTGTGTGTGTGGTGTGTGTGTGTGTGTGTGTGGTTGTGTGTGTGTGTAAGGCTGGATTCAGTCATGACATGGATATTTTAGCCACAGTTTGGCTGTTACCCTCTTATGTTACACGTGATTGGACACAAGTGCTTACTTACAAAAACATATGCTGGAGTGACCTAAGTATTCTTAACATTCTCATAATGTAAATGGTTTGATTTTCAACCTAAAAGCCTCTGTTATTGTACTATAACAGGCATATATATAGGTTTGAGAACAGGTTCAGTGTCAATCTTTGTTACATATCAAACTGGAAAATGTTGGACCCTGATTAGATTCAATTGCGGATTAGCACATGTTTAAGCTGTGGATTTATTTCTGCCAATTAACTTGCTAGGTGAAAAGCTTATTGTATCATGGCCTGAGGGTGGTGTATTCAACCTCAAAGGATGTCACTAACTTTCTTTGTTCCCTTCTTTTTTATTTCTGGTAGAAATGACATTCGATACATAGGTGAAGTTTTACTTCTTGGCATCACACCCTAGCCAAGAAGAGAAAAGATTAACGTGCAAGGCCATATCTTGCTTTGTGGCTTCTAAACAAAACAAAGTTCTGCCATTGAGTTTCACTGAAAAATGATAATTTCATCAGAAAATTGAGAAAACTGTTCCACACAAAATGAGTGATGGCAAAACAATGCGAAGGGTGTTATTGATACAAAAAGTACTTTGATAGCAGAAAGGGCTTTCCGTTGGAAAATGCAAGAGAAACAATCTTTTTTGAGAACTGTTTATTCAATGTTGTATAAGACATTCGGATGAAACCTTCCACATGTAGTTTTGATTAAAATAAGAATCAAAGAAACAAGACAAGAATATTGTAACAAGTTTTAGCTTGGAAACCCAGACCCAAGAGTCTGACATCGAGTAATGAAAGTTGCCCATCTCGAGGGGCGGCAACAAACGTGCATTTGAAATCTCACTGCACGCAATTGGATAACACTACGATCAATCACAACAACACACGGGGTGTAGTATCCAGAGCCCCCATACGCCTAGCTACCAGCGGAACAAACTGGTAGATTAAACTGTCTCCATCTGTTAGCTCGCTCTATAGATGAGATGATGTGTGATGACAATAATAATACATTTAATTTGTACTGCACTTTATATTTAAGCAATTTCCAAAGTGCTAGATACACCGATGGTGATTGGTGCAGCTCGGCTACAAGGGCATAGTTAATGAGCAGCATTACTCGAGCCAGAGTCACTCGCTGAGTAAATTCAAATTGTGCTTTCATGAGAAGTCTGGATTTCCTGGGTAGCCTTTTGTTGCTTCTCAGTAGATACATTTTTCAGCGAAATGTTTGCATTTTATTGCCGTCATGATCTTCCGCCACCAACTGCCAATTCACTTTAAACAAAACACCACTATCTCTGTCTTCATCTTCATGTTTTGGTTATATGTGGTGAGGCTGCCAGAGTGATTACACAGGGATATGGATGGGCTTTTAAGGGCAAGGTTGTGTGTTACAGCTTGAGCCTGAAGGATACCAGGGGCTTTAAGGGGATGAAAAGAATGGGGCAATGTTTTTTTTTATTTATTTAACCTATGCTTATGTTCCCCTCTTTTCTTTCCTTCCTTCTTCTGTTCTATTTCCATTTGACCACTCTTACTATTTCTATGTATACCCTCTCTCCTTTCATTTGTTTTTCCCTCCCCCAGCCACTTGGCACCACAGTGTTCACTTATGGAGGGTGCAGTGACCAATCAGTGGTGGGATTACACACAGTCTGCAATAATTGAATTTGGACTGGTCGGCACGGTAACTGAGCTGTGGAAATTGAGTGAGTGGGACCGTCTTAGAGGGACGAGAATTGGAGAGGGATGCAGTGTCATAGACAGAGAAACGTAGGAAGAGAGGCATAGGGAATGCTTCAAAAATTAGACATTTATGAGAGATAGAACAAGGAGGAAGGAAAGATCCATCCCATCATTTTCTATATCTGTTTATGTTTTCAGGTTTCATAGTGATGCTGAGAAATGGTCTGAGCAGAAAAGCAAGGATGAAGAGATGGAAATGAAGCTTTGTTCTTCAGGGATAGTGCGAAGGAAAGCAAATCCCAGAGTGACATAGAGAGAGAGATTGAGAGATTAGTGAGGCAAAGATAGAAAATAAAGAGCGCTCTAGAGATGGAGAGCTGTGGAAAGAGAGAGGAGGAACAGAGCGGCCTTGTGTACGAGTTAGCAGTGAGGAGCAGAGCTGCATAGCAATCACTTTGCTATGCTTTAATCAGCCAGACAATGCTAAACTTAGCTCGCCTCCTACATTCTAGACTCATTAATCAGAGGCCTAACTCTGTGCATTAGCCTCTCTTCATACATCGTGTGTGACAGCAGTGGCAATGGCAGGAAAAGGAGGCTTTATAA
>NC_045749.1:3382174-3382314 GCF_008692095.1 Etheostoma spectabile | reverse complement strand
TGTTGTAATTTGGTAAGCTAATGGGTGCTGTGCTCTTTTAGTTGTGGTTAGAAATTACTTTGTTTATATAGGCTGCACCCATATAGCTCTTTTTGTGTTTTGTACTTTGATATTATGTTAGTTAAAAATCCTTTCTTTTT
>NC_045749.1:3375248-3382164 GCF_008692095.1 Etheostoma spectabile | reverse complement strand
TGATTGGTGCAGCTGGTGTGGATCCTTCCAATCAACTTCCTGCAATCAGCCCAGCTAGAGTTTACAAGGCTCCTGGATTCAGTCGGCCGGCTGAAATTAGAGATCAGTCCGCAATGCTGTCCGTCTAGCTACCTTTTGTTAGAGTTGTTGTGACTGAGGTGTTGTTGTTACAAGTTGTTGGTAAAAACTGTTAAGAGTTAATAGTTTATTTGAGCCTGTTGTGCTACAAGTCTTTTTGTTTCCATTCTACACGTGTTGTAATTTGGTAAGCTAATGGGTGCTGTGCTCTTTTAGTTGTGGTTAGAAATTACTTTGTTTATATAGGCTGCACCCATATAGCTCTTTTTGTGTTTTGTACTTTGATATTATGTTAGTTAAAAATCCTTTCTTTTTACCGTGACCTCCTCTCCCGTTTTGGATTGGTTCCTCCAAATTCATCCATTTTATGTTACGCCCAATATTACAGCGGGCCTGGTCTTAACACACACAATGAAACTCTTGTCCCGCCAATAAGGGCATCAGATCTGGAAACGTTTCTATGTGTAGTTCTACAGAACATGCACAAACAACATATTTTGTCATTTAATTTGGAGGACACCTGGACGTTCTGGTGATATACTAGATATAGTAGTTGAATGAATCATACAATTTTTGCCTTCTATAGAACTCTTGCTGTGGCACCAAGTGCAGCTCACTGTACCACATTGAGTAATTTCAGGAAAGTTAAGAAAAAAGCATTGTCTGATGTCCATTTTGGATGGCACAACGCTCAAAGCGGTCCTTTTTGTAAATGTCTGTATTTTGATGATAGAGGTTTGAAAAGATGTTCTCATTTGCAAGTGGGACAGCAGGGGCTTTCTCTCAATGGGGAATGGTAGATGATAATACACATTTCATTATTGCATTCAGCAGGCCTTTATTACTTTGGATGCAAAATGACATAATTAGATTAAGAGAAAGGGCAGGTTGTCAAATGTAATTAAGTGGGTATTTTTGACCACAATGAATGCACATGTAAACAACTGCAGCCTCGTTTTGCTCACAGTCACTTCATTTCAGGGTGTCTGGTATGAAGATAGACAAACATTACTTTCAATAGGCCTAAATGAGTCAGTCCTTGCATGTGTTTAAAATCCTAAATGCGCATTGACTTCTAGTCCGCAACCCAATCTCCTCATATCTTTTTGTTTTGTTTTATATTATACGCCGAGGGCAGCGAGGCAATGCTAAGAACTTAAAGAGAAATTGATTTTTGTCCTCCTCTTTAAAAGACAGACGATTTTCATTGTTTTTTTTTTAAAAGCTCGTATGCATTCTCAACTTTCCCGCTGGTGCAAAATGAGGATCAACGGTTCCACCAAGTTTCAGAGAAAACATGAAAGCAGAAAACATGAGTCCTTACCTTTTTCTTTGGGAAGGCTGGGGGGGGGGGCGCAAGACAATTTTTTTTGTAGATAAAATATAATTTATATATATATATATGATGAAGCAAATTGTCTTTCTTTAAAATTAAAATGTTAGACACTGAATGGAAGTAATAATAATTTGCAAGAAGGGTGCCTACTCCTTTTTGTACGTAATTACTTACTACCAGTGTCATTTGTGCATCTCCAATGGAGCAGTTTGGGGATGAACTCATTAGTAAAACAATCATCAGATCGACTGGATCATAGTCAGCTAGGTGTCTCAGGAGGGGGGCCCACTGCTGGGAGAGGTCTGTACAACCCAGTTTAACAGCTGCCCAAATCTCCAGAGCATACCTTGGGCATCTTGATTCTAGATAAAAAGGCAGTTTATTTGATACAGTGGGCTTTGGTTCATTTTTATTTATATGATTATTGGTTGTTTTATTTTCATTTTTTTTAGATAGTTTCTTTTCTATTATCATTGTTACACTGTTGGATGGCGGGATACAAGCATTTCATTGCATAACTTGTTATTGTAATGACAAATAAACACCTTGAATCCTTTTATAGTTTTGTCAGTGTGAGCATATAATTGAGCAAAATACACTGAGATAATTTGGGGGAGTGCTGATCATCATCAATAGATCATTTTCCCTTATACTTTGGTGTAGGTTTTTCAATAAGTATGTGGTATGACAGATCATTTAATTCATAGATTCATGCAGTGCAACTTTAAACTCTTTATCTTCCATGGCTATTTTCATCATGGACCTTATTTTCTATCTGTCAGACTTGATAGATTTTGATCAGTATCCTCTAATTTTAAAGACTAGTCTTCTCCCTGTCAAGACACGTTTGTAAAAATAAAAAAAATAAAAAAACGTGAAGTCATTTCCCTCTCATACAATTTTAATGCTTCCTTCACATTTGTGCTCGTTTACTTCTTGCTAACTGGCTAGCTGTCAGCCTGTGCTCCAGAGTAAAGGAATGGAAAATATAAAGTGAGGGTTGTCAGGTCATGGCTAAACGAAAAATGAAATACAGGCATGACTTGTTAGAGTATCATTATATGAAAAAAAAAAAAAACAGCGGAAAGTGTTACCAAACCACAACCGATTGCCGTCTCACAGCAGGCACGGCGTTTACGTTAACATATGTCATGAAGAGCACTTGAAACTGAAACATTGCCCATGAGGGAGTGTGGTCGCCACAACGAGAGCCTGCAGTCTAATGTTGGAAACATTCAGCTGAGGCAGCAGCTCTGAAGTTGAAGAATGATTCTGTTTTTGAACACACTGACCCACAAACCCCCAAACAATAAGGGAATATTCAACATGAGCTGGGCCACCCGCAGGATGCGCGCGCACACACACACACACACACACACACGCACACACGCACACAACCCTGTACGTGTATGGACACTCACACATATTGAAAACGGGAAACACATGCTAAAATCAATTCAAACTTTTGCAAGAGCCTGCAAGACAAAAGACATGGTGAGTAGGGGTGTGTAACAAAATCGATTGAATTGTGATTCACGCTCTACCGATTCAAAATCAAGTCATAGAATTCCAAAAATCAATTAAATTTTTCATTTTATTTTTTATTGTATGTCTACTGCAATCACATGATAGATACTTTATTGACCCCCAAGAGGAAAAATTCAAGGTCCCAGTGACTTACAGACATCATACACATACATCAGAACAGGATGTTAAAATACCAAATAACAAACAAATCCACATGACTAAAATGGATATGAATATATACGTTCATATACATATTATGAACGTACATACATACATACATACATACTGTACATACATACCTGGGGAAATTAACTACATTTACATACTGTGAATTGTTTTTGAATCTAACATCCACATTGAATCGTGACATTTTCTGAATCGTACACCTAATAGGGAAGAACTGGCAGAATGAGAAAGATCTTTTCCCTTCTTTGCTCTCCTGATGTCACTGCTAAGTTATAAAGTATTAACACCTCTAACTGCAGTCACTCAGGCAAGGCTGCATACTGCACTGTTCTAGACAACTGTGTGTGTGTGTGTGTGTGTGTGTGTGTGTGTGTGTGTGTGTGTGTGTGTAAGGCTGATTCAGTCATGACTATGGATATTTAAGCCACAGTTTGGCTGTTACCATCTTATGTTACACGTGATTGGACACACAGTGCTTACTTACAAAAACATATGCTGGAGTGACCTAAGTATTCTTAACATTCTCATAATGTAAATGGTTTGATTTTCAACCTAAAAGCCTCTGTTATTGTACTATAACAGGCATATATATTAGGTTTGAGAACAGGTTCAGTGTCAATCTTTGTAATCTATCAAACTGGAAAATGTTGGACCCTGATTAGATTCCAATTGCTGGATTAGCCACATGTTTAAGCTGTGGATTTATTTCTGCCAATTAACTTGCTAGGTGAAAAGCTTATTGTATCATGGCCTGAGGGTGGTGTTATTCAACCTGCAAAGAGATGTCACTAACTTTCTTTGTTCCCTTTCTTTTTTTATTTCTGGGTAGAAATGACATTTCGATACATAGGTGAAGTTTTACTTTCTTGGCATCACAACCCCTAGCCAAGAAGAGAAAAGATTAACGTGCAAGGCCATATCTTGCTTTGTGGCTTCTAAACAAAACAAAGTTCTGCAGCTTGAGTTTCACTGAAAAATGATAATTTCATCAGAAAATTGAGAAAACTGTTCCACACAAAATGAGTGATGGCAAAACAATGCGAAGGTTGTTATTGATTACAAAAAGTACTTTGATAGCAGAAAGGGCTTTCCGTTGGAAAATGCAAGAGAAACAATCTTTTTTTGAGAACTGTTTATTCAATGTTGTATAAGACATTCGGATGAAACCTTCCACATGTAGTTTTGATTAAAAATAAATGAATCAAAGAAACAAGACAAGAATATTGTAACAATGTTTTAGCTTGGAAACCCAGACCCAAGAGTCTGACATCGAGTAATGAAAGTTGCCCATCTCGAGGGGCGGCAACAAACGTGCATTTGAAATCTCACTGCACGCAATTGGATAACACTACGATCAATCACAACAACACACGGGGTGTAGTATCCAGAGCCCCATACGCCTAGCTACCAGCGGAACAAACTGGTAGATTAAACTGTCTCCATCTGTTTAGCTCGCCTCTATAGATGATGATGATGATGATGATGACAATAATAATACATTTAATTTGTACTGCACTTTATATTTAAGCAATTTCCAAAGTGCTAGATACACCGATGTGATTGGTGCAGCTCGGCTACAAGGGCATAGTTAATGAGCAGCATTACTCGATGCCAGAGTCACTCGCTGAGTAAATTCAAATTGTGCTTTCATGAGAAGTCTGGATTTCCTGGGTAGCCTTTTGTTGCTTCTCAGTAGATACATTTTTCAGCGAAATGTTTGCATTTTATTGCCGTCATGATCTTCCGCCAACAAACTGCCAATTCACTTTAAACAAAACACACACTATCTCTGTCTTCATTCTCATGTTTTGGTTATATGTGGTGAGGCTGCCAGAGTGATTACACAGGGATTATGGACTGGGCTTTTAAGGGCAAGGTTGTTTGTTTTACAGCTTGAGCCTGAAGGATACCAGGGGCTTTAAGGGGATGAAAAGAATGGGGCACATGTTTTGTTTTTATTTATTTAACCTATGTCTTATGTTCCCCTCTTTTCTTTCCTTCCTTCCTTCTGTTCTATTTCACATTTGACCACTCTTACTATTTCTATGTATTAACCCTCTCTCCTTTCATTTGTTTTTCCCTCCCCCAGCCACCTTGGCACCACAGTGTTCACTTATGGAGGGCTGCAGTGACCAATCAGTGGCCTGGGATTATCACACAGTCTGCAATAATTGAATTTGGACTGGTCGGCACGGTAACTGAGCTGTGGAAATTGAGTGAGTTGGGACCGTCTTAGAGGGACAGAGAATTGGAGAGGGATGCAGTGTCATAGACAGAGAAACGTAGGAAGATAGAGGCATAGGGAATGCTTCAAAAATTAGACATTTATGAGAGATAGAACAAGAGGAGGAAAGAGGTCCATCCATCCATTTTCTATATCTGTTTATGTCTATTCAGGTTCATAGTGATGCTGAAGAAATGGTCTGAGCAGAAACAAGCAAGGATGAAGAGATGGAAATGAAGCTTTGTTCTTCAGGGATAGTGCGAAGGAAAGCAAATCCCAGAGTGACATAGAGAGAAGAGATTGAGAGATTTAGTGAGGCAAAGATAGAAAAATAAAGAGCGCTCTAGAGATGGAGAGCTGTGGAAAGAGAGAGAGAGAACAGAGCGGCCTTGTGTACGAGTTAGCAGTGAGGAGCAGAGCTGCATAGCAATCACTTGTTTGCTATGCTTTAATCAGCCAGACAATGCTAAACATTAGCTCGCCTCCTACATTCTAGACTCATTTAATCAGAGTCCTAACTCTGTGCATTAGCCTCCTCTTCATACATCAGTGTGTGCAGCAGTGCAATGGCAGGAGAAAGTAGGCTTTCTATAAAACACATTTGAGAGAGAACGAAGGCATGAGCCAGAGAAAGACAGAGAGAAAATAGACTTTTGACCGGCCGACATGTTTCTTAAAACGTGTCTACCAATAGAAAATGACGTTAAGAGGAAGGACAGGTGACTTGTTATGGTGCAGTAGACATGCAGTAAGCCTAAGGGGGGGTTGGAAATAAAAATGGGGAGGATACCACACTAGTGGCCAGACCACTCCAACACTAATTAATTTATTGTTAACACATAAATAATATGTAAATAATTTTGATTATAATGCAGATAAAAAGTTGAAAGGCAGCACAAAAGAACATTATGCACATACTAAAAAGTGGAAGAAAAAAAACGCATTAGAGGACATATAAAATTAATATCAGAAAATTATGATAAAGGTTTTAAGAAATTCATTAAACGTGATAATGAACAGAATCCAAGTCATTTCCACACCAGTAGTCAGTCAGAAATGGTCTTCTTGTTTGCTGTTTCCCGGGTGAATTTTATTTCGCCCTAACTAATCCCTAGTAACTGATGATTATGGCTACTTTGACATTATTTTAAGCGGACATTGAGGCTGCGCTAGCAAGCACACAGCTAGCATACATGAAGCAAGTTTATCATTTAAACCTACTGGATTTGAATTGGTAAGTGCAGAAATCCTTTGTTGACGTCACCATCATGTCCAGCATCTTTCTCTCTAGAGGAAGCTTTATAAAGTCGGACTAGTTTGGAGGTGTGGCTTGGCTCACATGATGCAAACAGCTTGACAGAGCGTGAAAAACACAACTTTACTTAAAGGTGCCCTGCCCACACACAACCGTTTTTACTTGCATTTCTTTTTTTAAATATGTTAGGTCCATGTGTGTTTAGGTTATGTCATGAATGTGAACATGAACTGCTTCCTCCTCTGTCAGCTCTAGCCACTGAAAAGAAATAGGCCGAGAAATCTGGCCAATTACAAAAGCTGGTCAGTCT
>NC_045749.1:3367762-3375238 GCF_008692095.1 Etheostoma spectabile | reverse complement strand
TGCCTGAGCTCATTACTATTCATGAGTTTGCCCAGTTGCGCTGGGTAAAGGATACTGATTGCCAGGCTCTCATTGGCTATCTGTTAGCCAATCATAATCAATCAGAGCAGCTTAGCTTGTTGAATATTAAGAGAACTGGCACAGATTGAGCTCAGTTTTCTTGCAGGCTAGACTAGAATGGCTAAAAACAAGGTAACCAACGCATTTGTTCCACAAAAATGTTACAGAGTCCATGGCTGAACTTCCATAAAGCAATAAGAAACATGTGGCAGGGCACCTTTTATTTTTATAGAAACATTGTACATCAACATTGGTTCAAATCTGTGGTGGCCTTTATCAGTATAAAGTACAGCCCAACTAGAAAGTAGAGAGGAGTGCACACTCAAAACCTATTTCAAGTCAGACCAGGTTCTCAGGAGGTTGGTTCTATACAGCACTTTGGATCTACACCATGTGTCTAACACTGTGTAAGCTACTTGTTTCTGGCTCTTCCCCTGTTGTTTTGCCCCACCCTTTCACTTTTCAATCTCTCCTATCACTTTCACTTTCCTCCCTTCTTATCTCTGATAGCACCTTATGGCTGGTTAGACAATGATGGGAACTAGGCCATTGCTTTCTGATTCAAACAGCGGGAAGCAGCCCTATAATTTACATACGTATTCTAACTTGCACACACACGCGTACACACAGATCAAAGTATCATACAATGGGAAAGCTTTCAACATTTGCCACACATAGCACTTTTGGATGCCCAATTATTCAAAATGACACAATGTTATGCATGTAGAAATAACATTTCTTGCAGGAATGCAAAACTGTTTCACAAGATTTCCTGACCAGTGCCGGCTTTCTTTAAGCTGACATCTGAGAGGGAGAGAAGAGGCATGCACATAACACACACGGCAAGCAGAGCCCACCACATCATACAAAATGGCATTCTCACACACTCCCCAGACATGGGAGATTAGGCTTCTGCCAAAAATATTGACTATTGGATTTCACAGAATAAGTATCATTCTGTTCAAAGCAACTCTTTCTCTCCTTGTCTTAGTCTATCATTCTCTCTGTCTAACTGTCTTTGGCTTTTTCTTCCCCTCTCCCATACACAGACACAGCATGCCCTTTACCACTTTCTACCTCAATTCATTCCAATTAGAACATATTGACGCGGGCTTGCTGCTACACACTGCAGTTAAGGAATGTGTTGAGATTATTATTTTTTTAGAAGTCCCTGCAAAATGATACTAAAAACCACACTTCACTTTAAGACATCCAAAATGTTTTCATGCTGTTGTGCGTGAGAAAGCGGCAGCCGTGGCCTATTTGCATTTGGTATTCACCGTCAACGGGGAACCTAAGTATTTCACTCTTTAAACCGCATGCAAGCTGTTCAGTTTACACTTTTCAGTTTTTCTGCAATTGTTCCATTACTTTAACAAAGGTTAATTCATTTAAAAGAGACCGGTTTTGTGCAGGAGACAGGCATTTTTTTCTCGAGTGCAAGTCAATAGGGATCCAAAACCGTTTTACCAAACTAGATGTAAATGTTTTCCAAATTGATCGAGTCACAGTTGCCTGCTCCTTCATACTGAAGGGATAATCCCTGCACAAACCCCTCAAAAATGTGAAAAGAACATTTTTAATAGCTGAGATAGAAAAGTTGGCATTTCAAAAAAGAGAAGATGTGATAAAAGCTGACAAAAAGATTGTTTAATAGACCTTGATGTTGTGCTACCTGCCTTTTTTCATGTCATTCATGTCACCCTGCCAATAATCAATACAGTCAGCACAATTTGATTCCAGATGGGGGTTACCCCCCCTCCTCCTCCTCTATCACCGTAGCAAGGGATAAAAACACCACATGGTACATGGTTCAGGAAGAGACAAATTAATTAACACAAAAACACAAATGCCATCTTAAGTGGGAAGCACCATTGAAATGCCATGACGTACCCGAGTCTCTGCGGCTTCATTAATCATGTAAGGTAGTTTATGGAAACACGGATTAGCATTTTATGTTGCTGACATTTCTTAACTTTACTTTTTAATGTGTGCAGTATTTTAATTGAAACATAACTTCTGATTTTGCACTATGATGTGTCACTATCCAGTTGTGTTAACACAGCTTTTAGGATATCAGAGCAGCACACGGTCCAAGCCAAGACAATGTGCTCTCCTCCAGCCTATGGTAAGCATTTTTGCTTTTTAAGTATTCAGCTGACACTGTAAAACGCTTCGGGTAAGTGTAAGTCAGAATTTATGAATCCTGCCATCACAAATAGCCTGAAGACAACGAGGTTCATGCTTAGACCTAGCCACTCTTTGTGTTTATTTTGACATCATCAATAAATAATTAGGAGCTAAATTCAAACGTTACAGCCATAGCAGACACTTGTGAGCCAGCTTTGAAATCGAGCAGATGTGCCTTTCAGCCGCCACACACCCACATGTCTTATATTAAGCTCTCAGTCAATCAGTTTAAGGGTGAAAGATGTGTTTTTGTTTTCAGTAGGGGGCACACCATTTTGTTTGGGTTGAGATTTCAGATCCTTTTTGAAAACACCACAGGTAATTAAAGATTTAATCCATTTTCCAATTTTCCAACAATCACATAGGCAACCATGTTTTGGGGGGATTTAATCACACTCAAAATGATGCAACGTGTCTAATATTTTTTTAAGTTACTGGGTTGTGTTTAGACTCAAAACATTTCAGCAGTGTTCTTTTACCTGCACCTTTCTCTTTATGTGGCGGAATATCCCTTTAACATCAGGTTTTGGTCAAGTTTTCCACTAGGCTGGTTAACGTGTGAAAGACTCATGCGTTTTTCTTGTGTTCGTTTTTTTGTGGGTGTTGTTTGTTGCCTGCTAATGTGTGAAAACCACTTGTTTTCTTTAGCCGTAACCCCTTGCTGAGCACAGGTCAAAAAGGACTCACACTCACACTCTAACACACTCACACTCTCACACTCATCTGTTTTTCCTGCATCTCTTCTCTCAGCAGGACTCCTTTCTTTGTCCATCTCCTGTCATTATCTTATCCCGAACTGATGACTGAGTGGAGCATGCCTGCATATTGTGTGTGTGTGTGTGTGTGTGTGTGTGTGTGAGAGAGAGTGATAAAGAAAATGAAAGAGTTAACACAGGCACTGTGATGTCTCTCTCTATTAATGTCCATCAGAGCTGTGTGTTCTCCTTTACACCGTCTGCTGCTATTAACATCTTAGTCGCTTCAGCAACTCTTAGTTTATTGCATATTTATGCCTTTTCTTCTCTTCAAATCTGTTGGTTTTCTAGGCAGTGGGTAAGTTGCAGTTCTCTATCCTCAGGGCTCCCCAGTGCAACCAAAGCCGTCTCCTGCAGGCCACTAAGCGACTGCACTGGAGCGTTGCCTTGCTCAAATGTACTTAAAGGGTAATTGTTCACTTTACCCACTCACATTTTCCCAGCCGGGCCCGGGAGTCTAATATTAACGGCCAAGCAGACTAAACTTTTGCTCCTGCTAAAAGTAAAAGGACAGGAATATTTCTTTAAAGCTGCAATTTGGTTCTGGTTGTGGTAAGAAATGTAGCCGACACTTGTCTCTTTGGTACGCATATTTACACAATTAATTTACACACACAAAAAACAATCCAAAAAAACAATTATGAGAATGTTAGAAAGAGTTTCATTACCCACAGATTAGTAGCAGTGGCATGTCCATCACCATACCATAACATTTATCAGTGTTTACAGAAGGTAAAATGACCATTTCTGGTACTGTGGCTGTTACCATATCTAATGGCTTCTTAAGACTGCTTTTTATTTGTCTTACATACAGGCGAGCTAATTTACAGTCCTGGTGGCAGCAGCTAAAAGTTGTCATACTGTCGAGGGCAAGAGTTTTAGCCATTAATTGTAGAGCCGACATTAAAGAACTTTGTTTCCTTTTTGACAAGAGGATGTAAACCAGTATTTGAATGCAAAAATTTAAAAGAAGAGTTTATTTAGCGTGTCTTTTTAACGAGGCTGGTATAGTATTCTCCATTAATAAATGTTCACGACTAAATAGGCAACATCAAAGTTAAAAATAATCTGTAGGTATTATTTATTAAGGCGTTAAAACTAAAAAAAATTTGATTTGATCAGATTTAATTGACAGCATCCAAACAAACCCTCAGCTGTCATCAACTGTCCCCAAAACGGTCATATTTTGTGGACTACATTTAACCGTAATGTCCGCCGAAACGACTGGCAGCTTGCTGTGCTTTGTACCCGACTCAAAGTCACCTAGCTTTGGGGAACTGGACCACCAACTCCCACCGCTACAACAAAGGTCTGTAGGCGGAGTCACGAACCACCCGGTGTCATGTGACCAGCCGGTAGTCTTCTGATTTCGTAGGATATCATACGTTTTGGTGTGCATTCATTTCCGTACGATATCAAACGGACCCATTTATGAAAATGCGTTGTACATTCTAATGCAAATGTTGCTAAAACCAACAGAAATACAGGTATCAATCATGTGGAATAACACAAACTTGTTTAACTTTGGCAGAAAATAGCGTGTTGATATAGGATCCCATCATTTATAGTTGGAAGTTGTTTGAGAAAATTGTTTTTTAGGGCTTTTAAACGTCTCGGTGTCCTACCGAGCTGTGATCCCATGCCTTATGATTGCAGTCTTGCAGCAGGGGATAAGCGCTGCCTGTTACAGATTCCTCCCTCAGTAAATCCATGTTTTGTGCCATGTGTTGTTCACCACAAGCGAGGTCATGCAGGCCACTCAGTCCGTTCATCTGTTCACTTTATTTTCATTGCTGTTCCCACATCATGAGCTCCAATTATGATTGCTCACAGCATGGCTCAGTGTGGGCATCCTAACCACTTAAAGGAAGCGTGAAGCAGAAGAGAAAGGAAGCAGGATCCGATGTTCTCACATAGTAGGTCATCGCCAGCAGTAAATAATTGCACCATGGGAAAGAAAAAGAGAGCCACAAAAATAAAGTTGATTGTGTGAGATACCAGCATCGGTATCGACTCCGATACCGCCGGGAGTAGTACTGGAGCTCATACACCGATCAGATACCACGTAATAAAACCTTAAAGAAAATCGACATTAAAGTAGTTGTGTAGTTGTAAATTGTTATTTTTCCGTTAAAACCGGTAATAAAAGAAAGTTCTGTGGCATTCATTGTTTGTTTATGTTTTACAAAGAGTTTAATCTGAGCCAGACCGACATCAATGATAGAAATCAAATGACATCCATACAGGGACAGTAGTATACAGTTGTTAAAACATAATAAAATATCTAGTCTCGTTTTGTTTGAAAATTCTTCTAATGTCAACAGGAGCTAACGGCGCCCAAGATCACTTAGAGCACCTTTAATATCAGTGAAAGTGTTGGGATAGGAAATCATCAAATTTTATCGTTTTTAGATGAATGGGGTGAGAGGATATCCAGTTGTTCCATGTCCTCGTTCAGCGCCTTGAAATTGTTTGTTGTGGACTCAAGGATTTTTGACTCGGAAGGAATTGTAAACAAACATTGTGATTGGTTCTGTACAATAGATTTGTATTTGTATCTACTACGTATCTACTACGTTTTTTTTTAATCATCATCGCAATATGAATCTGCACGGTGAACACTTTGTTAAAGGCTGTGATATATTGCCAAAGACACTTTGTTGTATTTATGCAGAATACTGACTGAATACTGAAAGCAGCAGAAATACAGAACTGAGTACACTTGAATATCTGAGTATTCATAGCAAGTATAATCATTCGCGATATTCAACAACGTTATTGCAAATCGCATATTTTCCCCATATCATGCAGCCCTAGTATCTACTCTTAAGACATAACTCGTGATCACTGAAAACTTGTGGCAAAACTCTGCGTGTGCATATACAGTAACCCTTCGGATCCAACCCTGTGGTTTTGTTTATTCTTTAATTAGAGAATTGCACCTTTTTATGAAGAAGGGCTTTGTGTGGGATGCCATGGCAACACATAAATAATGAGGTGATAAATCAGACGGATGGTCTGAAGTTCACAACTTGAGCAACTAACGGCAAGACACCAGCAAATTGACATACAGTATATACACACGTACACACTAAGTATGTATAAATATACTTATTAAAAACAACAAACAGCAAGACATATCAAGGTCAAAACCGACGTTGGCTCTCAGAAGGGCAGGAGAGAGACAGAGTGAGGAGGAGAAAAAGACTGAGGCAGAAATATAAGAAAAACAGACAAGGAGGGGTTAAATTAAAAGCTGCCCAGTGCTTAAATACATATAAATAATTTAAAGGATCAGAATATCATGGATGCTGCACTATTTATGCATTGGCGTATGTGTCTGTGTGTGCAATCGTGTATGTGCTTGTATGCAATGTGCAGTGTTGGGCAAGTTACTTATAAAAAGTAGTTAGTTACTAGTTACTTTTCCAAACAATAACTAAAGTTGTTACTCAGTTACAAATTATAAAAGTAACTAGTCAGAAAGTAACTATTGCGTTAATTTCAAGTACATTTTTAAATGCTCAGTTGTGCATTTCTTAGCATTTTAATTTTAGCAGTAACAATAACGTCATTAAGATTGTAAGAGTTTCAATTAAATTACTTGTTACTAAAAAAAAGTAACGCCGTTATTCCCAATGCCGTTATTCCCGTCACTGGCACTGCGTGTTGTGGTTTTAATAGATGTATAATTCAGTGGAGGTAGGTTGTTCGTTTGACTTATGACCATAATCAATCCCAGCCGGATCCAGGGGAATGATTGGAGGATTAGTGTGAATGTGTGAATATAACAGCATGTCTGTCAAGTCAGCAAAGACACGTTGAAGGGTTGGGAGAGGTCTCATCTAAAAGATTGGCTGCATTTGTTCATGGATCAGAACCCGTATTATCTTTAAGAATAAGAGATGATTGGTGTTGCTCAGATCGTCGACAGCTAATTACATTAGTTTTCCAGATATTGACAGCTACAGGAGAGGTGATTTTTCTCAAAGAATCTTAAACCAGAAAGGCTATTTGTACTTGTAATTTGAACAAAAAGTTTAACGTCTTTTTATATACACATTAATTACAGAGAAGCAGTTGTTTGTGATGCAAATCTGGTTCTCTCCAACAATGCTTGTATATGTTAGGGTGGGGGGGAATCCATACAGCATAGCAATGCGATATACTTCCGTGGCAATACTGTATCAATACACAGACGCCAAGGGCTATTAAACTTTTATTATATACGTTACGTGTTGGTCAGTTTGTCTGCTCGACAATCCCATTTTAAAAAGATTTTGGAGCAACTTCATTGCCCCAAAATCTTTTTTAGATAAAACAGATGTCGACAGAGTTTCCTTTTGGGGAAATGGTTTAAAACTGGGAAAATTATGAAGTTGGAAAAAATGTAAGAAATAGCAAAATATTGCTGGATATTGCAATAGGTTTAAAATTGCAATAATATTGTGACATAAGTATTGTGATGATA
>NC_045749.1:3331853-3367752 GCF_008692095.1 Etheostoma spectabile | reverse complement strand
AAAGTTAAAAATGAGAATCGAAGACATAAAATAGTGCAGAAGTTTAATAAATATATATACAGTATATAGGGTAGACAGCTCTTGAGGCAGACAGCTGTACAGCAATTGCAAAATGAGTAAAGTGTAAGCAGTAATGTAGATGTATGCGTGTACCCAGCACATTGAGGGTTATGCTAAGGACAAGATGCTTCTGTTTGCACTGAGTTTTTAAGTCAACTGTTCCTATTTCCAATAAGGCAGCTCCCAATGGAACACCGTTAATTGCCACTTTAGATGACTCAAATGAGAGTGCAAATTAGATGAAACTGTTCAGCTGACCTCAACTTGAATGAATTTTTGAGGGTCAGTAATCCAAGCTGACGGCGTTATGTTAACAGCTTTGAAGAATCTATTAGATCTCTTGTGGATTCAAGATTTGGCTTCAGGTGATCAGTAACCTATTATGGATTTGCTTTTAATAAAGAGTTTCAGCCATGTGCATATTGTTTCTACTCACTTAAGTGGATTGGTGCATTCCCTTTGGGTGACAATTAGCTCACAACAGGCGCTTGTTTTCCAGGCTCAGAGGACAATTAGCGAGCAGTGAGTTAGCGATTTCATGTTTGTCATGTTTGCAACACAATAGCACAACACAACCACCCACTGTGGAATTGGTTGAGTTATGGAGCTGCCATGTAGATCCTCATGAGCAGGCACACTCTCTCTGTCCCTCTCTTTTTCTGACACGCACACAAATAAGTATATAAATAAAAATGGCTAAGTCGGCTACAGGCCACTGATCAGATGACAAGACAATTCCAAATCATTAGAGCACTCCTATGTGCAAAAGTCCAGACCCTCAAGATTGCTTTATTAAATATGAATAGAGAAAGACGTGGGTTGTAGAAATGTGTCAGCTATTTCTTTTATTTTATTCCATTAAAATGCATCTTTTTGTCTATTTTCTGAAAGGCTAGAGTGTCTGATTGCGTTCATTCCTCTCTCTGCAGCCAATGCCTGTGAGAAAATGTCAGACTGCTAGAGGTAAAGTGCCAGAATTTCATGGGTGTCAATTGGAAAATCGAATCCAAAAGTTGATGTTGTTTTCAAGTCTCTTGAGGTGTGAGACAGGTTGTGAAAACATGACGAACGTTTACCTACTGTCAGCATTTGTCTGATGTGCTTTGTGCTTATCTTCAGTAAGCAGTTTTTATTTACACGTGTTACTCAGACCACGGCTGTCTGCTTCACAAGCACAGCATGTGTTTGTGGCGACAGATGGGTGAAGAAATTACCACAGTAAAGTTGTACAAGGTACTAGACGTCTAGAATGTAGTCTGGATCAACGGATGTCTGACGATGATTTCCAGGTTAAAGCCTGACATCCGGAACGTGGATCACGCGCCGGCGGTCCTCCTCTCTTTCCAATCTTCAAATCCCGTCGCTACGGAAAACAACAACAAACTTCGAGCTAGCAAACTGCACACGCTGTAAAAGGCAGGTTTTGAGAAAAATTTTGATCGTGCAACAAGGCAGACATGATTGTTTTTTTCAGGGAATGATTGTAAAGCTTCGCGAGGAATATGTTTACGGCATTTACTCCCTAACTGGGACGTTTTGGAACCGATATGAGAGGACTGCTGTGGGTGAAGTACACACGGCGATACGCTGGTAAGAGCCAATGACGTTTATCCATGTACCAGCTGAATGAATTATTTAGCTTATGTTACTGTATTGTATAAACCGTGAACATCATTTAGTATCATATACAGTCTTTTCTTTTGTGAATGTTTCACCAAAACAAGTTACTTCCTCAGACTTTGTTTCAGAGCCAACGCTCAGAACTTAGTGCAAAAATGATTGTGACTGGTTTAAGGAAATGCAACCAACCCAGAGTGTTGTTTTTTTCTTTTTTTCTCCTATCCCAACATGTATGTGTGGTGTAGCCAGACATTACTCCACAGCGCTCTTGAGATAGGCCAGGCAATGGGAGACTATCTAGAATTTAACAGTGGGATTTAGTTAACCTGTTAGACAGGGACTAAAAGTTAATAACTAATTATTTGAAATTTCAACAAATTCTGACTACCTTACCAATTTATCTAAATTCCCTTACGCAGTTGTTTAGTAGATTTAATAAATACAAAATAATCACTTCACACAGATACTTTTTAGTATTCACCAGGTAAGTCACAAAGAGCAAAGGAAACCCTGCCACAGTGTGCATGTTTCCTCTGCTACTAGTTTCAAGTATATTTAGAATAAGTGACTGCAACAAGCAGAGGGACATCTTTTCATTTATTTAAAAAATGGCAATAAATCATTGGAATGAACAACGCTTAGAAAAATCTTTTTGAAAAATATGCAGGTATTTTGTTAATTTTAGGAAAAAAAACACTATTACATGAAAAGCCTACGATCCAAATGCAGAAGTTACTGTTTAATGAAGGATCCTTTTTCATGTTGTCGTCAATTTGAAATGTTCGCCTATTTCGTTTCTATGTCTTCTTTTACTCTAATGGTAATACAACTTCCAAAATACACATTTAGATGGTATTTGTTCAAGGCTGCATCTGTAGATTTCTTTAAAATAAACCTACATATTTAAACCGAACATTTCAGGGAAAAATAGTCTTAACTCATTTACTGGGGGAGTTCTGTGCTGATATGTTTTAGTTATTTTGTTTATCCTGTTCCCCTGCAGTGCCTTGTCAAATGAATGCATATTAACGCAATTTAAATAGTTAATGCCTAATTTGCATATCAATATGGCGATTGGGTTGATGTTATTAGACACAGATTTTACCGTAGCGGTTCACCTGGAGTGTGTGCGTGCGTGCCTGTGAGGTAAATTTCCGATCTAATATTTTGTAATTCAAGAATTAATTTCTTTGACAAGGAAGCTGTGTGCACACGCACACACACACACATTAATATATATCCGCCTCCTGCATGTTAACTTTGATTTTGCTAGTTGGACTAAGACCCAGTAAAAATACAGTTAGGTGTGTTGGTATCTTGTATTTGAAGATTACCACAACTACAGTAGGAGTTAAATTCCTTGGTTTTTAAGGGAGCTATCTGAGCAAACGTGCTAATTATATGGCCTTAAGTAAAAATAAGCGCCCAAGGATACAGCCATAAGCGGAGTTTAACATTCGAGCCAGGGTGGGCAAAAAGAAAAAACTAATTGTAGCAGCTGAGACCTGTCCTACCACTTGGGGAACAAAGCTCGAGCACATATGGACAAAACAAATATGCTAAACATGCGTTTATTTTTAAAGCACATTTTAAATCACATTGTTAAAATGTATGTAACAGTTCATCCAATCGCGGCACGGCTTTCATGGAACCTAATAGACAGACGGTGGTGGGATGACCCAACACATTTAAGGTGTAGCCTAACAGTGACCAATCAGTGCTGGACCTACAGTCTGTTGAGATGCCTCTTCAAAACGCAGAAACCAAGCGCAATCCATAAAACGTTGAGAAAAAAAAATCTGAATTTTGCCCTAATCCAATGAAACAAAAAAAGCAATCCACGGCGATCAGTAGATCCACGTTAAGGGTCCCGGTGTACCCCCGTCACAACCACCTGCCAGCTCCAAACATGTGAACGAGGCCTCTCCACTTTGCCGTTTTAACAAAGTGGAATAAAAGGTATCCAAGTCCAAATCTTAACAAAATATGCACTCAGTTAGTAAGCTCCCAGCAGATTTATATACATGGCATTTAGGCAACCTTTATTGTAACGTTAGCACGCCAAGATGTCCAGACTAGTGCAACAGTAACTTTCGTTTTTGCCGTCCTGCATACACGTTGACAATGGTCTCAGGTGAGAGCTTTTTGTCACATGACCCAGAGAATTTTTTTTTTTTTTTTTTTTTTACACCAAAGCAGTATATGTTACATTAGATTAGATGTATTACCTACCACCATTTAGTTGTCTTCTGTTATTTAAAAATATTTATTAAATTTCTGGTCATGCCAGATGTAATTATTCAACTAATATTGAACACAACGTAACTACCCGTTTCAGCCACCAGGGGTGGCTGACCTTAAATCTTGGTCTCCCACATTCAGAAGAGGGTTTTCTGGTTCTGTCTTGCTCTGAATTAAAATTCTGGGTTTTGTGCTTTGGTAACACAATTACTGCAATACAGGACTGCTGGCACAAGAGCAAACTGCAGCAACATCTGCATGATGCTTGCTCTATAATTTTTAAAACTTTGAAGAGAGAAAATACAACACTGCAGCATTGACAGCTTCATATTTTGTTCCTGCAGACACTAGCTGGAACATTGTACACACATCAGGCACATCTTACCGCCTGTCCTTGAAAGGTTTCTAGATATTGGACTTTTGTTTTCATCAAGAAACAGACATTCGTGATGCTCAGTTACAAACAGTGGTACTTGAAATACACATCCTAAAAATGACTAAGGGTAGTGTAAACAAACTATTTTCTCTTTGTCTGTCTCAATCGCCTCTTTTAGTGTCTTACTCTGCTCAACAATTAAGGCAATTCACTCTGACTGTTTGGCTTTGTGTGTGTGTGTCTTTTTCTCCCCTGCCTCCCTCCCACTTTTACTGTCTCCCTCTGTCCAAACATTTAGTAGCCCTTGAATCTCTCTCTTTCTATGTTTGGCTTTATCTCCATCGTTCTCTGTCTGGTGATGGATGGCTCAGGGTGAGGGGCTGCGACTTCAGCTGGACAGAAAATAACTGGCTTCACTGTCTTTCTCTCAAGCACAGACAGATACACATACACGGACGGATTGGCCCATGGGTGGTCTTGCGTGTGTGTCTGTGTGTATGTGTGTCTGTGTTGGCAGGGGGGGTGGTTATCAGGCTAGTTATCTGAATGATTGACAGCCTTACAGTAGATATAAACCACAGACGGAGACAGGGAGCCACACAGACTTTGTTAAGCATCCCTTGTGAATAACATTAAACAGTGTTAGGACATTTTTAGTGCTCCATTTTAAGAAAAATTTGAGGGACGTTGAACTTATTTTGATAAGATCAGTTGTGGTACTCAATTCTCTGAAACTTAAAAGGTTCAAATATAAGAAGTGTGACCGTGGTTACTCTCATTTTTAATGAAACCAGTCTTTTTCTGTAATTTCAAAAGGGTAAGATCGACTTAATATGTAACAGAGTTAAATCCAGAGTCCTAAACCTTGTGTGTCTGGCGCGTGCGTGCGTGCGTGCGTGCGTGCGTGCGTGCGCTGTGAGGTGTCAGGTGATTGCAATCAGTGCATACTGTGCATTCAGTCAATCCCTTCTATGGTCATTATCATGCTGCCTATGTAACCAGGCCATTGCAAGTTAAAGATTGAAGTGTGAAAAAGACACTCGCGCACACCCACACACGCACACACACACACACACCTGCTGCAAATACTCTATGGAATCAATTTAGTCTGACTGCCACTTCTTATAACACATCTTTGAACTGATTGAATCTACAGCAGAACTCTGATCAGCAATTCAATTCTGATCACCACCCCCCCCCTCCTTTGCACGCACAGATGACTTATGGTACATCTGAAAAATGCATTATATATCTGCAGAGTTCTGCTCAAAGTTCATGTTCTCCATTCTGTATACCAATATTGTGTTTGTATTGGCAAGTAAAAAAACCATATTGTCTTCCACCTAGACATATACAAGGGTTTTATTATCTGGAGACCAAGCCAAACAACACCATTTGTTTTAAAAATTCTTAACTTACACTTTTTAAATTGGAATTTAATTTTTCTTAGGTCCCCAAAAGCCCATTTTAGATGACAACAATGACAGATCATTTAAATACAACTGCACATGCTTTAAAAAATGGTTCTTTTGGATATTGCACATCAATACTCTCCTGAAATCCTTTTATGATAATTTTTCAGGAATTGGCATTTAAATTAAAGTTGTTTGCAAATGTGCTTACTATAAGCATTCTGGGACATGACAATGCATTAAAATTGCTTCTTCGTGGATTCTGACTAAAGCATAATTCATATGACTGTATGTTTCACTCCAAAGGGTCCAAATTTGTATTATAAACAAAGTTTTAGAGCTTTAGTGCGTAACTTTTCATATCAATAAAACATTTATAGCTATTGCTGGTTTCCAGTGTCCAAAGTCATGAAAGCACACATTAACCCTTGTGTTGTCTTCCCGTCGGCCATGATCTTGTGTTCCATCCAGGTCAAAAGGGAATTTAAAATTTTGATGCTTTTTTTTAATTTTTTCAACACTTCTTGAAACGCTGTCACATTTTGTTTTTTAAATTCATGGTCAATACACCCAATTTACATGACATTGTACCTCATTTTTGGGTTAAAAACGCAGACATTGTGAATTATTTTGACAAATAGTGAAGATCAAAGCATGGTGAGTGATTCACGGACTGGTTTGTGTCAAAGTTTAGTCACAATACTGTCAATAAAATTGAATAAAACACCCAAAACTCACTAAAAGTCATCATTAGTTTTGCGCGCAAAGATCGTAACATGGGTTCTGTAATACAAGTTATTTTGGGGTATTGTGGTTCAAAGAAACCCATCTTTATATGAGCATTTTGACCCGAGGACAACACAAGGGTTAAACATTGCGACATTGAAATTCATAAAACACATGAACATACAAGACACATCCATCTGTAACACCCCTCCACTCATACGCCGTCCCACCACACCCCCTCTGTTGCTCTGATAGTTTGATAGTTTTTTCAATATCAGATTTTTCTCAATGAATCTCCAAAGGAATTAGTCTTCTTCACAGCCAACTGTTCCCACCACAGTCTCATAAGAAACGGTCTATGTCTTCGTCAGTGCCGTTTCGGAGTGTATAAACAAAACAAAACTCTATTTCAAAACAGAAAAAGAACACACTGTAGGAACCCGCCTCAACACAAGTCAGGATGGTCCAAGTGGCATTTTACAATAGGTGTTAGAAGCACATTTGTAAATAAAGTTATTAGTAGTTTGTGACCGATGCAAACTCTGATCTTGCACCACCCCGACCTCCACACCCTCACTTTGCTTCGTCCGTATAAATGACCAACTAGATACTGCAGAATCTGCAATATGAACATTATTCCTAGGGACACTGGGCTTGAAGGTAACACTGCTCATGTCCAAAAATGACCTGCATGTCATTGCCCATAATTTCCCCCATTATAGTATTATAGTTTCTATGTTAAGCCGGAGTCGTTTGTTCAAGGTGAATTTTACCACTGAGAAATAGTTGTTCTACCAGGTTTCAGAAGGGATTTAGAGCCAAGGAGAAGTTTGGTCTATTCAGTGGTAGCGCTGGATTTACACACATCACTGCGCTGGGAGTAAGGGGTTGTGGGGAGGGGGGAGATAAATGGTGAGGAGGAGGGGAGAGGAGTAGAGGTTTTCAAATGTCAAGTCCGTAGAGATTAACAAGCTAGTGAGGGAGGACTTAGCTCAATTCGACTCTGCTCTCTAACTCTCCTCCCTCTGCCTCCTCCACTCGAACATCCTCTCTTAAGGACACACATTCGGTCTCTTTCCTCCTTCCTTTCACGCTCTAACATCCTCCCTGTTTCTTGCACACGCTCAGAAGCACGCACACATTCTTGTGGCATTCCTTTTCTTTCTTCAACTCTCGCATCGCATATTTTGATACCCATACTGTGCGGGGATTTCGTGAATGAGAAAGGGGAAAAAAAGCTTGAATACATTTTAGAAAGGGGTTAGTGGTGGGAACAGAAACATGCTCTCTCTCATTGTTATGCATGAAAAGTCTGGCTGACGAGGGAGGGGTGGAAAGACCGAAGAGGAATGCACAGCAGAGGCCAGTAGCTGTGTTTTCTTTATGCAAACTTATAACTATAATCGATTTGATTGGAATAATCAAAGAGCATTTGCAAAGGTTCAGGAGAAAGAAGGCAGCATCCACGGGAAACTTACGAGCCACGGGAGCAAGAAGTTGGCCTAAAGGATGTTTATTTTTGTCTAAAGCATTGCTGAGGGAGGAATCAGGAAAGTATAGAGCAGTAAGAGTAATAAAGAAGCTGGATATAATTATTTAATGGAGCAACAATGATAGGTTCCCATCACCCTGAACCTCAATTAGTGCCTCAGTGGAGGCTTAATGGGAGTGCAGCCGGGAAATAAAATAATTCAGTGTGTGTAGTGTGTAATGATTCTAATCTTCTGATCCAGTCACTGCCTGTAATTGTCATTAAGATTATTTTGAAAATGTTTAGTCTGAAGAAAATCTGTACAAAGACAGTTATGTCCTCCATTTAGCTTGTGTCCTTATATGACTCTTCAATATAGTGTTTTTTCATCTGTATTTGTTCATTTTGTGTTTTCTAACTGTGAATACTAAAACATCTTTGTATGTCTGTTGAATATGTTGAAGTGGTGTTTGAAGCCTTACTATAGGTTTCATTAATCTTGGGGTTCGTTCCCAGCTTTTGCATCAAATTAGCTCCACAGAATAACGCGGAGCCAGAAGGGATTATTTTGGACAAGGCATGCTTTAGGGCAGCTGTATGAGGCTAGCAAATGGGAAATACAAACCAACGTCAGCCAAGAATTCCTTGCCAAAGACTCATCCTTAAAAGTCTAAGACATGACCTGGCATTAGGTCCAACATTTGGCAGTCTGTGTACTTAAAGTTCTCTCTGCCGCTGGGAGAGGCAGCGAATGAGGCTTTTGAAAAGTAGACTGCTCAGATCCACTGAGCAGCCAAGGATGATCAGCGAGGCTGGGAGACCCCCCCCTTCCACTCAGGCTGCTTTGTGTCTAAGCTCCCCCCTATGGTAATGCGAGAAAGAGATGGATGGAGTATGGAGGAATTGAATTATAATTTTTAGTGGAATAATGCAGGTAAAGTAAGCACCTGGATACTGACTAGTTGTGCTAATAGGCGCCGGGGGGGGGCCCAATGGTAACCACTGTGGCCTAAGGTTCTGGGTTCGAATCCAGGTCGTTCCGGGCCTTTCTGTGTGGAGTTTGTGTTTGAATCTGTGTATGTTCTCCCCATGTTTGGACGTCAACATTTTCTTGAAAGAGCCAAGATTCACTAGATTATTATTTTTTTTAAATTGACCAACATAATAAATGATGTATTACGATTGGTTAAGGTTCCCTGCGGTTTGGACAGTCGTAACATCTACTCCCACCTTTAGCAGCTGCAATATTAAATGATTAAAAATAAGTGATACACATGAATGCATCAATATTTGTACTCCAGTAATATAATATTTTGAAATGGGCTATTCTGCATGAGACAATGGGGGCTTTTACTTTTGGTTTAAGCATTTTTTATAACGCAAATATATCTGCCTGAGTAAAGTTTTGAATGCTACTACTGCTAATACTATTTACTACTTAAGTAACATATCTGAGATGTTACACTGCTCAGAACGGAATATTTTGTTTAGATAAATAAATTGTTTACTCATCAGTCTGTTGACAGGTTCAACTTTGGAAAGACGCTGACAATAATCTCCAAAACACAGAGACCAGTCACACACACACCACATCTGTTACCCCTTTGAATGATTAATCAGTCTTGTTGTACTGTCTGTCTGTCTGTCTGTCTGTCTGTCTGTCTGTCTGTCTGTCTGTCTGTGTGGTGAGGCTATATACTGACACACACACACAACACACCCCACACACACACACACACACACACACACACACCACACACCAAAACACACACAACACAAAGAGATTCTGATTCTCCAATATGAGTCACTCACATAAAGGCACATTATACACACACACACACACACACACACACACACACATATGCACACAGCTGGAGAGGTTACCAGATGTGAGTGGTGGTTTTTAGAGGCACACAGAGATGTTACCAGATGGGGACATGTAAGGCGGTGTGTATGTCTGTGTGTGGCTTTAAAGTGAACAGTCATTAATGGAAAATCAAGCTGCTTTGAAGACCCCCCCCCAGACACACACACACACACACACACACACACACACACACACACACACACACACTCAAACAGACTTCAATGATTCTGGCTATACAAAAACTTGAATGTAAACTGCCTCAAGATGTTTACAACCACACACCCGACGACACACACATCACCATTCTCACATTAACAGGAGTATTTTCCTCTTTTCAAACACACACTGATTATTTATCTTGGGCTTTTATCTCACACACATCTACTCCTCGCACATACATGTTAGACCTTTATTCTTTTGTGGCCCACTGTCATGTTACCTGGCTGGTAGTAACAGCAGGAACAGTATGTTTAGGCCAAGCCCCTGTTTGTCACCTGCCTGTTCGCATTGGAAACCCAGAAATGTGACACAAACAGATGGGGGGGCTTTGCCTTTGGAGGTGTAAGAGGAGGACAGACTGAAACAGACAGCCCCCCTCAGTGTAAATACATGTTCCGCAGTATAAACGTGCATTTAACACATTTGTTTGATTGCTCCATACTGTTAGCCCACCTACTCAAAGCTCAGACAATCAGTTTTCACCTGGACATAAGATAAACAAAACCAGTTAAGTGCCACACTCCAATCTTTTTTTCTTCCTCTTCCTTAAACACAACCCAACATGTCTTAGACTGCACTACAGCTACACAATTGTCATTGACAAGACGGTTAAGTTATTTACTCATTCATGTATCTCTACATTGATTATCTTGTTCAGGTTGCAATTATATCCCAGCATGCACTTGGTAAGAGGTTGCGTACACGTTGCCAGTTCATCACAGGATCAATGGTTATTTAAAATCTTGCTGCTGTTTTCCACTATTGACCTAATACTTTTTTTCTTTGGTCTCATTAGTTCCTTTTCAGGCCTAATTAATGGAGACTCTACCGTAATGTCTGCTGGTAAACATGTGACAAGTATGATACTTTGAGCAATACTAGATAACTTAAAATAATGTTTCAAAAATTATTTCAGTGGTTCATCAACTTGTAACAAGGTGAACGGCACTTTTGCATTTACACTGCGGCTCTCTACGCAAGTTTGCCAGATCGGGTCGCGGATCTGTAGTTCCAGTGAGACATAAATGGACGATTCCACTTCCAACCTTTAGGGGGACCGAAGCGGGGAAAGTTACATAGTGTTGCTTTAATACTTTAATTATTAGCCAATGAGGACAATACTCAGCTTGTCTGAATATGGCAGCCTTACAGAAATTCCAACTTTCATGAATAAAGTAGCACATTTCTGAAGGTTTTCAGGCATTTCAGTAAAACAACAGCTGTGTCTGAGGCAGCTTTGTTCATCATTAGTTGTCTGTGTGAGGACTGGGTTCAACTGTGGTCCATTACTTTTTGATTTGCATTTTTAGTACAGTATTTGTTCCCCCACCAACTCATACTGATATCTGCAATTTGTTTGGCAGAGGGAGATAGAAAGATTCAAACTTTAGCCTTCAGCGCTTTTCTTTCTTCATGGATTCAAGTCCAGCATCTAACGAGTACAATAGTTATCTTCTGCACATGAAGGGATATTAAGATGACCATCTGATAGATTTTACCACTTTTTTACAATACTGTCACTAATAACAATACAATCTTACAATACAATCACTAATAGCCATTATTATAATACGACACACATGATGTTTAAGTTAAAATCAGATTGTATTGTGGGCTGAAATAAGTTCCCACTTTATTAGGGGACAGGTTCAAGTTTCTTCCTCCTAAGTATAAATACATACAAGTCTGGCACGTGGGAGTGCTGGGATTGGTTAAAGTCAAAGGAAACTCCGGTTATTGGTCAAATTTGCGGAAAAGTTGCGGTGATTGGTCGTAATTGCGAGTAGCACCAAAGACACGGTGATTGGTTGAATTTGCATGAATTGTAGCGATCGCAACATCGAAATCCTGGAGGGACCGATTAAGTCACATTTCTTACGTAGTCACATTTCTTGAAAGTGGACAAACTTGTCTGCGTTTTGCTGTATGAAATGTATTTGTAAAACGCTTGAAGCTGCACAAAACACACCCATTATAAACTTAGAAAAGGATAAAACTAAATACAAGTTTATTCATTCAAAGTCCCGTTACCCATTTAAAGTTGAAATGTCTGTAGCTGAAAGTATACAGAAGTAGATTTTCAAAGTGGAGTCCAGTCCAGTTCACTTCCATTATGAATACAAAAAGGTATTAAAGTATAATAGGAAACAATATACAGTATAATACAAGCATAAATGCCAATGCTAACATGTTGTATTTAATTTCTGTAGCTGAAGTTATGCAGAAGCCATATTCATATTAAAGAGCAAAGGTAAAAACAGTGTAAATCCGGCGTCAGCAGTATTCACACTGTTGTTAATAAGTATGGCAAATAATAATGAGTTTGCCCTTGTGCTTTGCACAGCAGGGACCCTCAATACACAAATATAAAATAATGCAACTTATATCTCACCATGCCATACAGACATGGGTTCTATTTACTTTTATTTCAGGTCTGTTTTGTAGCAATACATGATAGTTGTAACATCGGAACATCTGTGACCCTTTCCTTTCAAAATCTTGTCACTGCATGTCGTTCCCCCTCTCTCTCCCCTTTCTTTTCTGAACTGTCCTGACAAATAAAGGCCTTAAAAATGCCCCCAAAATAATCTTGACAAAGATTTGAGTAAACCCTTCAGAGAGACTCTGTTGTGATGACCTGAAATGAGAAGCTGTGGACTACACATAGCGTGAACACTGTACATCTCACAGAGCACATCTGTCATTAACTGCTTACAAATGTGCCCAGGACCCAGAAACACCTGTTCACGCTGCTCATCTCA
Source organism: Etheostoma spectabile (assembly GCF_008692095.1). Lineage (NCBI taxonomy): Eukaryota > Metazoa > Chordata > Actinopteri > Perciformes > Percidae > Etheostoma > Etheostoma spectabile. The sequence goes on along the minus strand of NC_045749.1, from coordinate 3,354,998 downwards.
TTACCTGTCTGACTGGGAGGGCTTTGCTAACAGCCTGTAGAAACGTTTTAATTCTGTTCAGCGATTAGCTACAATTGACACCAAATTTCAAGACTTCTTAATGGAAACGTCCCATAAAGCTTCACTGATGAGATGAAAGCTATAACTGTAAAGCAGCATTGCAGAGAGTTAATCTAATTTTTTTTTCAAAGCGGGAGTGGAAGCAATGCAGAACATCAAGCTTATGATGCAACTTTGCCTCTTAATATGTACCATATTAAGATATAAATTAATAATCAATCACAAATACCACAATGCTCTCTTCTGCTAGAACGACAGCACGTACCCTGTTGTTCCTTTTTCAACTTCATCATTTTATATAATTATGGATTCCATTTTCTCTCAAAGGGATTTGTCGACATTTTCTAAATGTGAACAAATTCAGACACCAGCCTGTAAAGATCATGAACCATCAGAGAAATATCAATTATTTCACCTCACAAAAGCCCTTATTAATGCTCCTTCACAAAAGCAGTTTTGACTTTGGGTTGTAAAGAGTTAAGTTTCATTATATCCCTGATTCTGAATTTGATTTTTGTGAAGCAAACATATCTCCCAGTGGAGTTATGGTGGATTATAAATGCTGCTCATACTCCATCGACAAGTCAAACTACTAGAAAATAAATCTTTAAATATACTTAAATATTTATTTGACCAAATACATTTCATCTCAGTATTAAAAAAACGACACAAAAAGGGCAGTAAGGAATATATGCAAATGTATGCCGGCCCACAGGACCACCGCTGGTAGGGACCCAAAAGGAAACGTTCAACTCTAAAAAAGTCATATAACTATTCCATTGACTCTGAAGCTGTTCCGTTAAGGTAAAATAAGCTAAAAAAAACCCAGAATAGTTCCCCTTTAAGGGAGAGATGGTTATTCTCCCGCTGCTGCTGAAATCTGCTGAAACATAAAATGATGAAATAAGAAGTGACTAATGAAATATGCTGAGCTAGCCCGGCCGGTGTTTCATTCCTTCCACCACACAGACATCATATTATATCATCAGCAAATCCTTGCATTGGATCAAGTCACGCTGGCGGCAATCATCCCTAGAGTCAATCACTTTCATTCATAATCAATTCAAAATGTAAACAGGAACTCTGCTTGTAGAAAAACATTTATTCTCAGTCAAGTGTTATTAGATTATGTAGATTATGTAGTTTATGGTGGAAATAAATCCAACTGAAGGAGAATTTCTGGATTTATCATCATGCCATTGCTGCTTAACACCCAAACCAAAAACGACATGCTGTGTTCTTGAGTTTGCACGGCCAATAAAGACACAAGGATCTAGTTTTCCACGTTTTCCATTTATGAACTATAAATCTACTTTTTTATGTTTTGCTTTGAGCACAAGGGGTTTAATTCTCCAGTGTGTGATTTTGTCCTCAGTAAGTGAACTTCCAGGATGTTACCTGCCCTGCATCTTCGCTGCCCTCTTCTCATGTCAAACGATTTCACATCTTTCTATTTCCTCATTCATAAATCGGAGCACCTGTTGTGCTTGCTCTGAATGACCCTTGCAGGACTCCGTCCTAACCAAAACCATACGCACATGCAAACAAAGCCGCACTAACTGGAAACATAACAGGAGCACCACAAAATGCACAGGGTTCGCACCCACAGGGCAAAGAGCAGCAAGGACAATGAGGAACAGACACAGTTAGCGTTGGTGTGTGTGTGTGTGCATGACAGTGCGTGTGGCCTCCCTGCGGCGGTGGCAGAGGGGATAATTTGGCATTCATTAAACCTCCCTCCAATGACCTCACGACCTCGTTCAAGCTTCCCTGAAAACAGTCCAAATCCACCAAATGATGTATGATTATCGTCACCGGTCATAACCTCGGTCAAAATTTAGTTCACCTGTGTAGAAGGGAAACCAGGCCAGGGGTGTGCAGCTGTGGCGGTCTCATTTGGCAGGAATTACTTGCTCCCTGAGAGCCTGTCATTTCGTGGAAAATGCTGTCTGAAAAGAGAAAAGAAAAAGTCAGGGGAAGAAGGAGAGTGGAAGGGATGGAAGGAAGAAATACAGACATGAGACACAGGCTCAGAGGCTGGGTTTACATGTACTGGAGATTTCTGTTCAGAAACTGATTCTTGTGACACGGATCCCAGGCATCCAAGGCACTGTCATTATTATTATTATTATTATACTGTGTATGGAGGTACCAGGCTTTTCTTTAGTGTGTCCATTGCAACATAGAAGCATTTTCTGATCTGACGACTCTGTCGGCAGGTCTACATCTTATTTCTGTGCCTTCCAAAACTATTACAAATCCTATTGTGTTAAAGTGAGGGGACCTTTGTCATCTTAGTCACAATAATAAACATGTGCTTAAGGTGAGGGAAATATCGTGGTCATGATTTCAAAAAATTCAATTGCTACCAAAAAAACTTTAATACAAGGGTTGAGTTGGTTATTTTACTGTTTGTTTTGTTAAATGAATAACTTGACATTGTGCAAACCATCATCCATCTTATTGCACAAATGATTTTTTGTGGATAATTACTCAAGTCTTCCACTGACTCCATCCAATTACAGTTGTTAGGCAAAACATGGCATTGACATGCTTGTTAACCAAGTTTTCTTCTTCATTTAAAGGGAAAATGAACCATAAAACACAAAATCACTGCTCAAATAAGAAAACTGCTGCAGATAGTCTTTTGTTATTCCCGCAACTTGATGATAGTCACGCTGAGATTTTTTCCAATGCAGCTCCTATCGTAGCAAAAGGATTTTAGGTGTCTTTAAAAGTGGCATTCTAAAAACATTCACTCACAATGTTAACTTTTGTCAATTATACTGTAGGTAACTTCAGTCATTAGCACAAATGGAAAATGGGCAAAGCATATGAAAGCATATGAAACAGCATTTAAGAAGAGTGTGACTCATGATGGACACTTAATCGATGCAGCAGAACCATATATTTCCCACAACTCCCCCAGAAGCCTCAAAAAGCATTACACATTATTTCACATATGCATTAGTACTCCTCCACACCTGACACATTTTTGTGTATAAAATCAGTGGAGTTCACCTTTAAAATAACTTTATTCAAATCCTCTGGGAAGAGTAGAGTCATTAGAGGAGTACTCTTGCAATTTACTATTGCACTTCCATATCCCCACACCTCCAATTTGTAATGCAGAAATATTAACCTTGATAACCCTTGTGTTGTCTTTCTGGGTCAGTATTGAAAATGAACTTTTTGGGGGCGCTTTTTCCGACGTTTTAGTTTCTTTTCTGGTGCTTTTAAAAAAAAATTATGCTCAATAAACCAAATTTAAATGATATTATACTTAATTTTGGGTTTAAAAAAGCCAAGTTTATGAATTATTATTATTTTGATTAATTGTTAAGATCAAAGGGATGTGTGTACTGTTTTAAAACAGTATCCAGCATTTTTTCAAATGCTATAAAATTTAATAAAACACCCAAAATTCAATGGAAGTAATCATTAATATTACCTGCAAAGAATGTTTTATGGGTTCCATACAACTTACATGCATGCATCCACGTTATTTCTGGACAATTTGGTTGAAAAACCCCATATTTCTGCTATAAAAACATTGAAAACGGGTCAAATTTGACCAGAGGACAACACAAGTGATAATAACATCAGGGTTATTTTTTCACATGTTGAAAACCTCCGTTAAGAGCCATGGAAGACATTATACTGTTTTCAGTGCTACTACTCATAGTTAAAGGTGCTCTAAGCGATGTCACACGTTTTTTAGGCTACATTTTTTTTGTCACGTACAGCAAACATCTTACTATCCGCTACCTGCCTGTCCCCTGAACACACTGTAAAAATAATCGCGGTCTCTGTAGACAGCCCAGGGTCTACCAACACCAACAAAAACCATCTGCTCCAACCTGCACCACAAACCATAACAGTGTTCCACCCTATACCCGACAAGAAGGACTTGGTAGAGTCATGAACGAGCATGGTGGAAGTAGCCTACGTGCTAATGCTGCTGCGATGATGGCCCGATAAACAAACCGTTTCTTTGCCTCTTTCCCTTTTGGAAGTTCCCAATTTCCGAGTACAATGGAACTCAACATAATTGGCAGTGACAAGCCCCACCTGGGGCAGAAGGGAAACACTCAGAAAAAAAGTACAAATAAGGACCTTTTAAGGAACAAAAGCTTGCCACTGGGGTGGTACCCTCAAAGGTACATTGTTGTACCTTGAATCAGAGGAGCAAATTTCTATCTTACTTGTTTGTACTTTCTAAGGGACAATATTTTACCTTTGAGGATCAGTAATGTACCTTAAACAAAGGTACAATAAAGTACCCGTGGAAAAAGTAAAATTTTGTCCCATTACGGTACCGCCCCAGTGACAAAGCTATTTTTTACCTTTTTAAGTGGCAAAATTTTTTTTTTTTAATTCCTTAAGTGAACCCATGCTAGCATCTAGCTGCGCTCTATTTAAATCAGATTGTATTGCTTGACAAAGCAGCAAATACAAGCGCTTTCATCCGTGCGTCATATGCTCAATCACCATTGTTTTAACTCACTTTTTTTTAGATAGGTACTTTCTAGATGATCAGCTCTGACAAAATCCTACGGACAATAATTTCAACTGCCTGCACAAACAATTCTGTAACATTTACACAGCATGTAAAATCTCTAATATTGCGTAGATTGTTGTTGGGATCATCGTTTTCACACAGAGATAGCTGTTAAAATGTTTATTTATAGCGACATGGATAGCCAAGTGCAGGGAAAGGGGAATGGGACCTTAACCAGAGGATATGGAAAGTTTCTGCCTTACTTTATACATGCAGTCAGCCACAAATAGAGTAAAAATAATGAGACATAATGAATACCAGACTCCAATGCAGTTAAAGTCAGACACAGAAAACTCTTTAACCTTTTTGGCTTTGTCCAACAATATTTGTACAGTAATGGAGCCTGATTGTGCAGCCGCTCCACTAATTAGACCTGTAACCTTACTGCAGTCATTATAATCAGAAAGCCTCCCACAGAGCAACACACACTCTACAGTCTAGACGTCCTCTCTCTCAAATACATTCCCTCGTCTTACCTCCATCTCTCGCTCTCTCTCTCTAGCTTCCGTGCTTCTTCATTCTTCATCTCTCACTCCTCTGCATCCCTTCCTCTCTTTCTCCAGAGCCATCTGTTGTGAATCACCATAATGGAAGTGGAGGCTCATGTACACTTCTTAACATACTGAACCCATTGACAATGGCTTTCACTCTTTAATTCACTGGTTCTGATCTAACTGAAATAGCCATTCACTCACTGTTGTGGTGCCGCCAGACCTAGTTTTACTTTCTCTGTCACCAAAAAAAGGATTTCACCTCAAAACTGTGGTATTGCATGCAGTGTTTACCCTATGGCTACAGTATTACAGTATATTGGCTCTAGACCCAATGACTGCTCAAGGGACCACTCAAGTGGAAACTGAGAAACATTTCATGTAAATGTGCCACACAATGGTGGTGGAGCAAGTCACACAAACTTATTAGGGAGTTTTTCAATCCTAAAACTAGTTACCACACAGTTGTGTTCCCAGAAAAAGTATGCGTCACATGGCTTTGAATATACAGTACATGCAGATTTTCCCTCAAGTGAATGCAGTATATCGTAGCAAACAACTAAACAACATCTGGCAGTAGCTGGCAACAGTTGAGAGGGTTACCTAGACCCTATTTACAAACGGTTTATAAATACATTATCTTAATCATAGACTATAATTAGTTGATATTAGTGGACAAAGCATCTGGTTCAGCAAAGTGCGGCAAATGCGGAAGGGTTGGTTTCTGTAGAAGTCTGAGAAAGTCTTCTCACTTGAGTTATTATCTTAGTAAAAATTTTCATAATGAGTTCATGGTCTCAATCGATAGTTTTAAGTCTTCTGCAACACAGAATGATCATTTTTTTGAATTATCGTCTCGTTGATTTTTAAATCGGCGAAAAAGCAGGGGGTTGTTTTAGGGTGTGGCTATATATGTGACTGCCAGTAGCGTAACGTAGAGTGTAAGGACTCCTCCCTCTCTCCTCCCTCTCTCCTCCCTCTCTTCTAAAATCATCACATCCGCAACCAGGATGGCTGAGCCAGTAACGGCGAACTAAACAACTCATAGCAGATATCCACAAACTAATAGGTGACATCACACATGCGCTGTCTTTTAATATACAGTCTATTGTCTTAATACATAAAAAATTGCATTGCTTCAACAATTAGGACATGGTTTGGGAGTCACTTAGCCAATCCTTATCGCAATCTAAAGTCCAGCATGTATTAGATGTCTCCTCAGAATACATATGATGGGAATAGACATTTCAGAAATGCTTTTAAAAAAACTATTTTTCAACCTAAAATTGCAAAAAGAGATGATGTAAAAATATGTAAAACCCTAGTTTAGAAGTGACTCATACCGCAGGGAATGATGATGGCATCCTTTCTTTGACTACTTTGACTTTACAGACAAGGTCTACATTTATATTAGTAAGCTTGTTTTTCAAAATTCCAACATCCAATTTTCAATTACCATAGCTGGTACATGTCCTTCAGGGTAAAGTTTTCCATCCCATGTACTGAAGTTGAAAATGCCCACCATGGGAATGAGGTCAATCTTACATTGCCTTCCAGTGTACATCTCAGATGTGTGATAATTAGATTTTTCACTTAACATACTTAGAGACAGGAAAAAGCCACTGTTTAGATGCACATACAAGCAGTACTTTGTATGTCCTGCTACATCTTTAAATACCTGTGGGACCATAATAGCACAATATATTTAAGATCCCCAGGGATATTATGACACATAATGACTACCTGGACTTGTTTATCCACGATGTCACAATGGGGGGTAAGTTGACGAAGGTTAAAAATTCCTCCTTCAAAATCATACAAAATATTGCGGGATTCAGCCTGTGCTGTACCCTCCAGTCACTTTCCTAAATCAATCTTTACCTGAACTGGTTACCTGAGGCATTCGCAGGTGCTTGAAATATCTTGGGACGGTTGTCAACCAATACATTGTTTGACGTGTTTTGCTTTTGGGTTGCCACTGAAATCTGCAGTATTACATGAAGAGAAGAACTAGAACAGAGTCATTCCAAGCAAAAGCCCACATTGCAGAAAATACTTTAAATTAAATAGGTTTCTCTTTTTGTAAGTATTAATTTCCTTCCCAAATGTTTTTTTTTTTTAATCAATATTTTACCATCCCTAAATTGCTTTTATGAATATTTAACAGTGTGTGTTATTCACATTTAAAACACTAAATCTAGAAATGATGGTGTGAGAATGAACTGGTCCTTTAGCTGCCTTTAAATATCTGATGAGTTGGCTGACTGTTGGCGGTCTGATGAGGTCTTCATCCAAATACCTGTCAGAATGGATAGTGTCAAACACGGGTCAGTCTCACAACCTTTTTGTACAATCTGTGGCAACGTTTGGCCAATCTTGGCTTATCCACATATCTTGTTCAACATCAGTAGAAACAAAAATAATACTGGAGACTACCGTAGGACAGAGAACACTAAGGGGGCTTTCACCGGCGCTCCGATAGCTGGGGGTTAGTAAATAGGCAGGAACACTATAAGCGGGAGGAAGCGTGGGCTAATTTGTGTATTGATACTGGGATGTCTACACAACTGTGTGAGTTGATTAACTTAAAAAAAAATTGTGTGTGGGGGTGGGGGGACCTAGACCAACTGCCACTATGCACATTTTAAAGCCATGATGTCTCTCTCTCATGGGCGGGCCAAATTCTTTGGACGTGCAAAGCAGAGAAAGGGGATGTAATTTTGCTCCTTGTGACCTCATAAGGAGCAAGATTCCTGTTCGGCCCATCTGGGCTTTCATTTTCTCAAAGGCAGAGCAGGAAACCCAAGGCTTGGTTTACACCAATCACCATTTCTAGCCACTGGAGGACCATAGGCAGGCTGGGGGAACTCATATTAATGTTAAAAAACCTCCAAGTGAAAGGCTCATGCCATGGGACCTTTAAAACTAAACTGAATTTGAAAACAAAAAGTTAAAAAAATAAAGAAAAATGCCAAACTATTATAACCTTGCACATGACGTATATGATTGACATCTTTCAACGGCCCTGCCAGTAACTCGCACAGTTTTAGCAGAACCAGCTTTAGTGGTAGAATGCTCTAAAAAGAAAGTGAACTGACCCCAGCTGACCCCAGGTGCATGCGAGTCTATATGTGTCCTCCATAATGATCTATATCTCCAGCCTTATTCCAGTGACTAGACACAGGCGATAAATCCTGGTTAAACTTTGTCCTTCCTCTTTTCACAGCGAGACAGTGTGCATGATGAACTGTGTCTCTCTCTGCCATACAGTCCTCTATCTTATCCCTCCCTCATTTACTTCATCTGCACCTCACTTCATCCATCCCCCTTCTCTTTATCCCTCACCCTTGCCTTTTCCAACCCTCTCTCCATGCATCACTTGCCCACTCATCTCTCTCTCTCTCTCTCTCTCTCTCTCTCTCTCTCTCTCTCTCTCTCTCTCTCTCTCTCTCCTTTTTCCCATTTCCTCCTAAATCGAAAATAGCAAAAGCTGGTGTGGGGACAATAAAGGCAATGCTCAACAGCCAATCTATGTATCTTATCTACTATATACCACACTCCAGTTTCTCTCCTCTTATTGAGTTTGTAAGAACATCAAGACACCAACACTCTTTTCCAAATTGTCTAGTTTAAGGCTTTAATATTCACAAGAACTCCTGGTGAGACTGCTAGACATATTTATTTTATCCTGCCCAGGTCCTCAATCTTCCTTCCCTCTCTCTCTTCACCTCTCTTTTCCACCCCCTCTTTCTTGATATTTTCTCTTTCCCTGTCTCCTTTGCTATTTAGCTAGCAGACACAACAAAACAAACTCTGGCCATGGTCCAGCCGGGCTGGTGAAGGAGAGGAGATGTCTGTGTAACAAATGACAAAGTGTCAACACCAGGAAATAGCTTTGCCGTGTGCGTGTGTGTGTCTGTGTGTGTGTGTCTGTGTGTGTGTGTGTGTGTGTGTGTGGTTGTGGAAATAGTTTGGCACGCTTGATTACGCTTCAGCCAGTCAGCCAGCCGCTACAGTCTGGCAAAGTCCAACCTTTCAGGGCCTTTATATATAGAGAGAGAGATATATACAGTATATAGATAGATAGAGGGAGAGGGGGGGGGGGGATTCAAACAAGTAAACAGATTTGATACCTGTGTTATCCACAGTTCACTTGTATCTCCAATTTGGGATTTTAGTCTGACAGCTGGCCTTTACTCTCACCTGTACAAAATGCAATTCGTGACCCCTGAACCAAGTCAAGCCCTTGAAGAACATTTAAAGAAAAATAGGCTGAGGCATCAGTCACACCACTCAGAGAAGAAAAGAGATTGGGTTTATAGGTCTGAGGTTTCTGCTGTATGTTGACAGTGATGAAGCTCAAGGACTTTTTTTCCCGCCAAAACCTAATGACACAAATGGAATTACTATCTTAGAGATGTATAGATCTGTATTAGTAATGTTTGGGACAGCCCTGTTAGCACTGCAGACAATTTGATGTAATCTGCCAGATCCTTTTTTCTATTTTGCTGACAGCTTTGGTACAAAGCAGTCTTGATTGAGTCAGTTTTGCTCTCTATTTCCCTGACATAAGTTCTTAACAATCACGTAAAATTCAATGATTTTGACTTTTTCATTATATACCTGGTTCATCTGTTAAATAATAATATGATTCTCTGTAGGGTCTGCCTCCGTTTAGCATATATGTCATATATCATTTAAACAAAACTAGGATGAAACCAATTATATTGCTGAGCCATGGTTGGTCACTGTGCTAAATCGTGACCAGATTGGTTACAAGGGTAGTCAGCGGTAACATCTGTAATGTAAATTTCTGGATATTAAATGTTCATCTGCAAATTTCTGTAGCATATCATATAAACACGGATAAGCTATGTTTAAGTCAAATAATTAAGGGCAGCTTTAATTATACTGTATGTAACCGGATAATCATTTTCAGGCCGGACTGAGGTTGCATCCCCTGACCGTTATGATGTGTCAGCAGTTGGGAAGCATGACACAGGCACTTTACTTGGTCTACTTTACTCTTGATGAGCTGCAGCGTTTAACCATGGACAAGCTCAAACATACATGGTACATTTACTACCACTTGACAACTTTAATGCTGATTTCCTCTGCCCCTGATCGCCAGCAGCTCTCTGCTCTGAGCACATCCTCCGTCTCTCTCGCTCTCTCACTCGACAACACACACACACACTACGCCCACACTACACTCTTCTGACATTCCAAACTGTGACAACACCGGACAAATATGGGATTGAAACATCAAATGTTTAAAAAAACCTTTCCTGTTTATGGGGCTGGACCCCATTTTGTTGCAGTCCAGCCAAACATATTTAAATATACCATTTAAACTGCTGTTGCTACCAGAGTTGCACCAGATGTTAATGGAAGAGCACCTAGCATTTTTTTTCTCTCCCCAGAACAGCAATCATACTTATTTGTGTATTTGATATTCATTTGGTTACCTGGGTAGTAAACTACAAGAAATCCTTGTCCTTAACAAAGAGAGTTAGAGAAGGAGGAACTAGGGCTAGGCAATATAGCGACATATACAGTATATCCCCACTATTGGTGATTATTTATCAATAATCTCCTTGTGTAAATATTTTGTGAAAGCCAATAGTCAACCCTACAATATCGCCACAACATTGAGGTATTTGGTTAAAGATATTGTGCTTTTTGATTTTCTCCATATCGCCCAGCTCTAGGAGAAACACAGGGTGGATGAAGGAGTGATTGAAAACAAGAGAGAGGAGATGAATACACAGAAAAATGATAAAGAGGGAGAGAGATGCGGCCTTTGCACCATTAATTGTGTTGAATTATTCAACTGACTCTAAAAGGACCACTGGAGCACTTCTGTGTGTGTGTGTGTGTGTGTGTGTGCCCGTGCGCGCGCTAGTATCATCCGCATGTAGATTTATGTGTGTGTGTTTGTAGTGTGTGTGTGTTGAGTGTGTGTGCGCGCCAGTATCATGCACATGTAGATTATGTGTGTGTGTGTAGGTGTGTGTTGTGTGTGTGTGCAGCGGTTATATCTATGCATATGTAGTTTGTTGTGTGTGGTGTGTGTGTGTGTGTGTGTGTGTGTGTGTGTGTGTGTGTGTGTGTGTGTGAGAGAGAGAGTAGGAAATCAGTGTGTGTGTTCCCTTATTTGTGGTACAGTCGGTGTCCTCCAGAAGAAACTACTCCTCTTTATTAATGAGGGCTGCACGCGTGTGTAGGTTAACATTACACCACAACACACACACACACACACACACACACACACACACACAACACACACACCACACACACACACCACACACACACACACACACAATCCCACATGAATGCAGTGAGACCTCTCTGGACGCATCGTGTTCAGTAACCAAACAGACAGCAGCTCACAAACACACAGTGATATTCTGTGGCGAGTCTTTATTAGTCTCCCATTGATCAGCTGCCCGCTGCATTTGCCCTTTAATGCCAACTTAACTTAGGTTTCCCGTCTGTCAGTGTCTATCTATCTCTCCACTTCTCTATTTCTTGGACGTTAACATGGTTTCGGTTTCACATCTGTCAGCCAAGCTAGCATGCGCCTCTCCTCTCCAGACACCCCTCTCGCTTGGTTAGAAACTCACTAACTCCATGCAGCTTTTACTGTTTCTCATCCAGGGAGTGTGTGAAAAGATTAGCTTAAGTTTGGTTATGCAAAAACTTAAGTAGTTGGTATGTTCTCAGATTTAGCTGAGGGGCATTGAGTGTCCAGGATAGCTGTAGTCCTGATGTAGTCCTGCTAGCTTTATCAGAACACAACCTCCTACTGTGTGTACACGTATTTGCAGCCATGTGTGAAGTGACTGGGATGAGAACCAGACCCTGCAGGTCTAAGGCCACGGCACTCTCCCAGAAGCGTTGGATTGCCTCTGTTGGATCTGGAGTGAGTTGTTGGCCCAAATTTAATCTAACACACCAAGATTGATATCTTGATGTGTTATTCATGAGTGAAGGTAAGATGGAGGATTGGTGCACCTCCGACACTGATGAGGTCATTGTACGTGGTTGTTATGGGGTAGAGGGAGCTGAGACTGGTGGCTAATCTCTCAATTCACCAGCTGATAAAATGTACCTTCCAACCCTAACCTGTGGTCATGTGACATTTAAGGAAACAAGGGTGGCTGGACTCTCAGGAACAGCGTGAGGAGCCTGGGCTTCCAGGTGGAGGTTAGGTGGGTTCAGATCATGTTGAACAGAACTCTGATGAGGCCTGGTTGGCAGCACTGCAGAAAAGAGATCTAGGAGTGTGTTTTCTGTATTAGAGATTATCGTGGTCTGGAACACAGCTCAGATAAAGAGCAACAAGGCAACATTATACACACACACACACACACACACACACACACACCACACACACACACACACACAAACACACCACACACACCACACACACACACTCTCTACTTTTCAGGGCTCTACACTTACTTCACTTAGGTGCAAGTCATCACAGTTATTTTAAGGTATGAATGCATGCTTTTCATTAAACTTAAATATGTGCACACGATGCAAAAGGCAGATATTGACTAAGAGTACACAATAAAAAAAAAAAAAATAGGATGTAGGTGGGGCTGAACAAAGGCCTGGGATGCATTGTGCATCCTCATGCATTTCTTTTCAAATGGCACAGAGGCTGCTAATTCTTTTGATGTGCGGTAGTTATGGTTGAGGGTTTGCTAGCATTTCATCCAATCTGAATCTGGTATCAAATCCCTTATTAATTCCAATTAGGTTCAGCATTCAAGCCTTTGAGAAAACTGTAGTTATAAATAACTACAACTGAAAAGATTCAGCTAAAAAGTGTAGGCTGAGAGAACAGAAACAGTTTTGAGTGGCAGCCTAATTAATGTTCAAAACCCGCTGCTATAACTTGAAAATGAGATAAGATTACACACAACTCATTGGCAGCTCAGCTAATCTATTAATCTATTTTACCAAACCAGGCATGCATCTTTGTGCCCAAATACATTTTCACATATGCAGACAGGGTGTCAAATAAACCGTCAAATAAACTATCTTAGAATAGAATGGAAATGCTTGCATATTTAAAACATTATTAAATACTTAAACACCCAAAACACCTAAGTATGATGAGATGGCGGACCAGACGCAAGCTTTTATTTTGAAAAGTAGAAACCTGAGGGCACCAGGCGGGAGCCTTCAGGCGGCAGCTGTACAGTCTTATCCATCCATGGATGGATGGATGGATGGATGGATGGATGGATGGATGGATGGATGGATGGATGGATGTGAAACACCAGTGTTGCCAATTAAAAAAAAAAACTGCAAGAGGGCCTGTCCGCCTTTGCTTCTGACATGCTTGTGTTAAACAGTTTTAACGTAGACGGACCCTAAGAACATCTGGGCCTACTGTCTGTCTCAAAAGTTAGAACAAAACACTGTGAAGCAGCATGATGTAAGCATGCAACACCGACCTGGAGTAATCTCCCAAATAATATTCTACAAGCCCCGACTTGGACCACTTTAAAGTCAAAGCTGAGACATTTCTTCTTTTCTTTAAAGTCCTCAGTTATCTGGATAATGGGGGGGGGGGGGGGGGGGGTCTGTCCTTATCTTTTATATTCTATCTGTACTTTTTAATTGTGAATCTTGTATCTTTACTATATTATTATATTATCTATTATTCTGTAAAGCGCTTTGAATTGCCCCCAAATAAAGCTGCCTTGCTGAGAGTCCTGCTTAGGAATTTTATAATGCTAATGCTTAATGAGTAATTTCAGGTTGCTTCCAGTACTCTGCTAATTGTTAAGATCTAAAGCAACTTAGATGGGAAATAATGAAGAGTGCTGATAGGCAGCGCGATGCTGTAGGCAGGCTTTTATTACTTGCTCATAGACAGACGCTCGACCACTTAGCAAAGGCATGGCATAGGTTTCCCTTTAGTGAGGAGCTCAAAATGGGAGTTTTATGTCTCTGTGGCAGAGTTTTGACCGTCTGTGGCAGAGTTCTGATCGTTTTATGGTTGTTTAAAAAAGATCATTACTACAACCTGTTTCACTGTACTGGCAGTTGGTCCAGACAGCCATGCTATGATCTCATCAGTTGCACTGGGTATGGATTGTGTGTATTTTTTTTTGTTGCATTTCCCTAAGCAAGCTATTGTTAAGCAACAACAACATGCTTAAATGTGAAGTTTCCTAATATAGGACGACTGTGACTCTTTAGATTTTCCCTTACCTATCTCTGCCCAGCAAGCGCCTCACTCTGGACGCTTTCTCTGTTTCTGTCTTGATCTTGTCTTCAAGGTACAAATGGACCCTTCTCATGAGGCTTGGAGTAAGCACATGAATAATTTGTATCTAATATCCCTTCTCCTCTCAGCAATATAAACATGCTTCTCCTCAGTGTCTCACCTCTCCTCATCCCCTATTCTCTGCCTCTCCTCTCTATTCTTCTCTCACTCTATCACAATGTCTCTTTGTCCCCTCTCTCTCGCTCCGCCTTTTCTTTCCTCACAGACTTCACTAAACAGGCTTGGAGTCAAAATGGAAGTGGTTTATCACTCCGGTCCATTATGTTAGCATTCAGTAGATAGAGCTGAAGGACACCATTATTAATTGAAAAGGCTTGTGTGTATATATGTTTGTGTGTTTTGGTATTTAAATATTATAGCATGCATTAGTTCTCTAGCGGGCTACAGTGTGTGTATATTCATATCCCAATGCATTAGAAATGTAAAATTTCAGCCCACCTACAAATGGTAGAGTGTGAAGAAACAGGAGAAGTGAAATAAAGCACATGTCACAGGTCAAATTTTAACGCCATTGGATGCACATTGAATGTGTTAGAATCCACAGGTCTACTGAGCCGGAACATATTGTCTTCCAGAGATTAGTTTCCATAGTGTCCATGAGGAATCCATGTGAAACAGGATTTTGAGAAGTGCTCAGGGATGATGCACCAACAGTCATAATGTGTGTATGTGTTAGGGCTGTGCAGTTCATCTAAAATGTAATCCCAGTTACGATTTTGGCTACTCATGATCACAAAAAAGATTTTTTTTGGAAAGAAAAAGAAAAAAAATGGGGGAAGAAAATGTTCAAATGGCAAAATGAGTAATCGTGTTAGGAAATCATGATTGCAATATTGACCAAAAATAATCGTGATAGTGATTTTTTTTTCCATAATCGAGCAGAACTAATGTGTATGAGGTCTTTGAGACAGAGCTAATTTGGTCTTGTTATGAAAAGAAAAAAAAGGTTGTGTGATGCAGATCTCTGCAGCAAAGTCCACAGCAAAGCTCTGATTGTTGACAGTAAACAAAATCCATCTTTTGAAAAACCTGACACCTCATCTTATGAAATTAATAACAGTATATATAATGTGATTGAAGTCACTGATCTGAAAAGGCTTTGTTGCTGAAAATGTAATCAGCTGTGGGACACCGAGCCTCTCAGCTGCACATTGGCTCTGTCCCCTCTCTCTCGCTCTCGCTCTCTCTCTCACTTTTTTTGTAAACACATTACAAATAATGTTTCAGTGTCAAGCTTGTAGCACAAGCAGACATTTAATTGATGAAAGCCTCAGGCGGAGACATCTGTTTGTTCCTTGGTGAATTGAAAGAAGTTTATTATCATCTTTAATTCTATTCAACCCTCTTTTATTTTGTCAAATGCATATTATAAGCCTCAAGCATGGTATATATTGTAAATGTTGCAAAGTGCATCCCCTCTCTCAAGTGCGCACAGAAAAAAGTCTGAGGGAAGATCAGAGGTCAGAGGTGCTTTGACCTAGATTGGAGATAATTTTGTTTTAAAATGGCAGCTGGTAAAATATTGATGGTAAGACCAGGCATAAAGTAAAAACTCACTTATCATGAAAACATGCTGGGAACCAAACGTTCTGCATACATGTCCAAGACTTTTAAAAGCAAACTATTTTATTTGATTCATTTTTAAGAATGTGTTAGAAGTACGGCTCACAGAAATGGAGCGCTTTGTAATCTCGGCTCAACATGGCGGAGTCCTTGAAGTCCATGTTGTAGACCTGTGCTTTTGCGCCCTTGCTTCTGTCTGTTCATGTGTTTGGTCCCGTGTGTCTTGTGTCCGTCTCTCTGTCAATGTCTTTTGTTTTGTTTGTGTTTGTCTGTTTTGTGTGTCTTGTTGGTGAGCTGTGAGCTCCGTTCCTGCTGTTGTTGTTTTTTTTGGTGTTGGGACCCATTGTCCCAGTGTGTTGTTAATTGTTTAAATAAAATACAAATATTTGATCACCCCAAAAAGGTGTTAGAAGGCCTGCCCACCAGTCATTGTGGTCCTGGGTTCTGTTCAGCGTTTATTGTAGTCTGAACATGAGTAGTGTGGACGCAGCCAAACACACAGGTGCTCTGTGGGTTACTCAGCAGACCCAGATGCTTTTAACCTCCCTGCGGGGGGGTTGAGGTCCGTGCAAAACTCTGAAATGCACTTAAGTGAGAAGTCCTCAGATGAGACAGAATTCTGCATTTTAGAATCATATCCTCCCTAAAAATAAGTGTATGCCACCTTAAAAAATTGAAAGAGGAGCATGTGTGCAACTTTCAATTCAAAGTCAAGGTAGAGTACATTTTGGTTATATTCTGCACCTCAGTTGTCCAGTGTGTCACCCTCCAACCCTGCAAGACACACTGGCACAAAGCGTGTGGAGGTGTCATCATAAGTTGTTATTAGACATTATAAATACTGATGAAGTGGGGATTTTTAGTGGCGTTCAGGGTGGGTTAGCCTGCTGGGAATAACACTTTATTCCAAACACACACTATTTTCTTTCTTGCTTTGTCAGGGGATTTGTCAGTTGTCTCTGTTTTTTTTTCCCAGTGTCACTTAGGACACAGGGAGGTGAGAATGAGGGAGGTGAGAATGAGGGAGGAAGGCAAAGGAGACGGTACAGAGGGAGGAAAGGATGGGCTAAAGGATGAACAGAGCAGGTAAAATAACTGCGACTGTTTGAATAGGCGTTCTCCAACTGTGTAGACTCAGGGTCCTAATTTCATGCTACATACTGACTGTATACAGTAGCCCATGCTTACTCTTCTATTGCTTTTTCTAACATCATTTGCAAGCTGTCTTACATCCATCTGCAATTTCTTAGCCTTTTTTTGCTTTGTAGCTCCTCCAGGTGCTTTGATCATTGCATTGTGGGACAAGAGTAGGGCTGCAAAATATTAGGAAAATATGTAATTGCTTTTATTATGACTGATTGCGATATGATTCACAAGATTGGAAGGATTTTTATATCATTATTGTCATTTTCATTGAAAAATATACAGTATAAAAAAACCAAAATAATTGAAGTGTGATTTTTCTTTTTTGCAAGGCTCTGTACCAGACAAAAAAAATGTCTTTAGTCTGTAGGATACGATTTGTAGGCGGGGCTGTCTCTGCACCACCACAATACTTAATTTTAGAATGGTTTGACACATTTTTTGCTTTAACAAATATTGCGCCCTCCTGTGATTTGGATATTGCACTAGTCCATATTGCGATCTTGATAAAATTGCGATTAGATTAGATTCAACTTTATTGTCATTACACATGTACAGGTACAATGCAACAACATACAGTTTAATTGTGCAGTCCTAGACAATAGTGTCCCTTAATAGCCAACTAAAAACAAATACACATTTAATATGTACTGAGTTTCTTGAGTTTCTTTTTGTATTCCTAATTGAGTCACTTTTCCAGTGTGAACACACTACTTACTTACTGTAAAGCCTTCTTTAGATTAGCATGTATGGAGTTGGCACACAGCTTTATACTCTGCCAGCTCCTCTTACTTTCTCCCCCTCTTACTCTCGCCCTTCTTCTCTTTTCCTCCTATTTTCCTTCTCACCACTCCAACTCAATAATATACAAGATTCATTTAAATCTTGCCCCCCAAAAAACCATCTGTATTCCAGTTATTTTGACAATGTTTATTAGATGGAAGGAGCAGGGCTAAATGGATGCAAACACTGATAAAAGGACAATATAGAGATGTGTATAGGATGGATGGAGGGATGGATGGATGGTGTGTACTGCAGCAGAAAAAAAGGGGTTAGAGAGTTAGGAAGGCCGCAAAAGAGAGGGAGGGTGAGACAGAGGCGAAGAGAAAGCTTTTTGCAACCTGCCACCAGAGACATCACAGTTTTTCTGCTCAGAGGGCTTTCACTCGTTAAGAACAGCTTTGTGTGTGTGTGTGTGTGTGTGTGTGTGTGTGTGTGTGTGTGTGTGTGTGTGTGTGCGTGTGCGCTGTTAGCAATGCTGGGACTGCCTTACGCTCCCCTGTCCTCCCCTGCACTCCTCCCTGACTTTTGTCTTTGTCTTTCTTCTTTTGATGTCACTTCTTGGTGTTGCTTCTGACTTTTTTTCTTGCTTCCTTTCTCCTTTACTTATCTCTCTCCATGTTTTCTTGCTGTGTGCTCTTCTTTTAAAAGGGTTCTGGGTTGTCTGTTGTTGTTTTCTTTTGTAGCAATGCCATTAGGTCCATATCCTCTCCCATTGCACCTGAGTATCACTGACAGGCCGTGAACACTCACAGAATAGCTTTACTGTCAATAATGGATTAACCAACTTGCAAAAAGGAGTAGGATGCAAAAAAGAAAGGATGGAGGAAAGAACAGAGACTTGTATTTTTTTATTAAAAACTGTGACTGTTTGCCACAGTGAAGGGGAAAAAAGGCTTGATTGCTCATGAACTTTTGACTATTGAGTGTGTGACAGAGGCAATAAAGAAGTGAGGTGAAAGAGAATAAGTCAGTTTGTGTTTGACGTCCCCCTAAAGAAAATGATGTCAGGTATCCGTCGTGCCGCTTAGTCTAGACTATTTATCAAACATCCGAAACGCAAAGAATGAGAAAGGATACCTCGGCTCGGAGGGTCATGGCACTTCAAGGGACGGGAATGAGATGCAGTGTGACAGGCAGACAGATCGGGAGACATGCAGGTAGACATGGCACAAAATTGGTTGGTGAGAGGTAAAATGTACTCAGACGCGGGTCATGTCAAACAGCGCATTGCAATGACAAATTGCATTTTTCCAACCACCTCAGCCAAAATTGGGCAGGTTTAGTGCACCAAGCAGCCTGGTTTTATGAGAGCTGAATCTTTATACAAGAGATGAATCACCGCTCTCCTTCCATTGCCTTTGCTCCCTTCACACTGTGTCCAAGCCCTCAGGTTATGGTTGAAGTGATCAATAGTAGAAAAAGATTTTTTTTTTTTTAATTTCTACGGTAAAAATTATAAAGAAAACACGGTGCACCGTTGTTGCGTTCCAAATAATTGATTATTTTTTCATACTTGCTCACAAGCTTAAGGGTGATCACAAAACTTCTCCCATGCACAAAAACCTATCAGTAACTATAACCAGTTGTAATAACACTTTTTTACTTACTATAGAAGGGATTTTACAAATTCAGCAGCAGGTCTGAAATGCATGATGCATTCAAAAATACATCAGACAGCAGGTATAACAATGACCAATCACGTTACTCATCTTAACAAGTTATTAAGTTGAGTCATATATGTTCGAGGTGAATGAGACCTATTCTCATGTGATTATTACATCTATATAGTATGTAGTACTAAAATACTTTCAGTAGTGATTAACGGCGGACTAGTCATGCTTTGCCAGACCTTCCTCCACAGTGCTGAGGAGGAGGGTCTGGCTAGTACACAGAGCATTCTGGGAAGGCAGAAAAACGTGCTCTGCTTTATTGGCATGTCTTTAAACCAATCACAATCGTCTTGGGTGGCGCTTAGCTCCACATGGAGCCTTGGGAAGGAACTTGTTTTAGTGGAACGTGTGTGCGTTTAAAGGTTGTTTTAGTCGTGCAACAGAAAACTCAGATTTAAGATTTATTTATTTAATTAGGACAATGCAGATGAATCAACATTTCTGTAAATGCGCCAGTGTTGCCTGATGGTTCATTTTCAGTTTAGTTCTAGTTACCTAGCATCCATGTCTTTATGGTGGGAGCACCTGGAAGAAACCCATGCAAACACGGGGAGAACATGCAAATTCCACACAGAGAGGCCCTGCCCGGACCAGGGATCGAGGTCTGCAGTACCAACTTGCTGTAAGGGCCGAAGTACCAACCACTGAGCCACCGTGCTGGTTGGACAGATAGTCTAGCTAGCTGTCTGGATTTACCCTGCTGAGATCTGAGGAGCAGTTAACCATAGTCCTGATAAATCACACACACACACACACACACACACACACACACACACACACACACACAAACACACACACACACATACACACACTTTGACATGCATTTGACCCTTAATGTGCAGTATGTATGATTCATGAGTCTTTTGTGTCCTGAGAACTACATGAGTGGAAAAAGGCATCCTCTCTATCTCTCCCCACATTGGTAGAGAGCTACTCGTTCTCACTCTCACCTCGTCAAATAGGGCAGCTTGGTCAGTGGCCTTCAGCGTCTGATACCGACACACACAAGGCACCCTTTAGCATCGGTATAAGACGGCTCGGTCTTTCATCTAACCCAAACATAAAACATCTGTGGCAATATTAGAGCAACTGCTCTACCGTGGCGCTGTGAGACGTAGTATAAAGAGTGACAAAAGGCAGTGGGGATTAAGAGCGACAAAGTCCGCGTAGGGAGGAGGTTGGGATGGATGGTTAAATCAAACACAGGTCTGTTACCCAGGACGCCGCTGTTTTTGTCCTGTGTGAAACCAGAAGTCTACATATTTTCACTTTAAACCACATTCTTTTCCTGAACCTAACTAGGTAGACTACAAGTTAAAAAACTATAAGTCCTGACCAAGCGTTTGTATGTGGCGATTGAGAATGTATTATAGAGACATTACTAATTTCAAGAGTGAAAGAACAAATGGCTTTCATTTCAGATCTGTATTTTTCTCCACACATTTTTACTATTCAAATCTGTTCAGTTCTTCACACACTCATGCAATTTGGGACAGCACAGTGGAGATGTAGGTTTAATGTGAGTGACAGCAGAAATTCATTCTCTCTTAATATTGAACAAATGTTTTTTTTCCAAATGCTGTGTAATGGTGCATGAGAATACAATTTTAAGTTAATATGGCCTATGAGAGGAATGTCTACTATAACAATGTAAGAAATAGTATTACTGAGGCCATAAAACCATATACTGTATGTTTCTCAGCATGATTGAAACACCTCTATAACAGCAAAGTGTGTGTGTGTGTGTGTGTGTGTGTGTGTGTGTGTGTGTGTGTGGGTGGTGTGTGTGGTGTGTGTGGTGTGTGTGTGTGTGTTTTTTTTGTATATGACTTTATGTCACAGGTTTCTATCTCTGAGGTGTCATATCACTTGGCCTTTGGATGCTACTTGGTTTAGCAGCCTACTTTAGTCAACTCTGAATTACCTGTCTCGACAGCTTTTTTTTTTTTTTTATAA
Source organism: Etheostoma spectabile (assembly GCF_008692095.1). Lineage (NCBI taxonomy): Eukaryota > Metazoa > Chordata > Actinopteri > Perciformes > Percidae > Etheostoma > Etheostoma spectabile. The sequence goes on along the minus strand of NC_045749.1, from coordinate 3,333,458 downwards.
AGCTGTAACACATTGACACGCTGCCAATATTCCCCCAGCTCTATTGCCTAGAATAATGTTGCATATCCAAGACTGAATACTCCATTGCTTTTGGTAATTTAACCTTCTTTTATGACTTAAAATGTGTGAAACATTTTCTGCACAGTGCCTTTACTAGCAATAAAACAGCTAAATGAGAAAGCATTTTAATGAGAAAGGTCAACTACATAAAACATTCTGACAGTTATGTTTACGCAGTGGATGTACTTTTTTTTTTTTACATAAATGCTTATTTTCATTTTGTGAAAAACAAAACAAAAAAACATTCATATATTCTGTCCTGGCTGAAATGTAAGAGAAAATACATGAAAGACAGTTGATGTTCCCAGACTAAGGTGTAGGCATTTTTCTCAGCTAACATGTTGTTTTTATTTTCTCTTGACAATACAAGACATGGGTGCTAAAATCAGGGAAGGGTGAAGGCTCAGAAGAAGAAAAATAAATGGGAATTAAAGTAAAGTAGAAGCAGTAAAAAAGAAAATTCTTAAATTCTTAGAATTTAAATTTCTGCCAAAATGAATTAGAGTTACAGTAAACTTAATTAAAAAATTTCAAATGATATAATTAATAAAGTAAAAGAAAGATTTGATCATTTTAGTAAGCAAAGGTGAATGAGATAAGACTGGGCTGGGAGGGTTAAAGAGGGAGATAACGGCAATGAGGGAGGGATGAAAGAAGAGACGGAGAAACGATGAGAAAGAGACGGTAAGGAGGACTTGTGTGTTTTAACAAATTTAAAAGCTATGTCTGGATTCTGGAACAGAGCAAAGGGGTGTGAAATGGAAAGAGTGGAAAAAAGTGCCAGAAGCGACAGCGGTTCCACCGGCGAGGAGGTTTGCTGAGGCACCCAGCCGGACCCTTGCATAAACTAGATGGAAATGCTGGCTCATGCATTATAAGCCTCTTCCCAAACTGTTATTTGCAGTGACTAAATGGATAACACAATACATGGGACAATAAGCAGATTTTTAAACAAACAAATGGTTAGTTTAGTTGGTTTTCACTATAGAAATAATGTGATGTTCATCAAATTTACACCGAAAAAGTAAACAGGTCGGTTTAAGGGTTCCACTCCCTGTGTAAATAGTAGCGAGTAGGGGAGCTCAACAGGTAGATGTGTTTCTATGTAAGCCCACACATAAGCAGGGACTTGCCAAGTCGGGATACACCACTCTTTTTATTACCCTGGGTCGTAGCCTCAGATTGTCATGGGCACATGGTGGTCGTTTGTACCGGTGCCCTGAGAGTTAAACACCCGGAAAAATCCTACAGAAAGCACACTCAGAATATGTTGTTGCCTGAAGCCTTTGCGCTAATATATTCCCTTTGACATAACAGCAAATCATTTCACCAGAACTACTTGTGCCGTGACAAGATGAATAGCAATTGTAACTTCCTCCTCTGTATGTGCAGCATATCCAATATGTGATCCAGGCACCCAAAGAAATGCTTCATATGGCGAGACACGACTGGTGTGTTTCATCCTTATCGGGGTGAAGGTTGGGGTGGTTGAGTGGCATGTAATCCGTTACATGAGGCAAGGCAGCTTTATTTGTACAGCACATT
>NC_045749.1:3325802-3331843 GCF_008692095.1 Etheostoma spectabile | reverse complement strand
GGCAATTCAAAGTGCTTTACATAAAAACAATTTAAAAAAAAACAGATGCAACATGAGAATAAAAGTTACAGTGCAGTAAAAGAAAGTAAACATTAAATAAAATGAACAACCCTTTAAAGGTCTTCAGCCATGTTTTAACATAACTGAGTTGCAGCAGACCTGCAGTTTTCTGGGTGTTTGTTCCAGATATGTATATATAGAAACTGAACGCTGCTTCCCCCTGTTTACCTCTGACTGTGGGGACAGAAAGCAGACCCATATGACCTGAGAGGTCTGGGAGGGTCAGAGTGTAGTAGCAGATCAGAAATGTATTTTTGCCCTAAACCGTTTAGTGATTTATAAACTAACAAAAGCATTTTGAAATCAATTCTTTAAGGCAGAGGAAGCCAGTGTAAAGACTTCAGAACTGTAGTGATGTGATTCACCCTCTTGGTCTTAGTGAGGACTGGAGTGATGTGATCTAGTCTCTTGGTCTTAGTGAGGACTGGAGTGATGTGATCTAGTCTCTTGGTCTTAGTGAGGACTCGAGCAGCAGCGTTCTGAATCAGCTGTAGCTGTCTGATTGATTTTTTAGTGAGACCTGTAAAGACCCCGTTACAGTAGTCAAGTCTACTGAAGATGAAAGCATGGACAAGTTTTTCCAACTTCTGTTGACACATGAGTCCTTTAACCCTTGATATATTCTTAAGGTGATAGTAGGCTGACTTTGTAATCGTCTTAATGTGGCTGTTAAAATTCAGGTCAGAGTCCATGGCTACACCAAGATTTCTGGCTTTGTCTGTTGTTTTTAACATTGTAGTTTGAAGCTGAGTGCTCACTTTTAACAACCAACTCAGTTTTTTTCTTCATTTAATTTTATTTAAGTTCTGGCACATTCAGTCATTAATTAGTTCAATACACAATACACAGTTTTTGTATTGGACTATAGTCCCCTGGCGATAAGGTTTTGTAAATTTGTGTGTCATCCGCATAACTATGGTAATTTATTTAGTGGTTTTTCCATAATCTGAGCCAGTGGAAGCATGCAGATGTTAAACAGAAGAGACCCCCTAACAGAGCCTTGGAGAACTACGAACGTCATATTTGTATGCTCAGATGCATAATTACCTATAGCCACAAAGTAGTCTCTATTCTTTAAGTAGGATTCAAGCACCATCTCAGTGCTGTGGTGTGGTGAAAGGTATCAAAACTGTTGTTTAGTGAAATGGTTGAGTTATTGAAAAATCGCTTTTTCAATGATTTTACTTAAAAAGAAAGATACCTGAAGGAAGAGACATGTTCACAATCTGTAGAAGATCAGAAGCCAAACAGTTCGAAACACTAAAGACAAGTTTGATTTAACATTTCAGACTAACAAACTTTTAAAGTGAACTCTTTAAAATATTTTCATCTGATTTTGTAGAATGGTTCCATTTGTGTGTTGTTGTTGTTGATGTTTTTTTTTACAGTTGCTCTAATTCAGTTATATCATCTGCCGGTATTTTTACCAGACTATTTTCCTTTTCCAGGTTTTTGGTGTAATTCAATTGGTATGACTGTCAGCGAAAGGATTTTCTAAAGTCTTCTTTTCTGGATATGGTGATGGAGTAAAACCAAGACCTCAGGGCCAGAACATCATATTATCCCTAGGCGGATTGCTCTTTCCTGGGGGACAGAGAGCCTAATGACGGGTCATCTTTCCGGAGCCTCAGGTGCAATCTGGCTGATCAATAGGGAACACACACACACACACACAGAAACACATTTCTGGTTTCTATACATTAAGTTCAACCTACTATTACACGGACACACAGCTGTGCAGGCAAGCGTAACCACCAGCACACTTTCAAGTATAGATGCACAGATGCAGGTACATGGTGCACATTTACAAACAAAACAAACCGAAGAAGACATGCACTCAAGGAAAAACCACTCATTCAGAGATACATACACATTCCCTGTACACCCCCCAGCTCATGGAGGACATGTTGAGCCCTCAGTGATCTGTCTTCATAGCAGCAGCATCTGCTCTTGTCCCTGTCTGTCTGTACGATGTATGAGTGGGAGGTAATTGCAGCGCACAACACCATCACAGTGACATTAACACATGATGGGGATTAAGTGAATACCAATACTGCAGTACCAATATTATCATTCTCTTTTTTCCTCTCTCATTCCCTCTCTCTTTTTGAGGCATATTTGGTATTGCTCCTGTCATACTTTTGCTATTGTCTTTCAATTTGTTTGCTGCCAGATAAATGCAGTCAGTAGGATTGCTGCTTTCGTGGACTACTTGCATGATAACTAGCGCTATCATAGAGGCTGTCAACCGCTTTTTCATTATTGTTTTCATGGTATCTCTGCAGTGGGAACGTGTATGCAGAACTTGTAATGTCGATATTGTTGTTTGTAGGCACCCAGATAGCTCAGTTGTTAAAGCGGGCACCCATATATAGAGGTGTACTCCTTGACGCAACAGGCCCGGGTTTGACTCTGACCTGCGGCCCTTTGCTGCATGTCATTCCCCCCCCTCTCTCCTCTTTCATGTCTTCAGCTGTCCTGTCAAAAATAAAGGCGGCAAATGCCCTAAAATAATCTTGAATAAATAAATAAATAATGTTATTTGTGACCAAAGACACAGATTAGCCTGACCTGTTGTTTTGGGGATCATACAGAAAGAGAAGTAAAACTAAATACCTGCTGGAACAGGAATAATAACTTAGAGATGTGTAGAATCATCAAAAGTTTTTATGTTTTTAATTATTAAGTATTAAGTATTGTCTTAACACAGGACATACACACATCCACTTCACTAGATTTCTTTTTAAAGTACTAGCTAATTTGAAGTACAAATACTGCCAACAAAGAATAAAAAGTACAAATTAAAGATTAATGAACCCTGTTGGGGGCACTTGCTAAATTATCGCAGTGATTAGCACTTAAACTTCTATTAAATATACATTAGCTGTTATAAACTAATTAAGCACATCTGCAGTCAGCTTGCCACACAATTGTAACATGTGTTTGTTACTCATCAAACCATGTCAGTCAGCCTGTATCTACATAGCTGTTTTTGTCAGAGATTATTTAAAATCCTGTCACGTACAGTATACTGTAATCTGTTGCTCACCCAATGCTGGTGAGTCATTATTTCCACTAAATAGTATCAAACAAAGGTCACAACAAATAATTAGAATCTAATAGCTATGCTTTTTAAACTCAGATATTTATAATCCTGTAACATGTAATCCCTCGCTCCCCAGCCCTGATGAGTCATCACTTCTATTAAGAAACAGTCACACATATTACACAGCTGTTATCTTCCATAGCCTTTTATCTTGCTTTGCTCTCAGCCACTTTCCTTATCTGCATAAAAGCACGCCTTTTATCCAGTGTTTAGCTCATAACACTGTCTTGGGGGTAGGGTGAAATGTGTGTGTGTGTGTGTGTGTGTGTGTGTGTGCGTCTGCGTGTAGGTATTCCTCTTAAATCTACATTATAACAGGTTTCATCATTAGCGTCCAGCTTATAAAGCTCAGCATGGTTCTGCAGTGTGCAGTAGTTCGTGCCATAACCTGTTATGTGATTTTACAATTAGTTTCTCTTATCTTTAAGGGAACAACCTTTATCCCATTTCTTGTTCATAGCATTGTCTTGTTGGCCTCTGTAATCGTATTCCTTGTTCTTATCACATCCCTCTTGTTGCGAGTTGCACTATTTTCCTTCAAAGCTATTTGTTATTACTGGGAGATAAAAATGCTGACTTATTGTAGTGCCTGCTCCTATTCTAAATGCTGTTTTTTTTCAGCAGTCTATTGTAGTCCCTTGAACATCTTTATTAGTGCTGCTAAAGTGACAGCTAGACACTGGAATCTTTGCACAGGCCGTTTGGTTGCACTTAAATCAAGTGTGCCTAACAGAATGTAACAGGAGCATCTCATCTCCGGACTCCGAGATCATTGGTGCCATATTCCGTTTGGGGGCCACAGTGACAAAGCTGACTTATACAGATGCCAGCACTTCATGTAATTCAACAATGTCTGTTGAAAATCTGAAATGTAAATAGTGGAAATGAGAAATATATGACTGTGGATGTGGATAACACAGTGGGCTACACAAGGTGAAAACTTGCCTCAGGCACAGAGAAGCAGAGTGAACAGTGCAGCCTTTCCTGAACGGTCATGTGGCCAATGCACTGAATGTAGGTGAGTCAGCAGAAAGTTGATAAAACCTGCCTATTCACACTTTACTTTGTCAAAACCTGTATCGAAATAGTGTCAGCACATTGTTGTCATTTTTCTGTAAGAAGAAAAAAAAAAACTGTCAGCCTTATCAGTGCTCTGTTTATTTGTTCTTGACCCAGCAGCATATCAGCCTAGCATATGGATTCCCACCTGTTATACCAAGGGCAAAACCTATAAAATGTTTGGCAAAAGGACCATGGAGACAAATATTAAAAAGTAAAATGAACTGAAAAAGTCAATAAAGGCCCCAGCATCATTGGGGTCAAAACTCCATCCAGCAATAGCGACCCAATCTTTTATGGTAAAATATCCAAACAACCTAGGAAGAATTGGCAGGTATGCAGGATGAGAGTTCCTCGACTCGGCTCCTAATGGTGAGCTTCCCCTGAACAAGGCACTTAACCTTCAGCTGCTCATTTGCTAACAGGAAGACACTGTATCTGCCAGAGTACTACACTATATATATATATATATATATATATATATATATATATATATATATATATATATATATATATATATATATGGATGGATAAGTGTGAAACAACAAACATGTACACTCAGTTAACCCATGGATAAATACAGATAAATTCAATTAAATGCCTTGAGCTGAATTTCAGCCTCTGATGTCTGACAAACTGGATTGTGCATTTTTGTTTTGTTTTGTGAACTCAGTGTAGTTACTTTGTGTGCATACTTAGGAGCGTAGCAAAAAATGTTGGGCCCTGTAGAAAGGCATTCTCTACGGGCCCCGCCCCACATCAACGGCTATTCATTGTAGCATCTTTTTGGGCCCTGCTCACATGAGGGCACTGGGTACTCAGTCGTGTTTACACCCCCGGTCCGACCACCCCGGTGCATACTCATCGTGAAATTGCCATTTGCTATACAGATAATCAGATCACATTTGGAGCAGATCAATTGCACCTTGTACAATACTTTGTAATTTTTACCAAAATTAAGCAGTGACACTGTTTGTGAATATCTGTTTTGCTAACAAGGCAGTCTGTAATCCTCTTGTAAAAGCTATGTATTTGTAGGATGGGAATCTTCACTGGTCTGATTCAATTTAATGATGATTATCATGTCAACGATTTAAATGCATTTGACATTACTATGCATCACCTCCTCAATATTTTTACATTGCTGCACAGGGTTTTCATCGACAAATTCAGGCAGTCAGATGTATCTGACCTTCCATTTATATTGTATCTGCTCTTAAAAAAGACACTTCGTGAATGTAGCAGAGTCTGAACACAGCAGACAACAGACAAAAACTAAAATAGAGTGGAAAACCAACAAGTAACATCAGCAGGCAGTAAGCGATTATGGTCTGTCACTGCATCCATGCAGAATCGTCCACCTCCGCAACGTGATGCATCGATGCAATGATTAATTTCACCACCCCTAAAATGTGGTAGTTTGTTACTGGTGATCATAATACTATAAACATCACATGTATTGTTTACAAAGTGTTTTTATGTCCCCAAGTAACTGCTGTCTTGTCGTGAAATCACTTGAGTACATGCACGCACGAGATAGGGAGACACACAGATAGACTCACAGTGCAAAATACCTATGGGGGCGATGAAATCTAACCGGGCGTGTAATCTAAAGATTTCTACCAGAGGAATATTCACTTTTCCATCAGTCTGTTGCTTCATCCCTCTGTTATCACAATCCCTCTGTCGTTTATTCCTCCCTCCTTCTGCCTCCGCTCTTACAGGAGCAGACGCTCTCACTTTCTCAAGTAAACATCACCAGATGGAAATGGACTTATTCTTTGTGTGCGTGTGTGTGTGTGTGTGTGTGTGTGTG
>NC_045749.1:3322360-3325792 GCF_008692095.1 Etheostoma spectabile | reverse complement strand
TGTGTGTGTGTGTGTGTGTGTGTGTGTGAGAGAAAGAGATTTTTTTTTTTTTTTGACTTATTCCTATACCATGCACCTCCCTTCCTTCTTGGATTTCTTTCCTAAAAGCAAATATCCCTTTCCAACACACAGTAACACACTTTAATGGACCAAAGGGCTCCTATGTGTCTATTGGGGAAAGCCAATCGTCCCATCGTGGTATTGCTGCTTTATGAAAAATGTATGATAGCATATGATACAAAGGAGAACTCATATCTCCAGTTGTGAATTAATCATTTGGTTTTAAGAGCACTCAATAAGTCTGCCATTGCCTTTAAAATGTATTTTATCAATGTTTTCTTTTTGGTTAACCAGCTGGTTAAGTGCTTTTGACAGTGTAGGCATCCCTCTTTTCCTCCTCTGCACCTTCATGTCTCTTTCCTTTTAATTCCATCTTTTCTTTTATCTCATTCTTTTTGCACCTCTGTCTGTCCATCCAGCACACCTCTCTATCTCCTTTTGAAGCAGCAGCTATGACTCAGTAAACACTGGTCTAATCATTCTGCCCTTCCAGAAGTCCGATTGCCAGCATCCGTTTTGAAATATCATCAATATTTAATTAAGTGATTATCTCTTTAGGACACAACACAGATAGGAAAAAGGAAAGAGGCTTAAAAGTTGGCTCCAGTTCATGGATAATCCTTTTGTCAAAGTGGCCTGCCTGGCACTGCTGTAACTGTCAACCCACCTGACCAAACTAAAGACGTACAGATAAAAAAAAAAAAAAGATCGGACCAGAATGTTTTTAGAATTTAGCTTTTGCCTTCATACCAACTTCTTCCTGCTCCACCTTGAAGTTCCCCAGCTGTTTTGAGGTTTGCTAGACGTAGTCATTCTGAAGCCGTTTTCACATATGAACGCAGGATAAAGTCCGAGGAATCAGGTCCCGACAGAGTCCAGAGTTTCCCTTTCTCACACGTAGCACACAACAGTCATTTTCTAGTCCCTAGTCCATTATCTTTTACTGTGACTCTTATTGCCACTCTTCATTTCACCCCCAACCGGCCGTCAGACACCGCCAACCAAGAGCCTGGGTCTGTCCCAGGTTTCTTCCCAAAAGGGGATTTTTCCTTGCCTCTCTCACACTTGTGGCTTGCTCTGGAGGGAAATACTAGAACCCATGTCCCCTTGTAAATTATAGAGTGTGGCCTAGACCTACTCTCTCTGTAAAGTGTCTCGCTCTTGTTATGAATTGATACAATAAATTGAATTGAATTGAACAGGAGATTGCCCGTCTCAGCTGTGTTCTCACTTACTGTAAAAACCCCATTTGGTTTAGATGGGGGGGGACATGACAAACAGGACATGACACCGCGTCACTGAGCCGGTCGTATTTGGTCATAAAGGACCGAGTCTCTTGCTGTTCCTCTGACAATTTCGCCGTCAGGCCTCACTGACAAACGTGCCCAAAGTTTCTCCAGTTAGACGATGTTGTTGCCATCTTTGTGTAAATCACCCTTCTTCCCCCTCGGTTGTCTTCTTCCGGTTTTGCGCCCACTCGCTTGCTGTGAATTCTCACACTTGGGGCTTAAACAGATTACACAGACTTTGTACTAGGGAGCTGGTAGGGTAAAGATTGTTTGATATCCGATCCAACTGATTTGGACATTTGCGTTCTCACATAAAGCTCCGCCGGGTATTGTCTAGATATTTTTTGCAATGCTTGAGTGAAAGAGGCTTTTGAAAGAATACCTCAATATTTAAATTATAATACAAACAACACCAATGTCACCCTTACCCTTTTGTAAAAGGTACAGCCGGGCTTTTATGTGTCTTGCATTAACCTCTTGAAAAGAAGACATGCTGTGGGTCATCTATATGTAAATGTAAATGTAAATGTGCTGTATTTATATAGCGCTTTTCCAGTCTTAACAACTGCTCAAAGCGCTTTTACATCTACAGGGAACATTCACCATTCACACACATTCATACACTGTGGCCGGGGCTGCCGTACAACCTGCTCATCAGATAAACATTCACACACATACACACTCCGATGCGCAGCACCGGGGGCAACTCGGGGTTCAGTGTCTTGCCCAAGGACACTTAGACAATGACTGCAGGGGCGGGGATTGAACCACCAACCTTCCGATTGGCAGGCAACCGCTCTACCACTGAGCCACCGCCGCCCTATATCTGAGACCAAGGCGGCCTTGAGCCACACATGAGCACAGATCTCACTCTCACCATAAAGGTCTATAGAACCATGCAAAGCACATTGTACAGTTACACTCCTGAGGCTTGATCACATGCAGCATAGGCTTTCTTTAAGAGCAGCTGAGACGTGTGATTATTTAATAGCTGGTAAACATCCCTGAGCCCCTTTTACCTTGTTAAAGCTGAAGTTGTACAGTTGTTACTTCCTAGAGGTGGAATCTGCTGCTACACAATATAACCCAAGTGTTGTGTTACAGGCTGAAATTGTACTTTTCCTGGAGGCCATTTGGCCCTCATATGGAACTATCAGTAGGAAAAATAGATCTATTAACCCAGCTTTGATTTTAATTGCAGGACTATTTTAGGAACATCCGGAACAAACCACTAATGCTTGAATTCAAAAACCAGTAACCGAGGTTGGCATTGCAGTCTTAAGTGGTAGCCCTGTTAGTTTCACAGACTGGTATCAGGACCTCTGCTGGGTAACTTGACACTCAGTGGTAGACTGTTGAACTTCTACTGATGAAAATAAGCAACCCATGCACTCATTCACCCATGCACATCTTTTTTAGCCAGTGAAACGAGTCCATCCCACTGCAAACAAAACGGAACTCTTTCAATATTTAAGTTTTGGGTGTGTATGTGCAACTTAAAATCCAAGGAGGTGATGCAGAGGAGTGAGGAGGAAGAGGATGAAAGAAGGGCTAATGTCTTGGGCTGTCCTGTTTAAATAAAGCCTAAAAATGGCCAAAATAATAATCTTTAAAAAAGGGAGGATTCAAAGAAGATGAGGAGGTTATAAAGGGTGAGAAGGAAGGGAGGACATGGATGGAGGTGGATAGGAAGAGTGATGAAGTGAAGAAAAGGGAGGAATCAAAGGGGAGGAGGTGAAGACCGACGAGGGTGTTATCAGTCACAGACATTTGCGGAATTAGCCTTTGTTTGTCTCTATGTTTTGTTGCGGCTGGGTCAACAGCTGCTTTCTGTGGCTCTGCCTTTGTGCTAAACCGCATTAAGAGTCTCCACTGCTGGGGGAGCTCCTGTACAGTGGGGCTCCAATTAAGACACACAGCTATTACATCTGTGTGGTTGTTGGAAGTGATAAATCAGCAGCTCTGAATAATTTACCAGCATGGAGGAGGAGAGAGATGAGAGATTTAAAGGTACTACACAGAGAATGGAAAGCTCTTATTTGACTCTCTCTCTCTCTCTCTCTCTCTCACTCTCTCTCTCTCT